>NW_015505270.1:1396863-1415956 GCF_001515645.1 Sinocyclocheilus grahami | reverse complement strand
ATGTAGTATTGTAGTATGTTAGACTAGTTTAAGTGTTTATGTAGTTAATAAAACCTTACTTGTATCACACTTGATGTGTTGCTCATAACCTGCCCGCTTCAACTCAGACACAGAGATGAAATAGTGCAGTAAGACCACATTTATTTGAATGAATTATAGCATGTATTTTAATTCGATCGTTTGAGAGAGAGAGAGATGACAGTTGTGTGTACCTGTGTGCTGCGTCTGCGTGTCTCTCTGTATAAACAATTACTTCAAAATCAGCGATTTTACCACTTTTAATGAAAATCACGGGAATGCGTTGACAGCAAGTTTGTGTGTGTGTGCAGAGCAATCAGCGATCTCTGACCTCTCTCTCTCTCTCTGTGTGTGTGTGTGTGTGATGCATGTTGGTTAGTGTGCATCAATTAAAGCAGCGCATTAATATAGAACGGTGATTAAACTGACTTGGAACTAGAGGTCTTCACGGCGGACCCGAGACCCGACCCGGGATCCGTACGGGTTCGGGGCTATATTTTAAATGGTCAGCCGTGTCCGGGTCGGGTCCCAATCCATTACTTCGGGTCCCGGGTCTGTTTAACATTGTGTGTAATACCAGAGTCGAACGGACTCAGAGAACACCCGGCTGTTATCAGAGTCAGTCAGCGCTGTGCGTGTGTTGTTTTGTCACTTTCAACTTGTAAAATTAGGATGAGAAAAGTGTGAGTCGGTAATTTGAAATAAGGTGGGGAAAAAAAAAAAAACAGAGCGATGTCATCAGAAGCAGGGTGGGCGGAGTTAATGCACACGCATGGTGATAATGGATACCTTCATGAGTGATGCGAGTTATTATTGATTATTTTTTTAATAATATTATGAATGAACCGTCTTGTTGTGATATCTAAAATTTTTGCTCAGACTCGGATCAGAGAACACAGAGATGATAGCAAATAAGTAAAGATAACGTCAGCAGCCATGGCACTGGACGAGCAATCGTTAGTATAATCCAAATGGGCAAACAGTCTAAATTATTATGCAAGTTGACTCGAGATACAAAAAATGCAAAACTGCAAAGTCGCATTTGTCATCCGTCACCATGACAGCAAGTGGACTTTTGAAACTGGAATAATGAGTGGATTACGCATTTCAATTGGCAAGAGAGGAATAACACGGATGAGTTCGGGTCCATCTTTCAAATAATTGACGGTTCGCGTCGGTTCCGAGTTGTACATTTTTGACATTTCTCGGTTCTGCACGGGCCCGGGTCCAACTTTCAAAATAATAGAATTTTTGGACCCGTGTAGACCTCTACTTGGAACTACCATTAAACGGTTTTACTGCATACCTGCCAGCCAATCAGAATCCAGTATTCAGACAGACCATGGAATAAAACTGAAATACATAACAACAATTGAACTACATACTAGTCAGAAGTGAACGGTTGATATCTGAAGCACATCCTCATAGAATTTAATGTCACGCACTGCATTTTGTTACCATTGAGATAGTGACTGCTAGCGAAGGAGTAGTCACTAGTGAAATTTAAAATACTAGTTTTAATTTTCTATCAATTCTAACAAGTCCTAGCAACAAAAATAGAGAGTAAGAGGAATAAATGTAAAACGGCTTGCCATACGCGGTCTAGCCATGCAAATGAGCCGCGCTCAGCCTTTAGCGGCTGCCCATGTGGACAGACACCATGCCTTGTTGTTCTCCACGCCCATTGGTTCCCTCTCATCGACATGTTTTAATCATGTGCCAATGTACCGCAGGGTAGGGCTACCGCGAAAACCCGGAACATGGATTCCGTAGACGTTTCACACTATTTCCTTATTTCATGCGCTAATAAGCGACCGGAAACACATTTAAACAGCGTCTCTCGTGCCATATAAATCTCTCCCTGAAGTCTTGATCCTTTATATATACATTTCGATCTCATTTGTGAGATTACGTTCGGTATAGATTCCCGATCCTACCGCTTAGCGTGACAGCGTGTTCTGCCCTACTTTTGAATCACTGGTAGTATGAGGGAGGAGTCGCTCTGGCGAGGGCGGACCTTGAGCGGTATGCCTTTCGACTTGTTGTATTTTCTGTTACTCCAATCGCCATCTTGTTGCCAGTGAAGTAATGTGTTTCTGATGAATTTCGGGAGCGCCCTGGATGTCTTATGACTGTCTTTGGAAGCCAGTGGATTATACTGTGATTTAACCCACCACATATATCTGTTTCGGGGGCTTGCATACATTTTTAACGGGAACGTATTGTATCGATGTTCAAAATGAGTATCGATACTCTATTGGAAGCGGCCAGGTATTTGGAGTGGCAAGCCCAGCAACAACAGATTGCACGTGGTAAGGCGGGGCGGGGGGGAACTGGGTGATTGCACAGATCTACAGGATAAATTAGATATGTATGAACTAATTTGGGATTTTACCCAGCAAATTGTATTTTCATACCGGCACACGTCAAGATAAATAACAGCTATATTTTCTTTCAAAAGAAAAAAAAACTGCAAATCAGCTTTTTATTATAAGCATTGCGAACAAGTGCTCAGTGGTAATGTCCAGTGGTTTGCACTGTTTGTAGGGTGCAGTCTTCGTGACTAGGGCATATTTCGCTCACTCGGTTTCCGGGTTAAATCCATGCTATATTTAGTGTGCTACTATACTCGCTCAGTAGCGCAGCGGTGGGTGGGCACATTTACCCCGACAGATCCTAGTATACGGCGCGTCGTATTTTTGTCAGACACATTAAGTTACACGTTTTTGCATTTATATTGGCTGGGTAGAATTCTTAAAATGATAAAAACCATTTTTACCCACCTTTTAATTAATTAAGCAGGTTAGCTAAAGTAGAGAACGTCGTGTTTCCTATCCGTTGGGCGGTGGCAGTGGCATGAAGATATGAAATGGACAGGGGACCATGTGTGGTTGTGGCTGTACTCACGCTGAGCAGGTGCGGTTGCGGCGGGGGGGGGGGGGGGCGGGGCTTTTTGTTTCATTCTCGAGGTGACGTGTCAGTAAAGCCACACCCACAGCGAATACCGCGTGCTGAAAGTCCGCCCTCTTCAAACACGTGCGCGCCAGACACCAGCTCCCCACTCCCTCTCCGTCTCTCCCAGGTCACAACTGGGGAGAAAATAGGGCAACGCCACCCTCCCTCAATGCAGAAGTTATATAATGTGCATTTTTCCATGCATGTCCAAGTAAAAGCTTGACATACTGATTTACTCTTTTGGAGACTGTTTAATTGTTTGGCATACAGTTAAAAAGGCTGTAGAACAATAAGTGCAGTTGGCATATTTTTGAACATCTCTGCAAGGTCTTTCTCTTTAAAGGCTTTATTCAAATATGCAAACTTTGCATACACTTACACAATCTTTGACCTTGTACTAGATCAATAAAATTACATGTAAGCTCAAATGTGCTGTATTTAAAAACGCTGAGGCTTTATGTTAAAGGGGATGAGAATGATACCCTACATTTATAAAAAAAAAAAAAAAAGCTATTTATTGCATAACAACAAAGAGAATTTCCTTTCAGTTTTTATACCATCAAACCTGGTTACGCTTTCACTTACTGTCTGGGCTCTGTGGACTTTGTATTTGAACTAGTGTTTGAAATATATTAATATTGAGTTTTCTCTTTAAAGGCTTTATTCAAATATGCAAACTTTGCATACACTTACACAATCTTTGACCTTGTACTAGATCAATAAAATTACATGTAAGCTCAAATGTGCTGTATTTAAAAACGCTGAGGCTTTATGTTAAAGGGGATGAGAATGATACCCTACATTTATAAAAAAAAAAAGCTATTTATTGCATAACAACAAAGAGAATTTCCTTTCAGTTTTTATACCATCAAACCTGGTTACGCTTTCACTTACTGTCTGAGCTCTGTGGACTTTGTATTTGAACTAGTGTTTGAAATATATTAATATTGAGCGTTAATGAAGACGTTAAAGGTTCTTAACTAGTTGTCCAGACCCACACAATCATAAATGGGTTAGTTTGTTGTTAAATGCAATGTCATGTTTGCATTTAATTTGATTGTTCAAAATGATCAATGATTTGTATGCAAGTACAGGTCATTGCAATTGATACAAAGCCTCTTTGCGCTGTTCTGGTCTAGTTTGTTTCAGAATATTTGGTCGTGATTTCCACATTAGCCTTTGAAAATGGAATGTAATTTTGGAAGGTTCCTTTAGAAGTTTCCTTTGTCCCTTTTACACAGTGCCATGTTCATAATGCACACTCTTAAAGCCTACGGACCACCATAGTATATCCCATCTGTGTCCTGAGTGAAGTCTTAAGAGCTTTACATGCTTATTTACAGAGAGCAATTGATGGCGCTCTCATGAGCTGTTCAGAACGTATTAGCCTGGCTGTGTTATGTTTGCACGATGACACATTAGTGTTTGTGATTCCATTCCTAACATGCTATTCATTTCTTTGTACGCATGTAAATGTCAAGAGAAACGGCATTTCGGTTTGTATTTATCTTCTGTTATGTAATGGAGAAATATGCAAGGACTGAACATATTGATCTCCGCATTCTTTCGTTTTGAAGGCTTCTGAGAACGTGTTTCACAATCAATATCATTCTTCCTGCTGATGCAGGAAGATTCCCGCATGTTGTGGTTTGAACTGTGCAGGAACGCTTTGCATCAGGTCACCCCCTTTGTCTGCGGCGTGCTCGCATTCGCAAGATGCAGCTTCTCCTGCACAGGAATGACAGTTTTGGCTCAAAGACACTTTGGACAGCAGCCAAAATTCCTCCCCCACCCCCTTGTATTAAAATTCAAACATTGATCTGAAGTCACAACTCGGGTGGAACTGAATATGGATTGACGGGCTAAACAATAGGTCTGTCCATCAATCATGGAAATCGTTGAATGGTGGGGGCATTTTAGCCTATAGATGGTACGGTCTCCGATTCCCCATGCCAGCTCTTGGCTTTTCATGCAGACTTCTGTGTGACGTCAGTGTAGAGCTGGAGACTAGGCAAGACTCTTACTGGGACTTCTCTCTTAAAGAGACAGACCATCCAGGACAGCTAGCTCACACCCCACCCTAATTTGGACATGGAGTCATGATTTACTGCTCCCTACACTGGCTTTTCTTTTTTAAATTGAAATCTATAGCTACACCGCAGGTTTTGAGCCCTGTTATATGAATTTCACACACTGTCTTGATGTATTAAATTACTCTGTTAGTCTTTCGGTTTGTATTTATCTTCTGTTATGTAATGGAGAAATATGCAAGGACTGAACATATTGATCTCCGCATTCTTTCGTTTTGAAGGCTTCTGAGAACGTGTTTCACAATCAATATCATTCTTCCTGCTGATGCAGGAAGATTCCCGCATGTTGTGGTTTGAACTGTGCTGGAACGCTTTGCATCAGGTCACCCCCTTTGTCTGCGGCGTGCTCGCATTCGCAAGATGCAGCTTCTCCTGCACAGGAATGACAGTTTTGGCTCAAAGACACTTTGGACAGCAGCCAAAATTCCTCCCCCACCCCGTTGTATTAAAATTCAAACATTGATCTGAAGTCACAACTCGGGTGGAACTGAATATGGATTGACGGGCTAAACAATAGGTCTGTCCATCAATCATGGAAATCGTTGAATGGTGGGGGCATTTTAGCCTATAGATGGTACAGACTCCGATTCCCCATGCCAGCTCTTGGCTTTTCATGCAGACTTCTGTGTGACGTCAGTGTAGAGCTGGAGACTAGGCAAGACTCTTACTGGGACTTCTCTCTTAAAGAGACAGACCATCCAGGACAGCTAGCTCACACCCCACCCTAATTTTGACATGGAGTCATGATTTACTGCTCCCTACACTGGCTTTTCTTTTTTAAATTGAAATCTATAGCTACACCGCAGGTTTTGAGCCCTGTTATATGAATTTCACACACTGTCTTGATGTATTAAATTACTCTGTTAGTATGCAGCTTCTCATTAATAATTTACACTTCACAGCCATGAGCGCTTCTTAGTCAGAGCCTAGACAAGCACTAATTAGTTCCATTACTGATCTATAAATTGGTATTAATCTGTAGTATTGCTGCTGATATTCATTAGTTATAGCTATAGTTTAGTTAGCTCTTCTTTCACAAATGTATTTTTTTACACAGAGCTATGCCATATATCTGGATAATAAATGGTAAATCACCATTTGAAATTTGTGCAGGTTATTAATGAATCAGGCAACCACATCAGAGAAACAGGAATGTGAATTTCATAAAATATATTTCAGTCTGAAGAAAATTAATGACTGCAAGACGAGACCCGGAGAATTTTTTTTTGTTTATATTATGACAGTATTGCAGAAAAGCAGTCTGTTACATTCTTAAGGACAAAAGTAATTGTTTTTTTTTTTCAATGGCCCACACCAGGGTTTGACACGATACATTTGATCACATCAAATTAGATTTTCTTTCATTTCAGCAATTTTGTGTAGAAGTATTTCATACAATATATTTACTCAAATCACTAAAAATGTGAAATAGTTTTTGATATATTAGCATGGGTGTCGTATATTTTTGAACTGACACAAAGGCTTTTTGGTAATTGGAAAAAGCTGAAATTGGCTAATAATTACTAATAAGCCTGGTGAATAAAGTTAATAAAGTTTGCTTTGGCAAGCTATTTCGAACTTCTGACAACTCTAAACTAATTTAGTTTTTTGCTTGATTTTGTTCAAAATGACGTCACACCAGTTTGTTCTTTGATTTTGCTTTAAGTATATCGGGGCCTTAACTGTTTCCATGCAAGCTGTGAATTTAGGCAAGAAATCAGAATCTCCAGTGAGAGTCAAGAAAAAAGAAACAGCGTTTCCATTAAAGCTGCAAATTTAATTTATGCAAGAAATCAGAATACCACAAAAACTATGTGCGGATCCCTGGGTCGACGAAGTGCGGCTCGAGCCACACCGCCACCACCAGCACCACCCTCCGGTCCCGCCCCCTCCCCTCCCACCACCTGTTCCCATAGCTGTCATTCCTTTCCCGGTGGTCTCAGCCAACCCTCCGGCCCCTCCCATTCAGACTGCTTCGACCCTTCACACAGCCTCCTCAATGCCAGTGGTCACACCCTTGGCCACAGCCCTGTCCCCACCAGCAGCCCCCCTCCTCAGCCCTAATGGCAAGGATGCCCATTCCCCTCCACAGCAGCAGCAGCAGCAGCAGCAGCAGCAGCAACATCATCACTTGATCGCACACATAAAAGCAGAAGCTACCAGCTTGCCTCCATCGAATAACAGTCCCAAGCAGCAGCCGCAGCCACAGCTACAACAGACGCAGGCGCTGCTGCAACCGTATCCAGCCCCCATCATCACAGCCCAGCATCCACCACAGCAACACGCCCTCCTGCCCCAGCCAGCACTACCCCAACCTCAGCCCGCACCAGCCCAGGGTCAGGCAGACCAACCGCCCAGGCCTAACGGAGTTGTTGTGGAAGAGCCGCGCAACCTAGATGGCAAAAGGAGACCTGGAGGGTGAGCTGTGTTTTTTGGCTATATACAAGAAAGTGGAGGAGATTAAACTGTAGGACGCACACTTGAAACTGGGTGGGCTATTTTGTTATGAGATTGCAATTTTTAAAAAGTAGGCTGCTGTCCTGTACGGTGACCCATGATGAGAAAGAACGCTGCCCCTCAGGTCATGCTGTGTGTGTTTGTAGGTTGCAAACTAAATGAGTGATTTCTCATATACTCATCCTCATGTCGTTCTAAACCAGTGTTTCCCAACCACTGTGCCACGGCACACTAGTGACAGGTTGTCAGGTGTGCTGTGTAAAATGATCAGAACTTTCTATCTCTATTGTGTTATTTTAAATCAGTGCTATTGGTCATCTTTACATCTGTTTTGCAAATAATTAACCAATGAAAAGCATTCAGAAGAGCTTGTGACTAAACCTCATAAGGCCATTGGATCATCAAGCTGTCTCCCAAACCTCATAGCTCCATCCCGCCTCCAGTCAGAATTAAGTGCTCATACGCTGATGCAAGGTTAAATAAAGAACTGATGTTTAAATAAGTACAGGATTTTCTTTACTCAAAAAACACTGTCTATGAAGGCTAATGCTTTTTGTGTGTTTGAAGAGTGGAGATGAGTCTTAGCATTTGCCATCTAGGTGTAGCTAATGTAACTGTTTTAGCCTATATATCCTGTGCATAGCGCTTCATCTTTTAATATCATGAGATTTTGGCCAAATGTATTCAACAACAAAAAACTGAGCACCCATATAGCTACAATAAACTTTATAACCTGTAAGTTGAAGATGCGGCCATTCTAATGACGGACAAAGCACAGATCAACACCATTCGCTGGTCAAAAACCTCGTAACTCCATTTGAGCTTGATTTTCATAAAATGTTAATATTATAAGCGAACATGCAAGTGTCTGATCATATATAAAGCCACAATACGATGCAGTGTTTAATTATTTTAAAAAATATATATATTTTTAAAAATATATATTTTTTTACATTTCCTGAAAGTGGTAGTGGTTTTGGACATACAAGGTTTCCGCCCGACAGTGATGATATGTAAATTTGTTGTTTTATCATCACCAACAACATAAAGCTACCTGTGACCTTGTGTTCCTTCCTGACTTAAGCTCAAGTTTCACCTTAAATGTGAGTACTACTTTTAATAAATTATCCAGTGTTAATATGCCATTTGAAGCAATGCATGTTTGTGCAATTTTGCTGTATTTCAGTGCTTAGTGGTGTGCAGTGGGATTCTTTACTTATCAAAACTGTGCCGTGGCTAAAAAAAAAAAAAAGTTGGGAAAAACTGTTCTAAACACACATGATTTTGTTTTATGTGGAACACAAAAGGAGATATTTTGAGAATGTTCATGCTGCTCTTTTCCATACAACGCAAGGATGTTAAAAAAGCAAAAAAGCACCATAAAAGTAGTTTCTTTGACTCCTTCCTATCATGTGAGAATATTCGCTGAGAACTGTTGCAGCATTAAATATAATTTACATATTTTAAAATATGAATAATCAAGACACGTTGAGACATGTATATCTTCTTGTCACCGATCGGGGCTCGTTTAGTTTAAAGTTTAAAGTCCGATTGAGTTTTGAAAGCTGTCATTGAGAATGAACTGTATGATTCACCGAAACAAAACTGAAATCACAATATGACTTGGTGCGATTTAATGAAATACATATATGTGCTGCATGTTTCAGAATGAAGTGTGGCGCTGTGTTCTTTTACTTGCGAGCAGCTCATGATCCAGTGTTTTTAGTGTCTCAGAGAGGCTTGGTTCAAAAAGTTTGCTTCGCTTATAACCTGCTTTTGAGAACGCACCATGGACCAACCATTTTTCCAAAACTGTAATGAGAAGTGCTTATAAACTGGCTGTTGTCAACAAAAGAGATGCATTAAGGGCTCTCTGTGGTTTTCCGCCAAAATAAAAGCTTGATGAATTAACATTTGAAAAGGAAGAAATAAAGACATAAATGTAAACTCTATTTTTATATTATTAATTTTTTTATATTTTTAGTTATTCAAATTTTTGAATGAATTGTGCAGCCCTAGCACAGCAAACCTAGAGTTTTTTTGTGCAGTGTTTATTGTGTAATTTTATATATTTGTTTTTTTCAGAGCTTGAACAACTCCTGCTCAGTGTTTGGTGTCATTATTTGTGTAAGAGCTGCATGAAAAAATTTTCCTTTTGTGTTGCCTACAAGAAAAAAAAATTGAAATAACATGAGATTGAGCAGTGGCCATATTTTTTTTTGCAGTGAACTACTTATTTGCAACATACTTACTTGCAAGAGACCATGATATAAAATGTAATGGGTTGATTTGTGAAAGTTTACATATGACCTAGAAACATTTTCAATATTTTTCCCGCAGGGCTGGAACTCGAGAAGTTCACAACAAGCTGGAAAAGAACAGGTGGGTTAACTTCTGTTTGCATTTTTGTGTTTATTTATTTTGACAAACAGAAGCTGAGCATTTACAGTATCTGACTGAAGTGAGTACACCCCTCACATTTTTGTAAATATTTTATTATACCTTTTCATGTGACAACACTGAAGAAATGACACTTTGCTACAATGTAAAGTAGTGAGTGTACAGCTTGTATAACAGTGTAAATTTGCTGTCCCCTCAAAATAACCCAACACACAGCCATTAATGTCTAAACCGCTGGCCACAAAAGTGAGTACACCCCTAAGTGAAAATGTCCAAATTGGGCCCAATTAGCCATTTTCTCTCCCCGGTGTCATGTGACTCATTAGTGTTACAAGGTCTCAGGTGTGAATGGGGAGCAGGTGTGTTAAATTTAGTGAAGATAAACTTATTTGGTTCAGATGGTGTCAAGTGTGTGTGGCGGTAACCAGGTGAGAAGTACAAAGACAAGTGTCATGGTCTGGGGCTGCATGAGTGCTACAGTTCATTGAGGGAACCATGAATGCCAACATGTACTGTGACATACTGAAGCAGAGCATGATCCCCTCCCTTCGGAGACTGGGCCGCAGGGCAGTATTCCAACATGATAACGACCCCAAACACACCTCCAAGACGACCACTGCCTTGCTAAAGAAGCTGAGGGTAAAGGTGATGGATTGGCCAAGCATGGGCATCCTCAAACGGAAGGTGGAGGAGCGCAAGGTCTCGAACATCCACCAGCTCCGTGATGTCGTCATGGAGGAGTGGAAGAGGACTCCAGTGGCAACCTGTGAAGCTCTGGTGAACCCCATGCCCAAGAGGGTTAAGGCAGTGCTGGAAAATAATGGTGGCCACACAAAATATTGACACTTTGGGCCCAATTTGGATATTTTCACTTAGGAGTGTACTCACTTTTGTGGCCAGCGGTTTAGACATCAATGGCTGTGGGTTGAGTCATTTTGAGGGGACAGTAAATTTACACTGTTATACAAGCTGTACACTCACTACTTTACATTGTAGCAAAGTGTCATTTCTTCAGTGTTGTCACATGAAAAGATATAATAAAATATTTACAAAAATGTGAGGGGTGTACTCACTTCTGTCAGATACTGTAAATTCATTGAGTAGCCTTAATGTAAGTTGTATGGTTGCTGGACTGATCACAGACACATTAACTGTTGTCACTTTGCAATTAGTGCACTATTTGTTTTTTCTGGCTAGAAGGCCTTTGCCCTACTAGTAACCACAGTAACAAATATGATATTACAAAGCAATTGCCTTTTGACTTCTTCATTGCTGTTACTTCCACCACCAAAATGCTTTGCCTAAACGTCTGTTGAAACTCTCACTTGCTTTGCACAAAACATAAGAAACGGAACGATCAGTGCTTTTCTTTCTGTCACAGACGAGCACATCTGAAAGAATGTTTTGAGACCCTCAAGAAGAACGTTCCTAATGTGGATGAAAAGAAAACTTCCAATCTGAGTGTCTTGAGGAGTGCTCTCCGCTACATCCAGGTAATGGGATTGGATATAAGTGCGATGAAACGAGTGTTTGATGACGTGCATCCAATAGAAGCTTCTAAAATAAATAATGTTGTAATGATATCATCAATATATTTTGCATATAAAAGAAGCCTATTTTTGGGACTATTCAAATTGGGTTTTTTTTTTCTTTTTAGATTTCTGAAGTTAAATGTTTGATGACCCAGACATGTTTTTATGAGATTCACCTAGAAACACACATCCATCCTTATTCCATTTGTAGTATAACTGGTGTGGACTGTTACGTCTGCTTGTAAAAGTTCATGTTTGAATGTGAGGATGGCGTTTTGATTGGGAATGCTTTTCCTCTGAACTATATTAGTTAGATGCCAACATGAATTCATAAAAAAGAACATCATTTATTCCTAAAGGATATTGTATGGTAATAATGAATAACAACGGAAAATGTGTTGGGAATAGGTCACAAGTTGGGGTTTTATAGTCCGTTTTCTCCTTCTCTATTCTCGTTCTCACCCTCCCACCCACATACACTTCTCCACACATACTTTACTAGCAGAATTGTGTCATATGCATCTGCCAAAATATCCTCGGTCGGATTCTTCTCTGTGTGCGCTCATTATATCTTTTCCTTACCCTCTTCCCCAGTTCTTTTCAAGAGGTGTACTTTATTTTTTCCACTTGGCTGTTTCTCTATCCATCTGGTTTTTCTTTGCCTGATGTTCAACAGCTAATGTTAAAAATGGCAATTTAAGCATATGAAAACCTTGATTCATTTTAATGACTCTATTTTAAATAACAGTTTGCGTGAATTAATTTAGAAAATGAAATGAACTCAACTTAATTTAGGATAATATGGTGGTCAATCACATGTGTAAGCTGTTAAAGCTCATATGAGTTTACCCGGATCAGAACATTAACACTGATGTAGATACAGCTGACATAAAAGCGCCAAGGTCACGGTCGATCATTTAATTTGCAGACGGTAGCTGCAACGATTAGTATAATAGTGTGGGTAGAAAGGTGACCTGTTTATGAAAGATATATCTTTGAGTTATGACACCAAAAGCTATAAAACTGAACCTGATGGTTATAAAGACACGATAAACACAAGCGAGGGAATGTGGGCCGCCTGCTCGCACGCTACTCTCTTCTGCATGCGCTGTTCTCGAGCTCTCTCCCCCACCCTCGCCCGCTTTCTTTCAGCCTGCTCCTGTGTCCACGTGAGGCATGAGCACATGGCGAGCGTGAGCCCGGTGACGTCAACTCCCCTCCCTCTCTCGCTCAGCGTGCGCACGCCAGACACACACACACACACACACACACACATGCCGACTGAAGCCGTTTAAAATCAAACAATGCATCTTGAAACGCTGTTGCAGTACATGATGCGTGCTGTTTGGCATGCTTGTGTAAAAGTAGGTTACGCTACATTGTTCGAGTCGGTAGCCTTGCATGGCTGTTGTTTTTTTCTTTTCTGGGCCAGTAGTCCTGTGAATCGTAACCAAGGAGACCACAGCAAACAGAGCCGGTGGTCAGTGAACGGCAGGGGGTCCCTCTGTCTGTAGATTGAGTTTCTTTATGGTTAGGTTCTAGATGCTAAACAGGCATGGCATTCTTCTTTTACGCTCACTGGTTGTGGAGTTGATGAGTGAACAGTGATGAATTTTCAAACAAGATATTACGAGTTGCATGATCAGTTCACAGCTGCAGTGATGTACCAGCTTCATCAGTGTTAGTTTATGGTGGTCTGATGTGGATTTTTTAGGAGCCAGTGCTAATGTTGATATTTTATTCCACATTATTTACTCTAGTGGTCAACCAATGCATTACTTTTTCTTTTGGTTGCTGGTATGATATAATGTTTCTATACATATAATCAAACTAAATAATGACTGAGACATACAATCAAATAAACACTTATCTTCTCAGTATTTACTGAAAAAAATTCACCCAAAACATTTATTATTCATCGACTTTTAAAATAAAATGTAACATTTTGCATATTTTTTAAAAGAGTACTTATGGAAATAATATACTTTATAAGAATACTGAAATGTTTTCGGACACTTAGTTTAAATTTATACTGAATGCAGTCACTTAACTAAAATTTCATCATTCTATTGTCTTTGAAATATGGTTAACGTTTACTGTCAGCATTTATGGAAAACTACAATAGCCTATACTTTAATGTCATTTCTGCTGAAACTTGAATGTCAAATCTACATATAGTTGTAATTACATATTTGTAATGATGTTGAAAATGAGTACATTAAAATGTATATTAACTTTAAATTTCATAATAAGTTTATAATTTAATATTATTTAACTACAGTTAAATTAGAAATCAAGTTTTTATGTGCTTTAGTATGTTAGTCGACATCTCAAAATACGTGTACTGCTTTAAAGCACAACAAAAGATTATTAAAACAATGATATAAAATGTACTTTTAAATTAAATTATTAATTTGACATGACTACAAAGTGCACTTTTTTTTAAAAGTGTAATTAAATGTTAAAAAACTAAATCTTGAAACTCCAAGTACACTTATGTGGCCATTTATGTCATTAAGATATTATATTATAGTATGTTTTTTTGAAGTACATTACAAGTACACGTTCAATACAATTGAGTGTACTTCTTTTGCACAAGAGAAGGCTGTCAGTAGATTGTTAATATGAGGAACTAATGCTCCTGTTAATTACTCAGTAAGTTCAAATTGACCAATTAATCATTTATTTACTCAAATTCAATCACTCGTATTCATGTAAAATATTTTAAAAACAAAAGATGTGCATTATCTATTGACAAGATAGTCAAAAGACTTTGCAACTGAGAGGCAGTAAACTGGGCAATAAAAAATGAAATATTGTATGTTTAATAGCTGATTATATTAATCAGTAACAAATGTTTTTGCAGCATTATTTCATTGTTTGGATGTTCGAATGCAGTGTTACTTGATCGCTCTCTTTTTCAAACTACATTTGATAAAGATGAGCATGAAAGAGCAGGGATGCTGGGAGCAGGTGAGGAGTGTTTTTAATCACAAAGGTAGAGGGGCACGAAGACATGATACGGGGGAGGGAGTGCGAGAACCATCGGACTGGAAAACACTAGAGGTCGATGTGAGCCAATCGCATTAGCCCTTGCCTCTCTGTTACACCTTCTCCTCATCACTACGTTGCTCTTTCCCTGCTCTGTTGCCAAGGAGACCATGGTGGGTTCCAGCTGTTACCGTGGTGATATCCAGTGGGACCTGATATCTAGTCTGTAGGGATGTCTAGTCGGTTACACACAAAAGATGGAGTGGGTTCAAAACTGTCCTGGGGTCAGTCAGCACAGGTTTTATACACGCATCAGGATTTGAGCTGATGGCTGGGGTTGATGTTTCAGTATTATAATGACTGCTTTATCACTAGCTGAAGTGTCACATTTCCAAGGACTATGATGACACCGTGTCGGGTAGTCTTGTTGTCGTTCTAATTTGTCATTTTTGTACTTGACTTATTTCGAGTGCATTTTGCTTCTAAAGTAGCATCTCTTTATTAAGTTCAATTGTTTGCTCACAAAAACACCTCCATGTTCATGTGAAACGTTTACAAGTTTTTAACAGTCATTTAACAATTAGACCAAGGTCCAAAATTCAGTTTTCAAGGCATTCTAATATATATATATATATATATATAACATTTTTTGCAAACCATTAAACTGTTTTGCAGTATATCAGTTCCTGGCCAACATTAGATATTTTTCATTTTTATTAATCTGTATCAGTAGATATTGGATATTTAAAGAAATATTTAATGAAATGAATAGCTTTTATTCAGCAAGGTTGCATTAAATTGATAAACAGTGACAGTAAAGCCATTTATAATGTTGCAAACGTTTTCTATTTAAAATAAATGTAGTAAATGCTGTTCTTTTCAGCTTTTCGATTCATAAAAACATCTGATTTTTTTTTTTTAAATGTTTTAAAATCTATTTTCATATATAAAATTAAAAAGGTTACACAACTGTAATATATAAAATAAAACAGTTACTAAAAGTTTTTTTTTTTTTTTTTTACAAATAAATGCAGCCTTGGTGAACATAAGGGAATTATTTCCAAAAACCTTTAAAAAAATCACACAAACCCAAACTTTTGTGTTGTGTGTGTGCATATATGACTTGTCAGCACATCAGTCAGGATTTTAATATCTGTGCATCCCTATATTTAGTGCATAGCAAGTGTTTGTGTAATTTTATTTCAATGTTAAAATAACTTTCTATTGCAGCCTAATATAATCAGTTGAAGGTTCATTTCTGAAGAGTAAACATTTTTTTTTAAATGTATGATGTTTCAATATTATACATTTTAATAGGGCTGGTTATGTACCATCCATGTAGAAAACAGGAGGTGTTGGCTTGTATGTATTGCTGTGTGTGTGTGTGTGTGTGTACAGGTATATATGGTTTATGAGGACACAAATGTGTATAATGACATGGGTACTACAACGTAAACATGGTTTATGAGGACACTTCCTGTGTCCCCGTAAAACAAAAGGCTTAAAAAACCTACAAAACTGTGTTTTATGAAATTCAAAAATTGCCAACAGTTTCCTGTGAGGGTAGGTTTAGGTGTAGGGCAATAGAAAATACAGTTTGTACAGTTTAAAAACCATTATGCCTATGATGAGTCCCCGTAAACCACAAATACAAGTATGTGTGTATGTGTGTGTGTGTTGACCTGCTGTGTGAAGGGGGTTTAGGGCCAGACAGTCCAATCTGACTAATCCTGAATCAGGCTTCACTAGGACAAACTCTCTCTCTGCCTGCGCTCTCAACCTACTGCACCAGTCACATTCATATTCCCTTAATACTGTATCAGTGGGTTATATAATCCCATACACGCACAAAAAACACCCTCCACCTCTGCACATAACTCTATCTTCGTGCACGCTCACTGCTTCTTCAGCACTCAGAAACGTGTTTTGTTCTACTGTATACTGCAATCCTCTGTGACTCTGCAGGACTCCTGCTAATTAGGAGCCAAAATGCCCGTGTTGTCACAGTTTCTTTGGCAGAGCATAGGTGAGGGAGGGACTGAGGAGGAAACTGACTGATGAGTGTGTCAGAGCCGTCACATGCTCGAGGCTTTGACAGATGGGGTTGGGTGTGTGAACTGCTTTGCTTTGTGGACAGTTTGTTTCATAAAATTGGATGAGCACATATGTTAAACATTCTGTCACAAAGCAGTTCCTCTCTCACATGACCAGCCTCTCTCTTACTCGCATTTCTTGAATGTGGACGGACATACCTGTTCCTCTTCAAGGGTTTAAAAGTCTAAACAGTTTGTTCCCATTAGTCTAGTTTGATGTCCCGTGGTCAGCTGACTAAAGGCCCGTTCACACCAAGGACGATAACTATAAAGATAACGATATAGTTCTAAAAATCGTTCTCAATATTAAAGAATAGCAGAGTCCACACCACAACTATAACGATAAAGGCACAGAGAAACGATATCGTTGGAATCACTTTCAGAACGATTTTTTTCCAGCTGATGAACGATAAAAATATTGACAGCCAATTAGAATCCACCCTGCTGTAACGAGCTCGAGAATTTAAAGCGGCAGACGTGCATGCGCTTAGAATAAACAGACGATATCGTTCGCTGGTGTGGACGCTAATATCGTTGTCTTTATAGTTATCGTTCTTGGTGTGAACGGGCCTTGACACAAAAAGTGGGTCAAACCATTTGCCTGTGTGACTGCCACATCCCTTCTTTTCATCCCACCCCTTATGACTTCAAACTGTTGCTCTCTTTTTAAAAGGTGCACTCAGTTATTTCTGTATGTTCGCGTTGGAGTTATTTTGACTCCTAAAGCCCCGTTCACACCGCCAGCGACATAATCCCATTCATTTTCAATGGAGAGCTGGCGACACGAGCGACGGAATGTGGGCGTCAAGCGATGTGAGTCAAGTGACAAAAGTTCAGAATTCTTCAACTTTATGCAAATAAGCAGCAAATTTCGCGAGCGATTCAATTTACATTCCAAGCCTCGGTTAATACGGAAAGAGCTCCAGTCAGGTTTGTGTTGAGTCGGCTGGTTTATAGCCCTGGAAAGGGCACTGGGGGGATGAGCGCAGAGCATCGGCATTTGTTATGCCTTAAATAATTCAACAACACTATTCCAAGGCTTTTTGTCAGCAGTAATTTCTTGTGCAGTCTATTGTGACAAAACATTTTTGTATAAATCTCATATGCATCATTATAGCAAACAGAACAACGTTACGATCCTACAAGTTTTATATTTAATGTTATGTAATGAATAATCGGATTGTTGTAATATAAAGTTAAAGGGGTCATATGATGCGATTTCAATTTTTCCTTTCTCTTTGGAGGGTTACAAGCTCTTGGTGCATAAAGAAGATCTGTAAAGTTGCAAAGACTAAAGTCTCAAATCCAAAGAGATATTCTTTATAAAAGTTAAGAGTCAGCCACGCGGCTCGTTCTAACACGCCCCCGCATGCAGTGTTGCCAACTGCTTTCAATTGAAAGTAGCTAAAACTGGTAGCTAAATGTCACTAGATGACATCATAATGGCAAATTCACTGATCTATATAAAGATGAATGTAGATCAGTGGGCAAGATGAGAACTTAGATAAGGTTTGTCCAAGAAGTTGCTATATTTGTCCCTAAACTTTTGAAAAAAAGTCTCAAAAGGGGCAGGGAAGTCGTTAAATCTAGCTACAAAGTAGCTAAATTGGCAACACTGCCCACATGTCTACGTCACAATGTGGGAATATTTGCATAACGCCGCCCAAATGTTCACGCAAAGAAAGAAGGTGTAACTTTTATTCTCGCTGTCATGTTGGGGAGTCGCTGTGTGTTTCATTGTGAAAGCGAAACTACTTTGTTTGGTCTTCCAAAAGAGAACACGACTAGAAATCAGTGGTTAAACTGTATTTACAACACTGTTCCAGAACACTTCAACCCAAATATTCAGATGTGTGCAGTGCATTTTATGGAGGATGGATGAGGACTGTTTCCTGAACCAGTAGCCTAATGTGTCTGTAGCACAAAGGCTGTTTCTATAAAGTTGGGCAGTTCCAACTTTGCAAAGCTGTAAGTAAGTTTTTTATATTTCAATAATTTGCCACTGATGATTCAAACGCGAGTTTTGAGCAGTGTAGAGTAGCGCTTGTTGTTTGTCATTTCTCCGATCACAAATGCAGACATGGTTTTATGTTTATGCGGCGCGATGCAACGCAACGTGTAAAAAGACAGTATAAGTCATTATAATCAGTAATTATGTCCCCACTGGATGCAACAAATGCCTTGTTTGTAATGGGTTTTATTGGTTTTGTCTTGTCTATTGATGGCCGGATCGCGATGTCCCGTGGTCAGCCGACTAACACAAAAAGTGGGTCAAACCATTTGCCTGTGTGACTGCCACATCCCTTCTTTTCATCCCACCCCTTATGACTTCAAACTGTTGCTCTCTTTTTAAAAGGTGCACTCAGTTATTTCTGTATGTTCGCGTTGGAGTTATTTTGACTCCTAAAGCCCCGTTCACACCGCCAGCGACATAATCCCATTCATTTTCAATGGAGAGCTGGCGACAGGAATGTGGGAATGTGGGCGTCAAGCGATGTGAGTCAAGTGACAAAAGTTCAGAATTCTTCAACTTTATGCAAATAAGCACGCGAGCGAC
>NW_015505270.1:1356531-1396396 GCF_001515645.1 Sinocyclocheilus grahami | reverse complement strand
CTCAAATTGATTTGATTTTGACGCAATATTTACACTGAAGCTCGCAGTGGTAAGGGGCATGTCATTTCCCGACCAGGCGCCGGGTGGTGCCAATCATGAGAGCCTGTTCTAGTACACCCCCAAAACAAAATCAAGACTTTGTAAAAGAGCATAATAGGACCCCTTTAAGCCCCATTCACACTAGCAGCGACTTTTGTTGCATGTTGCTAAGGGCTGGCGATGAGGTTGCTAGTGGGCGTTCTCAATACTGGTTGCCTTGACAGTGAATCAGGTTTCTTGCCGCTAAGTACAAACATTTTGGAGGCAAAAGACTAAATATAATCTAAATCTAAATTAAATCCGTACATACAAACAAAAATGAATGAGAAACAGCCTACTTTCTTCCATTGCGTATGTTTATCTACGACGCTGAGAGGAGAACGATCACATGAGCTCTACCGTCTTCTTTCCTATTGGCTGTCGCTCCCGAAAGTCGCTCCTCATTTGAATAAAGTTGAAGGATTCTGAACTTTGTCGCATCGCTGGACACGCCCCATCCGGTCGCCAACGGCCGCTGTCGCTCGTGTCGCCGGAAATCGCCAGCTCTCCATTGAAATGAATGGGATTGTGTCACTTTGCTGTTGCGCGTCGCTTGTAGTGTGAACGGCCGCCAGCGACTTTTTCGCTGCTTGTCGCTTGTGGCTGGCAATTGAGGTCGCTAGTGGGCGTTCCCACTACTGTTTGCCTAGTTACCCCCGTAACACTCCACTACAGCAGATGAATCACGTGCTCTCCACCGACTTCACTCCCATTGGTTGTCGCTCGCGAAATTCGCTGCTTATTTGCATAAAGTTGAAGAATTCTGAACTTTTGTCGCTTGACTCGCATCGCTTGACGCCCACATTCCGTCGTCAACGGTCACTTTCGCTCGTGTCGCCAGCTCTCCATTGAAAATGAATGGGATTTGTCGCTCTGTCGCTGTGTGTCGCTGGCGGTGTGAACGGGGCTTAAAGGTGTGTTCCATTAGACCGCAAGTTTGCTGCGAAGTGGACTTCACATCTTTAGTGAGATTCCAATCTGAAGGGAGTGAACATGTTCAGTTCGAAGAGCACTGCAAACGGATGAAGGAATAAGGGAACATTGGAGAGGGAAATGTACCCACCACATCACATCACTCCAGCACTTGAAGTTTAAATAAAGCCGGTGAAAAGGAGTCAAGACTCTGGCATTACTATTGAGTCATACATCATAATTACAGTTAAATAAGAGATTAAATATAACCAAATATGTTAAACGTCACGCTTACTTTAAAATATGACATTAAATTAATAAATGCATATTTATATAAATACGCATAAATGTATTATATGGATATGTATTTTACACAAACCTATGGTCATTTATATTCATTTATAGTCATCTTAACTCAAACTCCTCTAAAATGTAAGACTCAAGTATAAAAGCACTGTTGGCTCAGAGCCAAGGTTTAATAAATCCACAAGTGAACATAATAAATCAGCATATTAGAATGATTTCTGAAGGATCATGTGACACTGAAGACTGAAGTAATTGCTGCTGAATATGTAGCGTTTCCATGACAGAAATATATAGCATTTCAAAATATATTAAAAAGGTTAAATTCTAATAATATTTAAAAACTTTATTTTTTACAAATTGTTGTGGCCTAATGGTTAGAGAGTCGGACTCGTAGCCCAAAGGTTACGGGTTCAAGTCTCAGGTCCGGCAGGGATTGTAGGGGGGGGGAGTGAATGTACAGCACTCTCCCACCTTCAATACCACGACTGAGGTGCCCTTGAGCAAGGCACCGAACCCCCAACTGTTCCCCGGGCGCCGCAGCAAAAATGGCTGCCCACTGCTCCGGGTGTGTGTTCACGGTGTGTGTGTGTTCACTGCTGTGTGTGTGCACTTAGGATGGGTTAAACGCAGAGCACTAATTCCGAGTATGGGTCACCATACATGTCACGTCACTTTAAGATTTTTTGCACCAGACCTGATTTTACTATGATTTTTTCAAATAAAATTTTCCCCCTTGAGGTCCCCCATGTTGAGGTTTCTTAAACAATTAAATAGGGCATTTTTCCTTCTAAAACTTACAGTATGATTTCATATTACATCAAATGTCAATTTTTTTCTCCCTGATATGATTAATTGTAATGTGTATGAGGGGTAAGAAACAACATAAAATCTAATTACCATGAATCATTTCCGCTCTTTCCAGAGGGTGAAGACAACTTCGACCAAGACGTAGATGATGACATCCTCTCCTCCCCACCCTCGTCTTCTGTGGCCAAACCGTCTGAGCCCCGCGCTGCCATGCCTCCACCCTCCATTCTCGCTACACATATCTCCATACAACACAAACCCACCACACCACCCAATCAACTCCAGCCCACAGTGGTCACCCCTCAAGCCATCGCCCCTGCGCCCCCTTCCCACCTCGTTTCCCCTCCTCAGCCAACAGTCATCACCCACGCCTCCGTATCCCATGCGTCCGTCATCCAAGCCGTCAACCACGTCATCCCAGCTGGGCCTAAACATCTGGCGCACATTGCGCCCTCTAACGGTGGCCAGCCTATTGGACACATCACCGTGCATCCTGTGGCCCACCTCCCCGCGGCCATTTACCCGCAGTCAGTAGCAGTCTCGCAGCCGGCGATGGTGGGGCACATCACACATACATTGGCGCACCACCCACACTCTCACGCCCAAGTTAACGGCACACCAGTTACAGGCCAGCAGGCCACCATGGTGGGAAAGCCAACGGCCGTGGTCGCTCACCATCACACCGGGCTGGTGAGCCAGACAGTGCTCAATCCGGTGACTATGGTAACTGTTCCTCCTTTTCCCGTCAGCACGCTAAAGCTGGCCTGAGAGAAAAGAGAGGACTTCCATGAAAGGAGGTCTCACAAAGTGAGAGCAAGAGAGACTAAAGATGAAGAGCTAATTTCTAAAAGGATGACTAGATCTCGTTCAGAAATTCACTACTGTCGCTCCTACACGCCGGGACTTCATCAGGATCGGAGCGTATCCTCTTTTGCTTGTAGAAGGGGCTTGCGTGTCTTTTGCGTGTCTAGCGCTGGAAAGAAATTCATGTAATGCACTTGCTTAACTAGATTCGAAGACATTGGTCAGTCTTTAGTAATGTGAGAGTGGAGTGCTAAAACAAATCAATTATTTCTTCTTTCCCTCATATCCTTTTTTCTGTATGCAAATTATCACACGCTTTACATTCATTCACCAAAAAAATCTCCACTAATCAAAAATGAGTGCTTAAAGCTCAGTACTGAAAGCATGCGGGAAAAAAACGTTTACTGTGTGACTATTTTAGGGGCATTTAAAACTCGTCAAACGGGGCTTTTGACTAAAAAAAAGTCAAGTCTTCAGCCAGATCAGGTTACTCAAAGTGTCTCTGTACTTGCTAGGAAATGTTAAGTGCCTAAGCCCCAATTCAAGCCCAGTGGCGCCACCTGCTGCCTACGCAATTTTTGCTGAATATGAAGCGCAAGCGTATTAGAGTGCCACGACTTGACCTGCAGTCACAGGCATCTGTTGGCAATCAAGAAACTCAAAGTCTTAAAAGTGTCGAGGTGAATGGGTTGTGAGGAAACTCGACTAATGTACAATTCAACATCTGAGAAAGACATGAATTTGAAAGTACATTAAAGCATTCATAACTTGCAGCAAGTGCACAGATATTTAACCTAACAATATTTCGTAATACTTGATTAACGTTTCGAATGATTAAAAACGTTACGTACGGCGCGTGACAGGGCGCTGCGGTGTCGGGCATTTCCGTTTCTTCAAAACAGCAGTTACCAATGTTCTCGTGCTTGTAGCAACACGATGAAGAACGTCGAATGAAGTCTTAGAAAATACATTAACGTTAATCTATCTTTTTCATCACGCGCACGTTCATAGATGAACCATAGATGTTTTCATAGAAGCGCCTGCCCTTCCAGTGTAGATCGGTGCTGTTGTGTCCATTTTACGTTCATTGCCGCTCAACCATTTTTCATTATTATGTGTGATTGTGTAAATTGTCGTGAGGTAGGCACTTGTTTATGAGTATTTTAGGAGGTTGACATCAGGACAAAAAGCCCCTTTGCCAATAGCAGTGCTTCTTTAAAAGTCGGCCTGTCATTCTCAATACACTTGCTTGATTGAACCTGCACAAAGTTAGCCATCTGACCGTTTCCCTATGTAAGCTTAATGGTTTGCTGTCGATGGTTAGGTACACCACGTTGTTGCTTTATACTGTCACTTTCAAATGGAACACTGTGATTCCTGCTGCAACCCCCACCCCACCCCACCCCACCCAAAATCGAGGTTTGGATTTTCTGTTTGACTTCTTTTTCGGGATGTGAAGATGGAAATGCACACATGCTGTGCTTCACACTCAGTTAAAAAACAAACAAACAAAAAAAAATAGCCTAACCGTTGTGGAATTTATTAGTGCGTTTTGTTTTTCATTATTTTAAATATATGTGTATGGATGGATGTATGTATATATGTGAGGTATATGCACGCATTCACATATGTGTATTTTAGGATCATACTGATGCTTGGTTTTGCATGTAGATTGCAGTTTTTGTTTGTTTGTTTAAATGTTAATCCCTCCCCTTATTTCATTTTTTGGGACCATGTATTATACTGTATGATGTGGGCGGGACCGTTAGACCTCATTCTACATTGATATTATATATAAATATATGAAAAACTGCATTTTCCCTATGGAGAAAGTTTAAGTTATATATCGCCTGTACATTCTGGGCTGCATTAATATTGAATTGTCCACCATGTTTAACTGAAATAGTAATAAAACTTATTAAAATATGCTAGATTACTACAAAAAAACAAAACATTGACGATTCATAATAAATCTTATGACATTTACTAGTCAAGTTGTATTGTTCTTATTTCTTGTGTATCACAACAGTCATATTTACATTAAATCTAAAATATGACTGTTTATGTAGATGTATTCCATACCTTTTCAGATAGGACACATTCCTTCAAACACCTACATTCACAAGATGCATACATTTTACTGTTAATTATATTTACTTATTATATTATTAGATTATAGATTATATTCACCGCGATTTTTTGCATCTTAAACCTTTGACATTTCAAGCCATATTTCTATTGTAAACACGTTTAAATTAATTGATTAGTCTGTCTTAATATCCGTGATGCATCTGCTCCTGAATCCTTTCCAGAACTTCCTGCATTCGGCGCAACTGCAGAAGGAAAGAGTAAAAAAAAAAATTTTTTTTTAATGCACAATTACAATATCAGGAGAGACTTAAACATTGGCTTTATTGAAATATGCTTACATACTAATCCTACTATTGTTGCAGCATACATACTGTACACAGTATGCAAATCAGACTGAAAACTCTAATTTACAAATTAATAATTTTTATTTAATTGGATCACACCGTTAAAAATGCATTTTAATACAAAAATTAACTGAAAATGCAAAATAAAATGTAATGCTAAATTATTTTCTAAATTCATAACTGGATGCCACTTAACGTGATGAGGACTGAATTTGAAATGGCATACTAGCGTTCCACTCTTACAGAGTGACGCAAATGACATGCAAGGGGAAAACTACATTTTCATTCCCACATTGTACAATTTTCCCCCTCATTTCAGTTAAATTAAAACAAGGGAATGTGTTACTACAACATTGCCAACGATTAAACAAGAGAATGAATAAATAAAATGAATTTACAATTTGTGTGTCATGTCGTGTGGGGCACCGTACATTCTTTCTACTTCTGCCATATTTTAATATGGCAGATATAGTAAGAGTAGTATTGTAATACACTATTCTGAAGCCTAGGTCATTTGACAACAATGTGGTAAATACCTATACTTTCACTTAATAAAAAAAATAATAATAAATAGTAGTTAGTATATTGTGGATGGTAAGTTAGTGTCCATTCCAAATGTGCACTGAATCCATTCTGAAGAGAATGAAGACATTATATGGTCTAATTAAAATTATCTAGATAAAAAAATAAATAAAAGAAAACTGTATTACCTCTTCATCTTTCTCCCAAATAAGGCGCTCAGTCTCACCGTCCACAGGCATCAGAGGCACAGGAAGGTCTGAGGCGCTGTCTCTTAGCCGGTTACACAGACTGGATGAATACAACCAATGAAACAGTAACAAACCACACAGGAAGGTCAGTGATGGCATGATGATCAAGAATAAGCACACCAATAATTTGCACTGCAGAATATAGTCTGATGTTATCATCTGATGACGTCAGTTTATCCTCTGACCTGCGTTTCCTCTCCTTGACCACCATGCGGGTCATATTCTGGATGCACTGAGCACGGTAATTCTCGTAATGCGTTTCCCGTGTCACATCCTTCAGGTCTTGCATGTGCGTGCGCACCAACATGTTCCTCAGCTTCAGGAAGTCGGAGTGAACAGGGTTCTCCACTGCAAGAGTCGAGTCAACTTAAATTGATTTTGAATAGTGCTTTACACAATACACATTGTTTCAAAGCAAATTTACATAAAATCTGAAATTTCATAATGGCAACAATTCAAGCAATCGACCAGTTGAGATATGCTATATTGTATATAGCATATCATCCTACGTGAGTGTATACTAATAAAGTTGGACATATTTTTATATGCAATTGTATAGAGGGCTAGGCGATAATAATTACATTTTGCGATAAAAAACAAAATCAAGCAGCTGAGATTTACTATACTGTATATATCACTTTACATGAATGTACTGTACAGTAGTGATGGGCACTTTCAAAATACTGCTTCATGAAGCTTCGAAACCTTTATGAATCTTTTGTTTTGAATCATTGGTTTTGAGCATAGATTGTAAAAAAATATGGATGACGCACATTCACTCTCTTCCATTGAAGAAAAGTGAAGCCGCCAGTGTCCCAGTGCTGATTTACTGATTTGGGACCAGAGTCTATGCAGTAGTGAACTCGGAACCCGAGTCTGCGCAGTAGTGAACAAAGTGGAGCCGAGGTATCAAGGCCCTGCCCACACTCCAATAGAGTCGATCGGAAGCACACGCCCCTGGACCTTTTTTTAAGTAGCTGGACTTCTCCAATTGTGATGTCTGCTGATGGCAGTAAATGTAGAAATTAAAATTATAGCTCCGTTCTCCTCCTGAAGATCCCCAAAAAAAGTTTGTTGGCACATCGGTTCGCGTAGAGAAGCTATCAATCATGACGTCACACTCCCGTTTTTATAGCATCAAATAACTAACTAAAGCCAAACTTATTTAAAAAACTAACTTGAGCTTATCAGTGTGATAAAAGCTACTTAAAATGACAAAAAAATATTTTTGGGGGAAAAAATTTGAAATACAGAGTTCTGGCATGAAACTCTAGATGGCGCAAGTCCAATAGATCCAACTCAAGCTGACCTAATGACATCATTATCACATAGCACAGCTGATTGGTTCGCTTCTGTATCGGTAGCCAATGAGCTTCCTGCTCAACATTCAAATATATGACTAGTGCTTGCCGTAACAGTGCAGCTTGATTCAGAAACCCTCCACCTTCCCCAGCTCCACCTGAATAGATCTGTTACGAGGTGATTCATGTATGCTATATGGGGGTTATTTCATGTACGTTATATTTGCAGCAGCAATATTTCTTACATGCTCACAGCAGCATGTTGTGGATGTATTGGCAGTAGCAAGTCTCTGTACTTGCTCTGCCGCAGCAGCAGCAGCGTAGCAGATCTATTCCGCCAAGACCAAATACATTAACATTGTCATGTACATTACCATGCCAATCCCTCCGAGAGTTGTCATGACAGAAGTGTATTTTGATTGTTTAGTTTGTCTCTCTCACGTTCCATTAGATTACATGGAGAGGGTGGGGTTTATGACCTATATTGGGTCCACCCACCTGGGGCGATCGAAACGTTTTGGACTTCACTTTTCAGGACTTGTGCGACACACTTGGTTTGGTGTGCATATCATACTGCCAAAGTCATGTGATTTCAGTAAACGAGGCTGTTTCGAAACAAAAAATTGAACAAAATTGTTTCGACATTTCAATGGTTCACCACTGGGGGTGAGCTCTGTGAACCCATGAATCATGTGAGATCACTGAGATCGCCTCTCAGTAGCGAACCATTGAATGAGTGTCTATATTTTACCTGATTTCATTTCAGTTTTATGAATTTGTAGAAATTTTAAGAGGCATTTGTATAATTTAAAGGAGTTATAGTAGTTAATAGTCTCTTATAGGCCCGTATAGATGAGCCATCCATAGAACAAACAAAAACAAGCCCTGAAAATTGATAAAAGAACATACTTAATATTTCATGGTAATTTAATGGATGGTTAATTAATTTGCTGTTTTTATGCATGTTTGGCCATGTTTGGAGTTTTTGTTGCATTTACACAGTTTTGACCAGCAGGCATCACCAGCGTGTGGCGTTTCATCATGTGGTGTAACCATCAAGTAATAATGATATACATGTCCACATCTTAAATTTCACTTCTTTATTAAAATGTTTTTTTAATGTTTTTTTCAAGGTAAACCAATTGTTTTAACAAATATTATGAAATATATATATTTTTGTGGGGGGGTATAAACTATATAAAATAATCATCTTGAACAGTTAAGGTTGCGATATAACAGAAGTAGCTACAGATCTTTTCTACTGTATTGTGATTTTTTCTTTTTTTTTGTATTTGTGTAATGAATTGTGATTGGCTTTTTCTTTCTTCCCTCTAATTAAAGATCTATAGCCATATTAATGTCAAATAGACAAACACTATAAACCTTAACGCTCAAAATAATTAATTGGTTTGAGTAGGGCAAACTTAAATTAAACGAATTAGTTCAATCAAATGAACTTTTATGAATATTTAAAACTTTTTTTTTCTTTTAAGTTCATGAAACTGACGCATTTTAAGCAATCTGAATTGTTTAATTGTTTTGAGTTTAATGAACTACTTACTTTTAATTTAGAAATTTTAATTTAACTGAAACTGGGCTGGGATTTCTACTTTTTTTTATGAGTTAGCTAGTTATAGTTAAGTTTCCACTACTAAAACTATTTTAGATTACATTTTAAGTTAATAATTTTAAGTTAAACACATGAGTTAGCTTACTTAAATATTTCAAGTTAAGAGCATTAACATGAGAGTACAAAATAAAAAAATCTGCTTGTTCTGCTTACTTAAACTTGAACTTATTAAACTGAATTTCTTGATTTAAATTTTTTATTTAACATTACCTATTTTTAGTTTTGCCAACTTATTCAGGTTTACAGTGAATTACAAAAACGTGTGAGAAAAAGACTGAAATTTATATCAATATTCATTGCTAATCTTTCTATTCGTTTCGAGCTCGACAGACCCCATTTACTTTCATTAGCTATATGGAAATGTATTGGAATTATTACAAGAGTAGGCAAAAAATCCTAAGTGGTGTTTAATCATCCACATTAATTTATTATCAATTCTCTCAGTTATTCACCTTCATGTTTTCCAGACCCATTCATGAAACACCAAAAGCGATGTAGGCAGAATGTACCGACTACTTATTTCCATACTATTAAAGTGAATGGGGGGCTGTCGAACTCCAATTTTCATTTATGAGCAAACTACTCATTTAACAAACCATTTTTCTGACCTAATTACATGCTTAATCAGAACAAAATCACACCATCACATTGCTAAAGAAGAAAAGAACAGAACACACTCAACAGGTCTGAAAGACACAAGAAAAACGTTCCTTAGGGGAAACCGAGTGTATAGTTGTAACATGGGGAGAGTTGTAACAACACCAATTCCACCAATCAGGGATAAACTAGATAAGCCATGATAATTTCATTATTTACCCACTTCCTCCCAGATCATATGAATGGTTTTCAAGGCTATAAATAGGTACATGCAGATTTATAATATATATATATTTTTTTTTTTTCGATTTTGAGGTAAGAACAGGGCCGTTTCTAGGCATAGGTGAGCTAGGCAGTCGCCTGGGGCGCCACCAGCTGAAGGGGCGCCAATGAGCGCACGTACTGGCACTTTAGCAGGGTTGTGATAAAGAGTGGCATGGTCACCCTGAAATATGACTGCTGCCCCCACTGGATCCCCCAACATTATTGGGCTAGAGTCCTGTCAATCTGACGATGCCTGTATGCCACTAGATCAGAGTGCTGTCAATTGCTGCCTGATTGTTGCATGCAAAGTTTGCATTTGGAGTGCTCAACAACGCCATTAGATCAGTGGGCTCTGTCAGTGCTTTGGCAAGGTAACACTTTTTTTTTTGCCATGCAATAAAGCTAAGTTCAAATGCCAATTAAAAATATTGGTACAGTAAATAAAGTGCACAAAATCAGTATTTTGTTTAGGCAGTATTTGTGGCACTTTTGTCCAAATATTTGTGGCAGATTCATCCAAAAGGTGTGCGTGTTTTGCGCCAATGCATTGTTAAAGGATCAGCGTGTCATGTAATATTCCCATATAAACTTTAACATCCAATTAAAAAATATTTGTATAGTAAAATTCACGAGATCAATACATCCTTTATTAGACCGCTTTGTCGAGTTAAATGCATCCTTACGGAGGTGTCGAAATGCTGAATCAATTCATTCACTTCCAACAGCGCTTAATGGGAGCAGCGTCATAGAGTGCAGAGCATCACGTTATTTAAAGTGGACGCTAACGCGTTAACGAGTAGCAAATGATTAAGTAGCTGCATTGGTTAATTTTATGCCACTGATAAAGCTTTTATATGTAGTTTGGGGTAACAAAGGGGTTTTATAGGTTTGACTGAAATAATGCTGCAATAACTGACACTTTAAATCAATGTTTCAAGAAGAAACAACAAAACAAATTGAACAAAAAACAGATAAAGACAAAAAAGTAGCCATTGATCATATCTAAACAATATGTAGTAGTATAGTATCCAAATCAAAATGTAATAAAATTAATTTATGTGTGATTTATGTGTAAATTATGTGCAATGTCTTAGCCACTAGGGATTGTTACATAGGGCTATACAGGCATCTAGTGGCAACACTAAGATTTTACAGATTCTAAATTGTGCAAAATGTTTATCTTAACAGTCAATTTACAAATAATGCATTCAGATTTGTGGAACTCAATGCACTGAATCTCCACAAATTAGTGTTGTTACTATGACACTATACTATGTGTATGGTGTCACTATACTACGTTACTATGACACATGTACATATATATATATATATATATATATCACCTAGGGCATCAAATTGGCTAGAAACGGCCCTGGGTAAGAATATAAATGTTTTACCAAAGCTATATTTTGTTTAGTACTTAAACTGTTGCAGATAAAACCATATAACTTACATTAGAATAAATTGTGGATTCTCAGGCTAAATGTGATGCATTTTTAACCTGCTAATTTCAAACCATTATGCAAATACAGCTAGCTAAAACACTGGATGACAGGGGTGGGGTAAGTTGTAACATCTTAGCATCCCCTTACATACAACTGAGAATTTTAATGTTGTCTAGAAAGTGAGACATGGTTTTGTATTGTTCATTTAGATTGTTTCAATAAACCTGTTTTTATATTGCATATTGCATGGTCATGGTGTGGCTGCTGTTTTTGCTTCTTTTGTCAAATAGTTACCCCAGCATGTGTTACAACCTATGCAGTAGGGTAGATTGTAACAAAAGGCACTCCATGTATTTGACATCAACTTATATTCTTGTGATATTCTTGCAGAGTTTTGAATTGGTGCCTTTTGTAGTAAACAAATGTGGGTACTTTGTATAAAAGTTTGAGCACTCTAGCTAAAAAAATTCAGCTGGTTACAGATGCTGAAACAAAAAGCATTACAACTATACCAGGTCTCCCCACACAGTACAGATTCAACACAGTTAGTCGCTCAAACTCTAATGCAAACAACGTGACCTGCATTCAGCCTGTCACTGCTCATTAGTCCAGACACATTAATACCTCACACTAATACTCTGATCTCCAGTAAGATGCTGGAGCAGTGGGGGTCGTGACTGCTGGCACAGTCTGACTGTTTTGTTACAACTCTCACTACATTTCTATCTTAAATGAGGAGATTGACTTTTATACATCCATACCTCAGGATCTGGTGCCAATGAAAGTGTGAAGAGAGAGAGAGAGAGAGAGAGAGAGAGAGAATGAGTATTAAAGTTTCAAAATTAATATAGAATTGGTCAGCTGCATTAACCTACATTTGCAAATCCATAATTTAGAAAATGTATCGTAAAAAAACTTACCTCGCTGCCTGTACATCGCATTCACGAACCGGTTGGTGGTCGACGACAGGTGCTCCATGTTACCAGACGGAGTTTACATCCACTTGTTAATGCTTTGGGTGTTTTTCTAAATATCTCTTCCTCTATTTATCTGTGGAGTTAATCTCCGCACTATTAACGCAACTTTCCTGACCCTCTAAATGTTCGGTACATACGGATAAAAGCAGGCACAACCAACGCGGCTAACTGTGTAATCTGACAACTGCGCAGTGCAATCAGTGAGAGCTGTGCGTCGCGTTCACTTGCAGTGTCCTGGAAGCGTTTTAGTTGCGTCGCGTTTATAAACAAGTCTTTGATTGGTCGAATAGCTGCCGACGCCAGCGTAAAGATGCGTTGGTTAACGTCATGGTGTTCGTTTGTCGGTGTTTAATTATGTTGCGTTTAAAATATGAATACAAATGAAAAACTTAAGTAAAATAACTGTGAACTAATTGCCATAACCATGAAAATACTACATGGTTTCTTTCATTATAGTAGCTAGCCTAAATGCATACAGCGTAAATGTACATCAGCTAAAAGGGAATATCCTTTCTAGAAAATTGAGGATATTTTTCACATTTCAAATGATCAGGTTCTGATTAAGGCTACACTGTGAAATGTACGTAATTCATTAAAAAATGTAAAAACTCTCTCAGTAAACTGGATCAGCTGTAAGTTAACATAAAATAAAACAAAAAAGCACATTCAATGTGAAAAATAAGATGTTTGAGTAAAAAGTATGAATTGTGCTGTGAATTGTATGTATATATTTAATGTGAAATATAATATTTAACAAGAAAACAGGCACTTGCACAGAGGACCACCGAGGTGAAGGTGATCCTTGTTGATCCTGGAACAACTCTCCAATCAACCAATCAGAATTGAGGGGTAAGTTTTCAAGAAATGTGTGTTTTAGGCTTACAATCAGGGTTAGATGCTTCTACACCCTTGTTATTATCACTTCTCTCTGATTTTAGGAACAAATTATGGGTAGGGTTAGGTTTAGTGGTAGGAATTGGGTTAGGTCTATATTTTTGGACAGTAATGTTGATCCGGGATGTTGTCTTACTTGGCAATATCACAGCGACCTTTGCACAGATAGCTCAAGCAGCTGCCCTTTTGACCTCTCACTCAATAAGTGCCTTTTTTGCTAGATTTTTTTTTTTTTTTTAAATTTGGTCAGTGGCATCACTTCTGCATGTGCCAGACAACTGCGTTTAAATTCTGAAATATCTTAGTCAGGATAGCACCGTATTTAATGTTGGACAGGCATGAAATCGAGGCTGAGGAACAGAAGTGCAGGGCATTCGTTGGATTGTACTGTTGTTGAACAATACCGATTCCTCAGTTGATGAAATCTCTTTCTGAAAAAAGACATTCAGTAGACAAAAACGCCATTAAACAGTGAAATACCGTCACGTGTTGATAAGGAACGACACGAGATAAACCCAAAATCCTATTTATTAAACTACAAGAGGACACTAGGAGACAGAAATCACAGTAACAGACTAGAAATAAACAATGCTGAACAGGAAACTAACTCGAATAAATAGATAAAAGAAACATAAACAGTATATAAACATTCGAAATACTACAGTTGACAGTTGAACTAGTTGACAGTGAAACAGTTGAACAGTAACAGCAGTGTAGCAACAGTATAGTGTAATCAAGTGAGATGCATAAGCAGTACATAGTAAGCAATATAAATGGTACTGCAGCAGCAATGTACTATAATAAAGTGGGACGTGCAAGAGGCGGTGCCTTCTAACAACAACAGTATTGCATGTATGTTCATGAATGTTCAGCAGTGTTCACTGTTATGTGTACTGGACTGTATGTAAACAGCATACGTTGGCAGATAGTGTGGACATTGTGAGTTCAGGATTGTTTGAGAGCGGCCACAGCTCTGGGGAAAAAAACTGTTCTTAAATCTGGTTGTGCGAGCATAAATGGCTTTATGATGCCTGCCAGATGGCAGCAGATGACGTTAGTTGCCTTCCTGAGACACTGTATTCAGTATATGTCCTCCAGTGCTGGGAGTTGAGTCCCGATGATCCTTTGTGCACTGGAGACAACACGATGAAGTGCCCTCCTGTCTGCTGCAGTGCAGTTGAGATACCACGTTGAGATGCAGTATGACATGATGCTCTCCGTAGAGCAGTGGTAAAAGTGTCAGTCTGGATTTTTTCATTGTTCTCAGGGAATACAACCGCTGCTGTGCCTAGCAGTGGTGTTAGTGGTCCAGGTAAGGTCCTCTGTGATGTGAACTCCTAGAAAACGGATGCTGGGAAGCCTCTCCACTGATGAAGACCTGAGCATAATTCTGATTCTGGGATCTCCTGAAGTCAACTATGAGCTCCTTGGTCTTCCCAGTATTCATAGACAGGTTGTTCCTCAAACACCAGTCCTCTAGGTTGTGTAGCATATCTCCGCTCTGTAGGCTGATTCGTCCATGATCAGCCCCACTAAAGTCATGTCATTGCAAACTTTACTATGGTGTTGGTGTCAGATGGAGGCACACAGTCGTGGGTTAAGAGAGAGTACAGAATGGGACTGAGCACACACCCCTGTGGTGTACCTGTGCCCAGAGTTATGGTGGAGGATGTGCAGGAGCCCAGTCTCACTACCTGTGGGGGCTCTGTCAGGAAATCTTGCATCCAGTTGCAGAGTAGTGGGATCAGGCCTAGCTGGTGGAGTTTTGTGGTCAGTTTGCAGGGGATGACAGAGTTGAATGCAGAGCTATAGTCCACAAACGTACGTGAGGTTACTGTAGTGTTGATGTTCCCAAAGCTACAGTCTGTCAGACAGAGGCCACTGTGCCACATCAGTTGAGCCAGCTGCAGGATCATGAGACAATTATTAGTCAGATTGCTACATAACACAACACACAGCAGTTCAATGGTTTCTGCTTTAAAATGACTTTAATTTGCACTTTAAGTGTAGTTGGTAACTAACATAAAATATTTAATTTAAATTTGTATTTATGAGGTGAAGTTGTATATTTTGCATGGGGGAAAAATGTATATATATTTTTATGACCACTACGGTTCACTTAAATTTAACTCTGTAGTGTGATGGATTTTTAAAGGCAAAACTATTCAGTGTAGTATCTCAATTAATATATAAATTAAAAAAGTGTTTTTTTTATGTTTTACATGAAGTAAGTGCTGTCACTGATTGACATTTTATGTATAATGTATGTTTATTTATCTTTTAACATACATCAATTCCTGCAGTTATGAAATCGGCATTCAATGGCATACAGGAGGCTTTAGAATGTCATTCAGCGACTCATTTAAAAAATGGCCTTCAGGTATCAATTTGTATTGCAATATTTATCTATTTATCTAACTAATCATTTTGTCCTATTATACTTGTCTCACTCTCTTCTTTGCAAGCACTCTTTAGTGTATCATATATTAACTATTTAGAGCACTTGACCTGTCAGACCTGTTTAGACATGCTCTACATGCTTAGAATTTATATTCATGAAAATGTACATGTTTTTTCAGTGCTTATGATTGAAGTGTTATGAACTGCATTGAACTGTGAACACAAATGAATTGTAAATCTTACACAAATCCATTTTTTGATTTGTTGATCGGGTGGCAATAAAATTTGCCTCCATCTGGAACACAAAACTCTCAGTTTCTCTTCTCAGTCACTGTTTCATTTTCAAACATCTCGTATCAACATTAATCATAGACTACAAATTATTTTTCAATAGACTACTGCCATTGTCAACAGATTGTAGGACTTGTTTATGGGACTGGATGGTTATTCCAAACCACTTCCACTTGAGGTCGCTCTGTTAATTCTTGCAAATCAAGGTTCCCAAATTTTCCAGCTTCAGGACTGACAGGGATCCTGGCCACTACAGCACATTACATCCTACAGCAGCCCGTGCCCTGTGAGGAGTTAAATTGGTTTGCCCTGCGGCAAGTGACCATTGAAGAGGATGTGGCATGGGTTATCATGCACCAGGCAACATTCACAGATTAAAAGTGCTGCCAATGCTTTAGTGTTGCACCAACAATGAACCTGAATGTTTTTATGCAATAAACCTGATTTCTGCTTTTGTTTCAGATTGCAGACATAAAGAAATTAGGGGTAAAAAAGAGAAAATAGTGTAATTAAAATGAGATTAAGTTCCGTGACAGCCACAACAGGAACCCAATGTTGCTTCGAGCTACAATTTAATGTAGAAAAAAATTAGCACCCAAGGACCAGTCAGTCCAAAATTGAACAAATTGAATGAATGAATGATTCATTTATTAAAACATGTCACCACCTCCTAGTGGTTTTGATTTCATATATGATAGAACCATTTTTTTTTAGCATTTCATATTTCTATAATCGAAATGTAATTATTTATGCAGCTGATTTCCTTTGATTATCAGCTGCCAATATAGTATGGTATATAGTATAGTAATTAAATTATGCTTTTTTTAAAAAAATAAGTAGTTATGAAAGGGGTGCCCTTTTTCACCTGCCCACCAAAATGTATGTACATGGCCCTGCAAGACAATACATGTGCATTTCACAGTAAAATATTGATTATGTTTTTCATTAGTAAAAATATGAGTACCCTAATTTTAAGTTAAAAGCAGTAAAAAGAGGCTGATTATATTTCAGTTACATAGCTTTTATTTTAATTTATAATTTTATTTTTCTTACCCCAAATAAATTTATGGACCTAAATATAAAACATTTTGTTAGACACCTCAAAGCAAATTAAATACTTCAAACGTTCGACAGGGTGGTGGCTCTGTCTTTATTCCAGTGTTAAAAAATGTACAGTATTTATTTTAAAATAAATGTAGTGGGCCAGTAATTATATTTTCAGCCCTATGTTAGAATAAGCATAACTCCTTGAATAAATACATTCTTTAATTCAAATAAAACAATCATTCAATATGATACAATTGAATAAAAATCTTCCTCCCTTTAACTTTTTAAAAATGTACTTTTTATTATTACTATTATTAACAATGTCATGAAATTTTCTCAGTGCTAAAGGATAAATAAGTTGCCTTTTTATACCAATAATGGGTTCCTGCACAGGCAATTTATACGATAGTTCTCATACAACAGATAGTGGGTTGTATGTATCAAGTCCTGCATGTGTGTGCGGATCAACATGTTCCTCAGATGCACAAAATCACTGTGAGATGGATTCTCAACTGTTGGAGAGAAAAAAAGTGATGTTTACATATGATACCTATCATTTATGACCTCTGTGCTATATTCAGTGAATGAAAACATAAAAAGTTGGTCTCTCTCTGTATGGGAAAGAGCAATGTTATCCTTCAGAACTTCTCATTTTGTGTTTGACAGAAGAAAGCACGGTGGCTAAGAGAGATCAACGCGCTGCAATTTAAGAAAACACATGCAAATAGATAAAGCACAAGCAAATTAAGAAAACACATGCAGATAGATAAAGCACAAGCAAATTAAGAAAACACATGCAGATAGATAAAGCACAAGCAAATTAAGAAAACATCTTTATCATTTTGACAACACATGTGCTGCAAATACTCAAAATACAGAAATGCCCTGAAAATACTCGCAACACAAGCAAATACAGAAACGTGCTGCAAGTAGAACAGACCACAAAGGAACCCTTACGAAAATTAACCATGGTTTTACTACAAATAAAACCAAAAAAACCATAGTTACTATAGTTAAACCATGGTAACCACAAATTAACCATGGTTTTGCTAACCATAGTTTAACCATTATATTTGTGGTTAAACAAATGGTAGTCAATACGCTAAAAAAAAACATGGTTACTACACATTTACTATAATAAAACCATGGCTAATTTTCGTAATTCATAAGGGAAATATTTCAAGGGGACCCCAACATCCCTCACGAAATTTAACCATGGTTTTATTATAGTAAAAAGTGCACTAACTGTGTATTAACTATAGTAACCTTTTTTTTAATAGTTAAGCAATGGTTAATTTTCATAAGGGAAGTTGTAAATGTAAGTTGTGTAAATTGTGTAGCCTTTTTCGTCAGCTTATGTAGGCTAATAATAGAGATGAAAATGGCTTGCTAAATGCAAGATCAGTATTGAACAAAACATTTTTACTGAACGACTTCTTTTTATCAAATAATTTAGACTTCTTATTTATTACCGAAACCTGGCTTACGGCTGATGATCTAAGCCCTCTATCTGAACTTTTACCTGTGCATTGCAACCATTTTAGCTGCCCCAGAACTTCTAGTCGGGGTGGAGGAGTTGCTGTCATTTTTAAGGACCTGTTCAAATGTAAACTTTTGCCCGTTGATGTCTACTATAGTTTTGAGGTTTTAATGTGCAAGGTGGAGCTTTCCAGTCCTCTACTCTGTGTTTTGATATACAGACCTCCAAAAGCTAACAATGACTTTTTAAAAGAGTTTTCAGATTTTTTATCAGATGTGGTTCCAAGTGCCGATAATCTCTTGATTGTTGGTGATTTTAATATACATCTGTGTTGTCCTTCGAGACCTCTTTCAAGAGATTTTGTTCAACTTTTGGACTCTTTTAATCTCACACAATACGTCTCAGGTCCCACACACAAGCTGGGTCATACTCTTGATCTTGTTTTATCATCAGGTTTCCCTGTCAGTAATGTAACTGTTAGTGAGGCCGGACTGTCTGACCACTGCCCAGTTTTGTTTGACAGTGTGATTACTTGTTCTAGCCCTGTAAACCAGTCTTCTACTTATCTTTCTCGATCTATTAACACCTTCACGGCCCTGCAGTTCACCGAAGCTTTTATAGCCCTGCCAGCTCACAGTAGTGTCCTGGTAGCACAGGATATAAGTGTTGATGAGTTGACAAATAGCTTTAATTCCTCTTGTTCAGCAATCTTAAATGTAGTTGCTCCTCTCAAATCCAAAAATACTAAACCAAAAAATCAGCCATGGTTTAATAACAACGTTAAAGTTTTAAGGAAGGATTGCAGAAGGGTAGAAAGAAGATGGAAAAAGGATAAGTTACAAATTTCATATCAACTTTTGCAGAGCAGCTTGTCTAAATTTCAGGAAGCCATCTCGTTGGAACGGGCAAAATACCTTTCTAATTTAATTAAAAAAAATTCTCATTGTCCAAAGATTTTGTTTTCTACGTTAAATTCTGTGTTAAATCCATCTAGACCAACTGGCCCAGATCCTAGCTTAGAGTTATGTGAGAAGTTTTGTAACTTCTTCATTAACAAGATTGCTTCTATCAGGGTGCAGATTCCTTGTAATTTATCCCAGAATTTTAAATATGAAAACACTAGCTCCTCTGTGGTTTCAAACTTTCAAGATATCTCACTTTCTGAGTTGTCAGACATTATTTTAAATATGAAATCAACTACTTGTTCTTGTGATGTTGTTCCTACAAAGCTGCTGAAGGATGTTCTGCCCTCTGTTTTGCCGAGCTTATGCTCTATTATTAATGGTTCTGTACAGACAGGCACTGTCCCTTCCTGTCTTAAACATGCTGTGGTCCAGCCTTTACTCAAAAAAAACAAATCTTGATCCCACTGAATTAAATAATTATAGGCCTATTTCAAAACTGCCATTTCTGCACAAAGTTTTGGAAAAGATTATATTTAACCAGATTTCCCTCTACCTAAATTCTAATGATATTCTGGATCCTTTTCAGTCTGGCTTTAGAGCAAAACATAGTACTGAGTCAGCTCTTTTAAGAGTATTAAATGATCTCTTGTTATCTGCAGACACTGGTAACTGTACTATTCTCTTATTATTGGACCTGAGCGCAGCTTTCGATACAGTAGATCACAGCATCCTGTTAAAAAGATTAAATCTTGAGGTTGGCATTTGTGGTACTGCATTAGACTGGTTTGCATCGTATCTCACAAATAGGAGCTTTTCGGTGGAAATTGGTGAATTTTCATCAAGCTCAGTTCCCATCACTTGTGGAGTACCCCAGGGCTCTATTTTGGGTCCAATTTTATTCTCCCTGTATTTGCTCCCTCTTCGTTTTATATTTGAGTCTCATAAAGTTTGATACCACATTTACGCAGATGACACTCAGCTTTATTTTTCTCTAAAATCAGGTTCTGATTCAGTGTCTTCCTTGCTGGCTTGTTTAGATGACATCAAGAATTGGATGGAAAATAATTTTCTAGAGTTGATGCTCTTTATGCTGGAATTAACCAGTCTTCACTATCACGTTTACAGTTGGTACAGAATGCTGCTGCTCGATTTTTGACAGGGACAAAAAAGAGGGAGCATATTACCCCTGTGTTAGCTTCACTTCACTGGTTACCTGTTAAATTCAGAGTTGATTTTAAGGTTTTAGTTTTAGTTTTTAAAGCACTTCATGGTCTTGCCCCAACTTACATTTCAGATCTTCTCCATTTCTATTCTCCTGAGAGAACGCTTAGATCGTCTTCTCAGAAGTTATTGATTGTTCCAAAATTTAGTTTAAAATCTAAAGGGAACAGAGCTTTTTCAGTTCTTGGTCCTACACTCTGGAACACTTTGCCTTTATCCATCAGATCATCCCCTACGTTATTTTCTTTTAAATCATCTCTTAAATCATATCTTTTTTCTCAGGCTTTAGCTTAACTTGAAAATACTTTTCCTTTTTTCTTTGTTTGATGATGTTTGCATTACTTTTTGCATTATTTAATTATTTCAAATTTTATATTGTCTTAATGCCTTTGTTAGTTGATTTTTCTGATGTTTTGGTTGTGCAGCACCTTGTTCAGCTCTTGTTGCTTTTAAGGTGCTATATAAATAAACTTGACCTTGACCTTGACCTTTTTCCCTTTTTTAATTTTAGTCAGTGTGTAGTGTGTATGTTTGGGCATAAAAAAGATCTAGAAAATTACAAATCTCAAAGTCCACTCCAAAGAGAGATATTTCGTTTTTTAAAAATCCCTTTTCAAGAACTACAATGAACGGCTCGTTTGGACTACAGCGTTGGTTTCCGGGCTTTGTGATATCACAAAGCGGCTCATTAGAAGATCATTCAAATTAATTCCTGCCTACAGAAATTCGAATGGTTGGGGGGTGGGGAGGGGCGAGGTTGTGATTAGAACGCTTGGTTGAGTGAGTGCATCAGACGAGATGACGAAGAAGAAGTGCTGCTGCAGAGTTAGTGCATCAGAGAAAACCAAGAAGAAGAGCTTCAAATTTTCGGCATGTCTAGAACAATTCTTACAAGTATAACACAACGTAGCTGGGCGCCGTGGACAGATGCCGAACAGCGCCGCCGGTGTGCCTACACGCATAGAAAATAATGTATTTGAATTTTAAAAACGTGACGCGACGCGACACTGCACTTCTCGTCCGGTGCGCGACCGCCTGAAATGCTGTTTTTTTTCATCTGATTTTCAAAACAAAATCAAGACTTTGTAAGAGAGCATGATAGGACCCCTTTAAACATTTCCGATGTGTCTGTGTGTATTTGAAGCGCATTTCTGTATTTGCTTGTATTGCGAGTATTTGCAGCACGTTTCTGTATTAGGTCGCATTATGATTATTTGCAGCACATGTGTTGTCAAACTGATGAAGATGTTTTCTTAATTTGCTGGTGTTTTTTCTATTTGCATGTGTTTTGTTTTTTTTAGCTTTCTCGGCCAACGTAAGAAAGTCAGATTGGAAACAACATGATGACAATTTTTATTTTTGAGTGATCTATTCCAGTTAAAAAATAACTAGGCTCTTTATACTTTAGCATGTTAAATGTTGCCTTAAGTATACAATAAATGTAACATCTCATGAAGTAGCAAGTAAACATACTTTCTACAATACCCTATGGATAGACACGGGCTCAAACTCTCCTGCCGTTTCTCTCTGCTACTGCATTACTCCCAATAACAGCAAAGGGTATACTTCTCTATGAAAGGATATGGAAACATTATAGAGTTGTCACAGAATTTTTATAAAAATTATCAAAAGGCCAAAAAGCTAAATCCTTGTAAAAAAACAACAACAAAAAAACATAAATAAATAAATAAAACTTCATTATATTGAATGTGCACTTGTACTGTACTTAAAATCTTAAAAGTATTTTTTTTAAACTGTACTTGTACGTAATACCAATTAAATAAAAGGCCACTTAAGTGTACACATGTAAGTACACGTCGTAATAATGTCAAATTAAAAGTTTTACTTTAAAAAACATTTTAAATCATTATGTTTCAATAATCTTCTATTGTGCTTTAAAAAGTACAATTATTTTAATGTAAACTAAAATACTAAAAGCACATGTAAAGTAGGCCTATTGATTATTTTAACTGTAGTGTGGAATTTGAAATTACATTTAAAGTTAATATATATTAAATTGAATAAATGTACTTTTCATCATTACAAATGTGTATTTACAAATATATTCAAATAAATGACATACAAGTTTCAATAATATGGCATTAGTTTACCAAATTACAAATGCTTTTTGTGACATTTAACAGTACACTTTACTTTTTTGTGTACTTTCTTCACAAATGAAATAATGTGTCATTACAACTTTTAAAAAGCAAAACAAAATCTGTGACTCTTTTCTAGTAGAAAATAATAATCACTATGTGACCTGTAGTCCTGACCTTTATCTCTTCAGTCTGCTGCTTGAAGAGATCTTTATTATCAGGGTCACACTCTGGGACCTGGAAGATCTTGATTTTGAATTTGTCAATTTCAATCAAAATCTGTGGAGACAATTGCATTACATTTGTTTAGACAACAGATTTAGTGTTTTTTGTTGACAGTCCCATGCATGTTCTCAAACATAGATACTCTTTTGAAACATCTACTGTATGTGAGTTTTCCTACCTTTGCCTTCATATTGACAGATTCCAAAAATTAAGTACTTGTAACATTACATTATATTACATTTTAAAATGCACATAGTCAGATTACAGTTACTTTTTTATGGATTACATGATTACATTATTCACAAAATGGCAGTAAAATAGTCTTAATTGATAGATTCTCTCTAATTCTTCATTTTTATCTTTTAATTTTCACATATGTTATGTAAATACATTTGTAAACCATGCTTCTCATTTTTTGGGGGGGGGGGGGGGGGGGACCACCATTCAAGCACATATGAAACAAATAATTATGCAAGTTAGTACTAAACTGGTGATGTATATCTGTGAATCATTATGTTGTCATCATATCCAGTGACCTTCAGTAGCTGTTGATTCTGGAAGTCTGGACAAAAATATTTTAAACCTGATAAACTTTGGGCATGTCATTTCATTGTTGTTTTCATGTTTATTAATGTTTGTGCATATAATGCAGGGATTCACAAATGTTTTTGTCTGCCAAACCCATTAAAATAAATATTTAATTGAAATATCTCCGAGGAAGTTAATATTTCAATAATTTAACAGCACATGCGCATGTTTACAGTTCTCTGATGTCAGTTAATGGTCACATTGACATGCCGGTAAACCAATAAAATATTTATATTTTTAGTGTTTAAATGATTTTTATTTTAAATTTTTATGATTTAATTATTAGCTTTTTATCACTCAAAAACCCACTGCAGTTCTTACACTAAGCCCAGTTTGGGAAACCCTGGTGTGATTTTATGTTTAAAGGGGTCATATGATGCTGCTAAAAAGAACATTATTTTGTGTATGACGAATGAGCAGCAACCACATGTGACGGCCTGGATTCCGCTTCGTCCACGGTGAAAGTTGATGTATTCCCTCAGCGACCAGCACAGATCAGCTCTAGGCATGACGAAGCAGATATCGTCCTCTTTTGGAAGACCAAACAAAGTAGTTTCGCTTTCACAGCGAAACACACAGCTCTTCATGACATGACTGCAGCGTCAACAATACTACAGTGAGAATAAAAGTTACGCCTTCTTTCTTTTTTGCGTGAACATTTGGGCGGCGTTATGCAAATCTTCCCACATCGTGAGGTAGATATGTGGGGGCGTGTTAGAACGAGACGTTTTAGGTAGGCGTGGTTGACTCTTAACTTTTATAAAGAATATCTCTTTGGATTTGAGACTTTAGTCTTTGCAACTTTACATATCTTCTTTATGCACCAAGAGCTTGTAACACTCCAAAGAGAAAGGAAAAATTTTATCATATGACCCCTTTAATGCATTTATGATGTTGATATAAAAAAAATTTATATATATTTTCTTTCTCTTTTCTCTATCAATATGGCATGTTTATTGGTAAGTTTAAAATACGTTTGATAATTTAAAAAAAAAAGTAATCTAAAAGCAATCTAAAAAGTCAGAATACATTCCCTAAAATAATAAACCTATTATGTTACTAACTAGTTTTCTTCACATAATCTGTGCAGTAACGGAGTAAAATTTGTAAGTAATCTACCCAGCACTGTCAGTAATTGCTTCCTCGTTTTATTTTTGTATAGATTTTTTATTATTATTATCATTAATAGTACTTTTAGTGTAATAAACTATGTGTTACTGTTTGATTTTTAAATGGAGTGGGTTGCCTCATGATGTGCCATGTTGGGATGACATGATGAGCTGAATTTCACAAAAATATCACAAAACTACCTTCTATTGGACAGTTTTACAGGGAAATTTAATCATAAAACTCTTTGCTGTTGCATGATGCATCTTCACCACTAGTTGTCGTATAAGATTAAGACCACTGTTAAATGAATGAGTGGAACATATACAAAAAAATGACTGAGTGCACCTTTAACACTTAAAATACCTTTCATGATTATTAAGGGCATCTCCAAAACCAGGGGTGTCAATAACAGTGAGTCTTAGATTTACTCCATCTTCAACAATGTCTACTGTGTTCTTTGTTATTGATACTGTCCGAGCTGTCTTCTCTGCGAGAGAGAAATTGATACATTTCACACACAAAACTTCTCTGCAATTCAGTTTCTTTTATAAGTAGTATAAATAGAAATGTTGTTCAATAATGTTAGGTTTACCTGAAACATCAGGCATGCATCTGTCTATATAGAGGTTTGTGAGGAAAAGGCTGTTGACAAGAGTGGATTTGCCTAAGCCAGACTCACCTAAACATAAAATAATATATTTTAAAATCCCCCCCCCACACACACATATATATACTGTATATATACTGTATATATATATATATATATGCAGTGCTGCTTGAAAGTTTGTGAACCCTTTAGAATTTTCTATATTTCTGCATAAATATAACCCAAAAGATCATCAGATTTTCACACAAGTACTGAAAGTTGACAAAGAGAACAAATCAGTCGAACAAATGAGATGAAAATATAGACTTTGTCATTTATTTATTCAGGAAAATGATCTAATATTATATATATCTGAATCTCTAGGATTAGCAGTTAATTTGAAGGTGAAATTAGAGTCCATCTGTTCAGAGGTGTTTTCAATAAGTGGGATGATTATCAGGTGTCAGTGTGTGCCCTGTTTTATTTAGAGAACAGGGATGTAACAAAGTCTGATCATGTTTGTAGAAGTGAATCATGGCACGAACAAAGGAAATCTCTAAGGACCTCAGAAAAAGAATTGCTGTTGCTCATCAGGCAGAGTTTGGACTCCACAAATCTACATTTAGACAGATTGTGTACAAATGGAAGAAATTCAAGACCACTGGTACCCTCCCCAGAAGTGGTCGACCAACAAAGATCACTCCAAAAGCAAGCTGTGTAGTTGAAGCGGTTTTGTACTGAGGAATGGGCTAAAATTCCAACAAGACGTTGTGCAGGACTGATCAACAGTTAGGACTTGTGTGAAAATCTGATGATGTATTGGGTTATATTTATGCAGAAATATAGAAAATTCTAAAGGGTTCACAAATTTTTAAGCGGCACTGTATGTATATATATATATATATATATATATATACAATCATGTGACACTGAAAATTCAGATTTGCCATCACAGGAAAAAAAAAAAAGTTTTAAATTGTAATATTGTTTCAGAATGTTACTGTTTTATTTTATTTTTTTATCAAATAACTGCAGCCCTGATGGGCATAAGAGTCTTCTTTCAAAAATGGCATTGTGTGTGTATATTTATGTTATATGTTCCTTACCAACAACCATCAGATTGAACACAAATCCCCTTTTCACTGCTTTCTGTTGGACTTGGTTTGGCAGTGTCACAATGCCAACATATTTCTGGGAGGGACAGTGAAACATAATCTGGTTTGTGTACAGTATATCACATCACACGTTTTTAAAGTTTAACAATATTACTGTTTTTACTGTATTTGTGATCAAATAAATGCATAAACATAAGAGACTTCATCACACTTTGGCCACTGAAGGTCCAGGTGTGCAGCATGTTACAGTACCTCTAAAAAGTCATGGGGGTCAAAGCGGCCCCCTGCAGGATTCTTGGGTCTAAGAGGTGATTTGTCATCAGCGGGATGAGTCTTTTCTTCAGAAAGAGAAGAGGATGAGCCGAATGTGTGAGAGGAATGGATACTTTCATCTTTGTCCTCTGCTTGAGTGGAGTCACAAAGAGAAGTGTCAGGATCCCCGAGGAAACTCTCCGTTCCAGAGTCATCCAGTGCTATGGAAAACTAGCAAAAAAGGCAGAATGTGTCTGAATGTGATGATTGGCAGCTTGTGTCAATTTGAACCTTTCTCTTAACCTTTTAGAAAACTATGTATGAAATATAAAACTTATTTTAAACTTAATTTTAGAAAGTAATTTCCATGACAACACTAACTGTATATAGCAAACATATTAAACATTTCTCTATAACAACAGCAATTTACTGCTAAGAATAAAGAAATTTTTTTTCGCAAATGTAAAAATTGACAGATACGTTACCTTGAAAGTCAATGTCCTCAATGTGTAAACCTATAGTGGATGTTTAATAGACATTGTGCATATAATAGATGCTGTTAGACTTTAGAGTTTTTATGTTTGTGAGAGACCCTAGTGATGGATGTTTAAAGGGGTCATATGATGCGATTTCAAGTTTTCCTTTCTCTTTGGAGTGTTACAAGCTGTTTGTGAATAGATAAGATCCCTAAAGTTGCAAAGACTAAAGTCTCAAACCCAAAGAGATATTCTTTATAAAAGTTAAGATTGGTCCATGCCCTCCTAAAACGCTTCGTTTAAACACGCCCCCACATGTCTACGTCACGATGTGGGAAGATTTGCATAACACTCCGAAATGTTCACGCAAAGAAAGAAGGCATAACTTTATTGTTGCTGTCACCGCCGCCGCCATGTTGTGAAGACACTGTGTGTTTCGTTGCAAAAGCGAAAATACTTTGTTTGGCCTTCCAAAAGAGGACACGACTAGAAATCAGTGGTTAAGTTGTATTTACAACACTGTTCCAGAACACTTCAAACCAAATATTCAGATGTGTGCAGCGCATTTTATGGAGGACTGTTTCCTGATCCTGTGAGAGTAGACTACAATGCCGGCTGTTCTGACTCACAGTCTGTAAGTACGTTTTCATATTTAAAGGATTTGCCTCTGATTATTCAAACGTGAGTTTTGAACAGTGTAGAGTAGCGCTCATTGTTTGTAATTTCTCCGATCACAAATGCAGACATGGTTTTATGTTTACGTGGCGCGATGCAACGCAACGTATAAAAAGACAGCATAAGTCATTATAATCTGTAATGATGTCCCCACTGGATGCAACAAATGCCTAGTTTATATGTAAAAATCGACATGTTTCAGAAAGGTGGGGCATAGAGGAAAAACAATAATGTACATTATGTGGAAAATAAAGTGTTTTTTTAACCTTAAACCGCATAAACACATTTCATTACACCAAATACACAAAATAATGTTCTTTTTAGCAACATCATATGACCCCTTTAAAAATAATAGTAAAAATAACCTCTTATTTTCCTTTCACATTCGCTTAATATATTCATTTGCCTTAAAACCCAATACAGTGTATACATCAGTTAGGGAACTCAGGGTAATATAAAAAATCATATTCATGCTTTACTTCATTTCTGGGCCTTCTGGGAACCATACGTTGGTTATTTAAATATAGTAATTAGGCTACTCTTAGGATTAAGCGATCATTAAGTTTCAACCTCATATCCAAATGTTTGCTCATTTAGATATCCAGATATTCCGCCGCTCCGAACTGGGTCATTCCTGGGATTCAGTAATATTTCAGTCTTTTGAAAAATATCCCCCCCCCCCCCCCCAAAAAAGCAAGACGTTTTATAAAAAACAGTCTTTAAAGTTATGTCTCTCAGTCTGGACTCAACCCCGTCACACTAATTCGACACCCATAATAATTTTGACTCCACCCATATGTGACATAATTTACCAGAAATGGCATTATTCAGGTCTCTTTAATAGTGGTGCAGAAAATGGTAAGTAGTATCATACTTTTTATTCATATTTTTGAGGCATATTATAGGCAGGGAGGGTGCGGTCAAGCTTAACAACTCAACCCCATCAAATAAAATTAAGATGGAAACTTATTTTTCAACATTTTATTTGAACCCATAAGTATATAGAATGTAGGCCTACTTATTTTATTGCTGCCATATGGTCTACTCTCCTAAACTACATGAGGAGCAGTAACCATTTTGAGCAAAAGACAACCCTGTCACGCTCAACCCCATCACTCACCATTTGATATGTTATCTATATTCTATTGTGAATAAAATATAAGTTTATGAGATTTGTAAATTATTCCATTCCTTTTTTACTCACAATTTGTACAGTGTCCCAACTTTTTTGGAATTGGGTTTGTATATTTCTCATTGTTTCTGGGTTGGAAACTTGTGACAGGGCTTATTTACATAATTTATTAATAATTTTAATTAAAAATATGTAATAGTCATGGTTTCAGTAAATATATACGTACCAAAATCATAACAATTCAGATTTTTGTTATAAATAGAATATTTGATGTAATATGTCCACACTTAAACTTTGACAGGCATCCTACATCAGAAACTGAACCCACATTCGCAGCAGAAAGACAGTGCTGGGCATGCAGATATGTTGACCCAGAAAGAGGGGGAGAATATGAGAGAGAAACAAAACTGAAAATTGAAATTGAAGGCAATGTGTATTTTGTCAGATGTGTTACAGTCTTCCACACTGTCACACGTTGTCAAGTCAAGTCACCTTTATTTGTATAGCGCTTTATACAATACTGGTTGTGTCAAAGCAGTGTGAAACAGGAAAATAGTTTGTCAATAATGCGAGAAGACAATAAGAGTCATTTTTCCAGATAAAGTCAGATTCATTGATGATTCAGTGATGTCATTCAGCTCTCTTCCAATAGTGTCTGTGCAATCAAGCGTCCCATTAATATTGTATAATTAATGAATAATAATTAATATTAATATTGTTGTCACCAATATTTTTGGGGGAAAAAATAGGGGGAAGACAATTAAATGAAAGCATTTCTTGTTGATTACAATCTGAAATGTTAATAAATAAAACAATACAATTGTGGTTTTAGTTAAACATCTAAATTAAAAATATTTTTTACAAAAATAAAGAGACCATATATTTGTCCATTTTTAACTTCAGTCCTATAAAAATTTGAAAATTATGATGAATGTTACATTTGTTATCATAAAATTGTTATCAGGGACACATGAGCAGTAGGTAGATGTTAGTTCTGTGTAAAATCCATTTTCAACTAATCCCATTTTGTCCGTTACGGGTTGAGAATAAAAGGTGCCTAAAAATAATAAAAGGTCTTTAAAGCCTGAGGTGGAAAAATATGATTTATTGGAGGTTTGATATTTGCCTATGTGAAGTATTTAGAAAATGAATCATATGTAGTTGAAAAAGAAAATATTCCAAGTTGAAATGTTACCGAATCCCAGGAATGACCTAGCTTTGAAAAGGCCCTGGTTAAATCAGCGAAACTAACCGTTATTACATAGCGAAAGTTTATTGATATTAATAAATACTCACTGTGCTTATCGATTATGCTCCTCAACTGTTGAGAAATGCTAGTTTTGCCTAGACAAATGAATAAAGCGACAACCAGCTCATTCATCGTTACAATTACAGTTGAAAAAACACAAGAGTTTGTAAACTGTAAAATATCCAACAGACAGTGGTAAATGTGTAAAATAATAGTAAATCTATGAAAAAAGTATTATTTCCTACTTGTTAAGACGGATCTGTTTCGGTGACTGGGCTAAGTCGTTAAACTGGGAAGTCGTGGCCTAATGGTCAGAGAGACGGACTCATAACCCAAAGGTTGTGGGTTCGAGTCTCGTACCGGCAGGGATTGTAGGTGGGGGGAGTAAATGTACAGCGCTCTCTCCCACCTTCAATACCCCGACTGTCCCACCTTTTTTGGAATGTGTAGCTCTCATGAAATCCAAAATGAGCCAATATTTGGCATGACATTTCAAAATGTCTCACTTTCACCATTTGATATGTTATCTATATTCTATTGTGAATAAAATATAAGTTTATGAGATTTGTAAATTATTCCATTCCTTTTTTACTCACAATTTGTACAGTGTCCCAACTTTTTTGGAATTGGGTTTGTATATTTCTCATTGTTTCTGGGTTGGAAACTTGTGACAGGGCTTATTTACATAATTTATTAATAATTTTAATTAAAAATATGTAATAGTCATGGTTTCAGTAAATATATACGTACCAAAATCATAACAATTCAGATTTTTGTTATAAATAGAATATTTGATGTAATATGTCCACACTTAAACTTTGACAGGCATCCTACATCAGAAACTGAACCCACATTCGCAGCAGAAAGACAGTGCTGGGCATGCAGATATGTTGACCCAGAAAGAGGGGGAGAATATGAGAGAGAAACAAAACTGAAAATTGAAATTGAAGGCAATGTGTATTTTGTCAGATGTGTTACAGTCTTCCACACTGTCACACGTTGTCAAGTCAAGTCACCTTTATTTGTATAGCGCTTTATACAATACTGGTTGTGTCAAAGCAGTGTGAAACAGGAAAATAGTTTGTCAATAATGCGAGAAGACAATAAGAGTCATTTTTCCAGATAAAGTCAGATTCATTGATGATTCAGTGATGTCATTCAGCTCTCTTCCAATAGTGTCTGTGCAATCAAGCGTCCCATTAATATTGTATAATTAATGAATAATAATTAATATTAATATTGTTGTCACATCAATATTTTTTGGGGAAAAAATAGGGAAGACAATTAAGAATGAAAGCATTTCTTGTTGATTACAATCTGAAATGTTAATAAATAAAACAATACAATTGTGGTTTTAGTTAAACATCTAAATTAAAAATATTTTTTACAAAAATAAAGAGACCATATATTTGTCCATTTTTAACTTCAGTCCTATAAAAATTTGAAAATTATGATGAATGTTACATTTGTTATCATAAAATTGTTATCAGGGACACATGAGCAGTAGGTAGATGTTAGTTCTGTGTAAAATCCATTTTCAACTAATCCCATTTTGTCCGTTACGGGTTGAGAATAAAAGGTGCCTAAAAATAATAAAAGGTCTTTAAAGCCTGAGGTGGAAAAATATGATTTATTGGAGGTTTGATATTTGCCTATGTGAAGTATTTAGAAAATGAATCATATGTAGTTGAAAAAGAAAATATTCCAAGTTGAAATGTTACCGAATCCCAGGAATGACCTAGCTTTGAAAAGGCCCTGGTTAAATCAGCGAAACTAACCGTTATTACATAGCGAAAGTTTATTGATATTAATAAATACTCACTGTGCTTATCCATTATGCTCCTCAACTGTTGAGAAATGCTAGTTTTGCCTAGACAAATGAATAAAGCGACAACCAGCTCATTCATCGTTACAATTACAGTTGAAAAAACACAAGAGTTTACCTAAAAATAATAAAAGGTCTTTAAAGCCTGAGGTGGAAAAATATGATTTATTGGAGGTTTGATATTTGCCTATGTGAAGTATTTAGAAAATGAATCATATGTAGTTGAAAAAGAAAATATTCCAAGTTGAAATGTTACCGAATCCCAGGAATGACCTAGCTTTGAAAAGGCCCTGGTTAAATCAGCGAAACTAACCGTTATTACATAGCGAAAGTTTATTGATATTAATAAATACTCACTGTGCTTATCCATTATGCTCCTCAACTGTTGAGAAATGCTAGTTTTGCCTAGACAAATGAGTAAAGCGACAACCAGCTCATTCATCGTTACAATTACAGTTGAAAAAACACAAGAGTTTGTAAACTGTAAAATATCCAACAGACAGTGGTAAATGTGTAAAATAATAGTAAATCTATGAAAAAAGTATTATTTCCTACTTGTTAAGACGGATCTGTTTCGGTGACTGGGCTAAGTCGTTAAACTGGGAAGTCGTGGCCTAATGGTCAGAGAGACGGACTCATAACCCAAAGGTTGTGGGTTCGAGTCTCGTACCGGCAGGGATTGTAGGTGGGGGGAGTAAATGTACAGCGCTCTCTCCCACCTTCAATACCCCGACTGAGGTGCCCTTGAGCAAGGCACCGAACCCCCAACTGCTCCCCGGGCGCCGCAGCAAAAATGGCTGCCCACTGCTCCGGGTGTGTGTTCACGGTGTGTGTGTGTGTTCACTGCTGTGTGTGTGCACTTTGGATGGGTAAATTCCGAGTATGGGTCACCATACTTGGCCACATGTCACGTCATGTCAAATGAAAACATGACATTTATTAGTTTCGTCATATGGAGCTTTCTCCTGAATTTCACAGTATCTGACACGTGTAACACAATTAGGCATACATAAATGTATAATTATAAGACTACAATCGTACTTCGCAACAAGCAATTTAAACATAACAGATCCGCTAAAAAATATTATGCTAAATATACATTTTGTAAAGCATTTTTTTTTTAGCTTACATTTGTAATACTATTCTCTAGAACAATCTATTAGCACCTTTGTGTCTGAGACCATCAGTACAAATAGTACAAAGTGATTGCAGCAGACTGTACAACTGAAACCTTGTTAAATATACAGTGACCCCAAAATGTATTTGGACACTTGTACAAAAAGTGCAAAATGTCTTTGCATTACATAACAAAAACATGAAATCAAATGACATTTATTGATGATGAATTAAAGAATTGATATTTTCTTAAAAATTAAGACAAAAAGTACAAGTCACTGCAAAAATGGCTCAGAAAAGTATTTATCTACATTCATACATTTTTAAGTGGGGTCACTGTAATTGTCTGAGAATTTGATGATCTGGAGCCAGTTGCATAACCTTAGCCTCTGTGTTAAGATTGCGTCTTAAGAATTAGGCCAAATTCCAAACGGAAGTGTGTATCCCTATGCCCTACTCCCTTCAAAGGGCAGAGCCCTTGAAAGTGTGTTCTTTGAAGGGTGTAGGGTATTACTGTCTCGTATAAGCGTTTGGAACTCCCTTGGTGAAGGAAATTACTCAACAAATGTTACCCTGACAATGCTGCGTGCGCATGCAACATTAAGCACTTCATCAGTTGTCGCAAATAAATATTTCTTCATATTATTTTATTCAAATATTGTCTAATTGTGTCTTATTTACTATTAGACTTTTTCAAACTATACTTGCTTAAACTTCCTTACACTAGAGTCTTAAATCATATTTCTATCACTGACGAAAAATATTTTGTATTACATTAAATAAAGACAATTTTAATTTGTATGTGAAGTCGAAATCAACCCCAACTTTGCTTTGAAATGCATCGCAAGGTCTCCTAACTGAAGATCACAAACAGAAATCACTTCCGTGAAGTGACCATCGCATGTTCCCTTCGCTAATAGACTTCTGGAAGAGCATTTCGTGAAAGGATTCATTTGTTCACTTTTGTTTGGAATGTCCCTGCAAATGGCGTCCCCTTCCCAAAGTGCCCTCTTCAAGGGCACAAAAAAGCCATTTGGAATTCGCCCCTAGTCTGACCAACTAGCAGTTAGCACAGGGTAATGAGACTTATTTTTATTCAAAATAGAAAATAGAAAATCTATGTTTTAATGTAACAGACTTTAATATATAAATATATAAATATATATATAACCAGTCAGACTAGCTTGTAAGACTAGTCTAAGCATTTTATGCAACCGCCCACAGATCACATGAAGTCTCAGCTTCTGCCTACACTCTTAAAAATAAAGGTGCTTCAAAAGGTTCTTCAAGCGATGCCATAGAAGAACCATTTTTGGTTCCACAAAGAACCATTCAGTCAAAGGTTCTTTAAAGAACCATCTCTTTCTTACCTTTTTATAATCTGAAGAACCTTTTTTCACCACAAAGTGTTGTGAAACAGAAAGGTTCTTCAGATGTTAAAGGTTCTTTATGGAACCATTTAGACAAAAAGGTTCTTCTATGGCATCGTGAAGCACCTTTATTTTTAAGAGTGTAAGGCTTAGTTCTCCATCTGTTTTGAAGGAATCCCATAAGTTTGTTTTGACTGGCTGTGGTTTTCCCAAAACACTTGGCGGATTTTATCCAACTCTGACATCAGATGAAGTCCTATCTCCATGTGCATCAGCAGGTTCTCCAGCCACTCCTCTAATTTAGCAAAACTGGGACTATAGAAAGAAATAGGGAGAAAACCCTACGTTTTAGCAAATTAGATTTTGTTTGTGGTAAGGTTATGATTTGTAAATGAGAATCACCGTTTCTCAGCTTCCAAGGCACAACACAGAACCGCAATGGGAAAGAAAGCCTCAGGGCAATCTTTGGACATATAGCGCTCCAAGAATTCATTCACATTCAGTCCAAAATCCTGCGTGCGAGGGAGGTAATCTGGATCGGCATATACTCTTCCGATAATCTGTCATGAGGAATATACATATACTGTATGTTCAATTATATTTAAAAAAAATTATGACTAAAAGTAGAGAAATGTATAAGCTTACCTCACAAACAACAATCCCGAATGAGAAAATGTCAACCTGTTCATCGTAGACTTTTCCTGCAGAAAACAAACAAACAAAAAAATCACAAAACTGCAAAATGGTCATTCCTCGTCATCAGTCTTTGATTGTTAATTCATATGGTTTACCGTGGATCATTTCTGGTGCCATCCAGTAGGGGTTGCCCACCACCATATACCGTTTTTTACGACCAAGCTTGTTCAATTTGGACATTTGTCCAGGAGAAGAGCTCTTTTCTTCCTTTACAAGCTGGGCCAAACCAAAGTCAGCAACTACCACTGTTTGGTTCTGTGAGGAAAACCAGTATTGTCACACAATTTAGTTCAGTTGGAGACATGATCTACATTTATGAGTATTGAGATGTATTCTGACCTCTCGGACAAAGCAGTTGTGTGAGTTTAGATCCCGATGAATGACATTCATTGAATGTAGGTAAGCCTGGGTTGGAAAGAGAACATTTTTTGGAAAAAAAAGATGATTTGCCATTATAATACAGTCTACACATGCATGTGTATATGGCAAAAGATTTTTCATATTTAGAAGCTAACTAAATTTTGCTTCAGATTCATGTTCCCTGTCAAGACATGTCTTTGCATTAAGGAATTAGGATAGATAGTGGAGATCTGATGTAAACAAACTGCTTGTAGACTTAAAACTACATGTCAACTCTACTATTCTGCAAAAACCCATTGCACTTCATTACGTACCATTCCAGCTGCAATGTTTTTGGCATAGCTCACTCTAAGTTTCCAAGGGTGATCCCTGTCCTAAATTATGACGCAAAATGAGTTTACTCACTCAGAACCAAAACAGCATGTTTTTTGTCAAGAATATGGACTTCATGCAATGAAATCCAGTAAAGAATAAAAACAAACCATTTTCTGGATGGTGTCCGTCAGCGTTCCTCCTTGCACATACTCCGAGATCAGGTTCAGCCGTTTGTCTTTGTAGAGAATGCCGATAAACTTTAAGACATTAGGATGCTCTAGGCATCTCATTACTTTGACCTGGAGCCAAAAAAGTTTAGATTAGTAAACAATCCATTTGCTCCTTAGTGGTCTGAGAAAGCAAAAAACTACAACAAACCTCTTTCAGGAATGTCTTCTGAGTCTCTTCATCGAATTGAAGAAGTTCCTTAATCACCATGACCTCACCTGTTTCCGAATGTGTCACCTAACAACCCAAAGCAGGCCGTTAATTCCGTACTGTCAGTCTGTGATCTCAAGTGAGACTCACTGTGATCATTCAGACTCATTACTTTACCTTTATGGCTTGTCCAAAACAACCTTTTCCCAAAACTTCCCCATATATTAGGTCTAAGGGACGGAAGATACGTTGTGTTTTGTCACTAGGGTCAAAACGCAGAGACTCTGATCGATTAATGTCTCTTCTATGGGAAAGAAGTGCAGCGTGTCGTTGCGAGCATGAAGCTTTATCAGTACTGCAGCTGCGCCTGCAGAGGCAGACAAAGAAAAACGAATAACGTTAGTAAGAGCACACTAGAAACATTACCTTTTTTTATTATTTGGTGCTTTTTATATTATCCAAAAAATTACTAACTAAACCAGGGTTTTATCTTTACAGGAAAAAATTTTATGTATAACGTTTGACACCTACAACAAACCTGTATAGCAGGTTCTTAATAAAGACCTACTGACTTTTTATCAAATAACATTTACACATTTTCTTAATTTTAGTCCTGTTATCCAGTAAAAAACTCTAAAATCAGTTTACATGAAAATCATTTGAGACTTGTTTCCAAAGAATATATCTTGAATTAATATATTTTTCATGGTCTATTGGCAAAATGTCTTTTTTTTCTTGTTTTAAGTATAATATATATATATACTGTATATATATGTATATATATAAATAATAAATAATTACCACCGGGAAGAAAAAAATAATAATTTATTCAATGTGCATTCTCTGAAAATCAGCCTTTTTTGCTTTTCAAAAAATGAATGTTGCTTAGATATTTTTACCTAAAAAACAAGAAAAAAATAATTATCTTTGAAGTGTAGTATTACATGTAATAAAATCTGATAGTGCCATAATTCTTACAGAATATTTCTGGATCGAGGGCTTATTCGTCTGTTGCTGGGAAGGGGAATGAAACCTAGTTTTCCAGGGTGGTCCAGTTCTTCTCCCAGTAGGCCAGACAAGTCTTCTTGTTTTGTGAGTTCTTCAGGATCATGTTCAGTTGTGATTTGTAACCAGTGCTCTGTATCGTGAATCACCAGCTCTATCTGTTAAAACGGCCGAAATATAAAGGGTAATGGTGAAATGAGATGTTTCGTCCAGATTATTTGATTTTATCTGAGGTACAGGACTGACCTCATTGAGTGGAATGTTCTGGACAGAAATTCCATTGATCTCAAGAATCCTATCTCCAGCATGGATCAAAGGCTTAACTTCAGGGCTCAGGTTGTGCATATCCAGTCTGTGAATTTTTTAGGAGAAAAAAAAGTCAATATTTATTGAATGCAATCATTAATTTAATAATTTATTTAATAAAATCATGTTTGGTTGCCCTATATTTTTGCTCAGGTGTAACTGTGTCTATATTGACAACTTACTGAGATATGATGATCAAAGGGCCTGCATCCTTCTGCTCCACTGTGAAGGATAAACCTCGCCTGCTTTCTGCAGAAGGAGGAAATGACATCGATGTCACTGTATGAGGAAGCCGTGAACATTTTGCTGCCGAGTGCTGCATCGACACCACCTCGTGTCCACATTGTCCACTATGAGAGAAGAAGAAAACTCATTAAACCTGACAAAACTGAGGTACTTTTCCATCAAAATACTCACAAGATTAGCAAGTAGTCAAATGTTTTGACAAAACTGACCAGTATAAATTGGTAAAATCCACTAGAACGAAAGAATCACCATCTCCAATAACCATGCCACAGCTTTCACAGAAAAAACACTCGGGATGGTATTTATGCTTCCCAGCCACCTGCAGAGATGGAAGGAAGAGGCAAAGTTAATTTATTATTTTCTAGTACAGTTTTTCTTGAATTCAGATGGTGTTGAGGTGGGACAGGCTGGATGACATCATACTACAGAAGTGAAGCAGCACAATGGAAGGAAAGGAGCGGGAGGGGTTGTCTGCCCTTAGGTCACAGCAAGAAACAGTGACAAAACACAAAAAGATAGGATTAAGGTAAGATCAAATTGCTGTTGTTGTTTAGTGAGTGCATTGTTGTTTGATTGTGCAGTCTACTAAAGGAATGCATGTATCCATGAATCCATTAGGTTCACACCTGATGATTAGTCAGCATCTTTTAAAAAAGATGAAATTACAGATTTGGATGTTGTTGTAGTAAATGCTCTGTTGCTTACAAGCGACGCAATCTTCACAAAAGTCTTGTTAGTGTAACTGCTTAGCGGCACTCAAAGATGGCCATGCTGCTTTCTAGCCATTATTTACAGCAGCTGATAATTGCTTTTATGTAATGGACTATTCTTTTTTTTTAATTCTAAACAATTTTAACAAAAAAAAGTAAATAAAATAAATAAATAAAACTCTAAAAACTAAAATCAATCATTTTAAAAGACCATTTAGGCATCACAACATGCACGGAAAATGCATAGTATGAGATTAGCTAAAGATTGCATTTAACAATGTTATTAAATTATTAGTGTTTTTAAAGATTAAGTTTAATTGAGCATTAGATGACAAATGGAAGGAAAGGAGCGGGAGGGGTTGTCTGCCCTTAGGTCACAGCAAGAAACAGTGACAAAACACAAAAAGATAGGATTAAGGTAAGATCAAATTGCTGTTGTTGTTTAGTGAGTGCATTGTTGTTTGATTGTGCAGTCTACTAAAGGAATGCATGTATCCATGAATCCATTAGGTTCACACCTGATGATTAGTCAGCATCTTTTAAAAAAGATGAAATTACAGATTTGGATGTTGTTGTAGTAAATGCTCTGTTGCTTACAAGCGACGCAATCTTCACAAAAGTCTTGTTAGTGTAACTGCTTAGCGGCACTCAAAGATGGCCATGCTGCTTTCTAGCCATTATTTACAGCAGCTGATAATTGCTTTTATGTAATGGACTATTCTTTTTTTTTTATTCTAAACAATTTTAACAAAAAAAAGTAAATAAAATAAATAAATAAAACTCTAAAAACTAAAATCAATCATTTTAAAAGACCATTTAGGCATCACAACATGCACGGAAAATGCATAGTATGAGATTAGCTAAAGATTACATTTAACAATGTTATTAAATTATTAGTGTTTTTAAAGATTAAGTTTAATTGAGCATTAGATGACAACAGTATATACACACACACACAGTGTAGCTTATAAGCCTTTATTATAGTTTTTATCTGCATTGGCCTATACTGGATATTTCCATGTGCATGCTCGTTTCCTTTTTTTACATTGACACTTACTATTGTTGTCTAATCTTAATCTAATGCTCAATTAAACTTAATCTTTAAAAAACACTCATATATATATGTGTGTGTGTGTGTGTGTATTAGACTTGTGCCGGTATTCGGTAATGCGATATATCACGGTAATGAATATGCACAATATTGTTATCGTGGACACTTCTAAATACCGTGAATAATTATATATTACAAATTATTCCGAATTTTGAATGCATTTTAAGAATACTTTTCCCATCAACTGGTCAAAATGCACAACACCGCTGTATGCTGCGTGAAAGACGCGTGCGCACTCTGATGTAAACAAGCGCGGACGAGAAGCACATGCGTAACATGCGTAGACGCTCTGGATGCTGACAACAGATGGAGCTAAACTGCAGAAATAATAATAATAATAATAATAATAATAATAA
>NW_015505270.1:1341656-1356269 GCF_001515645.1 Sinocyclocheilus grahami | reverse complement strand
AACAAAGATTAATAACTTCTGTAGCAAATGTAGCTATTGCTCATTGTGAATGTTAATGCATTAACTAAGGTTAACTAATGAGGTCTTATTGTAAAGTGATACCTATTGGTCTTTATAGTTCTTTTGCACTTGAATCTGTGTAAAACTTTTAACTTTATACATTTTTCTGTATTGCTTTATAGCATTTAAATGTTCAGTTATTTTTGTTATAAGAAAAAAGTTATTAAACCTGTTTAATGCACTTTTTTTAAACTAAATTTAAATATCGTGATAATACCGCATACCGTGATAAAAAGCATTAGCAATTAATCGCAAAATGAAAATTTGATACCGGCATATCCCTAGTATATATATATATATATATTTGAAGTTGTAAATAAAACTGATTATTATCAAGTAGTATCAAGTTTGTTTTACTTAATAGTTCCCCTTCATCTCTAATCACACATTTCTAATGTTTATGAGTTGATTTGTCAAAGTTGTGTTCTTACCATAATGAGGCCGGTGGTGATAGACTCTGAGCAGCCGTAGCATTGCTCCCCAAATCGCGAGCAGTAATCTTTCTTACAGAAGAACTGTCCATCTCTTTCATAGTACAAGTGAGAAACAACAGAATTACATTCACAACACCTAACAAAAAGAGAGAGAGAGATAGGAAAAAATTACATGTAATTTACATAAAATTACATATATAATTTATATTGTATTATTACGCGGCTCTGTGGAATACTTGATTCTGATTGGTCAAACGCGCCATCCAGCGGTATGTTGCTCCCACGTAACAACCGCCAAATTGAATAACACACCGCTCATCCGGGTACTGCGAGTTATCTTGACCGGTACTACTTATATGCTTAACAAGTCACTCCGCTATCGTTGACTGTCTGGCGCCATCTTGTGACTGAAAACACTTAACCACCGCGTTAAGACTTCAGCATTAATTTCAACAAATATGGTAAAAACAACTATTTAATGTAATTAGTGATACGACTGTACATTATGCCTTAAATGCTCGTATTGTCTGACTTCAAAAGGCTCAAAGCAGTTTGTTAGGAACTGTTTTTCTTCGCGGAAGCTTTCCGTAAGAGCTAATAAAATATTTCAACTCAAGTCAATATTTCGTGTCTAATTTACTTGAGACAAGTAGCCGTGTAATAAGCGGGATAATGTATATCCAGCCGGTTGTTATTTCAGAATAAACCCCTTCAGGCTGATATAAGACCCCACCGCTTTGCGTCGGGGTCCTGATCACCCTGTCGGGGTTTATTCTGACTGAGATAACAACCGGCTGGATGTACAGGTGCATCTCAATAAATTAGAATGTCGTGAAAAAGTTCATTTATTTCAGTAATTCAACTCAAATTGTGAAACTCGTATATTAAATAAATTCAATGCACACAGACTGAAGTAGTTTAAGTCTTTGGTTCTTTTAATTGTGATGATTTTGGCTCACATTTAACAAAAACCCACCAATTCACTATCTCAACAAATTAGAATACTTCATAAGACCAATAAAAAATTTTTTTTTAGTGAATTGTTGGCCTTCTGGAAAGTATGTTAATTTACTGGTTTTGAGTTGATTAGCTGATTGGCATGTCACCATATTCTAATTTGTTGAGATAGTGAATTGGTGGGTTTTTGTTAAATGTGAGCCAAAATCATCACAATTAAAATAACCAAAGACTTAAACTACTTCAGTCTGTGTGCATTGAATTTATTTAATACACGAGTTTCACAATTTGAGTTGAATTACTGAAATAAATGAACTTTTCCACGACATTCTAATTTATTGAGATGCACCTGTACATTATCCCTTACATAACAACCGGTACTAAAAGCTAATAACACAGGCTCATCCGGGTAACAGCAGTCGGCGCTGTACTCTTGCTTAAACTATTTTTTCTTGGTGGAAGCTTTGCATTTGTTTAGTTAATAAAATATTAAAACGCGATTCAAAATGGTGTACAATTATTTAATTATGTCATCCTGGTATCGCGGACTCTCTCTCGTTTCATACAAACGCTGCTGCTGCCATTTTGCTACGATTGTTTTGTACGCTGTAATGGATTATAAGAGAACTAACAAACTTTTAAAACATTTTCGTCTTAATTCTTTTATTGCCTTAATTATTTTTGTGGTGAAATGTTGTGTAATAAGTGGTTTGACTGCACCGTTTCCCTTAAATGTCCATCTAGTTTGAATTTGCCGCTTGCTAGCAACTGCTGTCTTCACGGAAGGTTTGCGTTCAAATATTTCAACTCAAATCAATATTTTGCGTCTAATTATTTACTTATGTGGCAAGTAGCCATGTAATAAGTGGAATAATGTACATCCAGCCGGTTGTTATCTCAGAATAAACCCCTTCAGGCTGATACAAGACGTGAAGGGGTTTATTCTGAGATAACAACCGGCTGGATGTACATTATCCCTTACTTATATTTATTGCAGATTTCACAAAAGTCAAAGGGGGGTTAGGGCTGCACGATTAATCGAATGTGATTGTCATGCGCATTTTGTTAAAAAAGCCGCGGGGCGTATTTGGAGTTTCAGCACGAGAGCGTCCTCTGGCTTTTGGATGGAGATTTACTGCTGATCACAGAACCGTGCTTCACTGAAAGATACGCATGACAATCGCAGCTTCTGTCGAATCGCGATCTCGATTCCATTTCGATTTATCGTGCAGCCCTAAGGGGGGTTTTGGGCTAAGTTCATCACTTCAACAAATGTACTATGTCATGTATCAGATCAGATCCTTAACTACTGTTAGAGTAAGATTCAGCTGGAGTGAGTAAAATAAAACGCGAGAGCCAGGGTAGTTTTCTATCTTGCTGCGTCTGAGCAGGATGCCTGTTATCTGCTCTTCCATCCTTCCATTCAATAAAATACAGCACTCTCATGAAAACACATGCACATTATACACAAACACACTCGTGTACACACATACACACACATACATTATGTAGTCTTAAACACTAGCAAACAATGCAGAAAAGCAGAATAACAAGAAAGTGTTGCTCAATGCAGTGGTTGTTGGTGAAAGTATAGTATTGTACAATGCTGTGGAAAGTACAGTATTGTACTTCATTACTATAAGTATTATTTTGGAAAATTTGAGCTTTACTTGAGTGTTATTGAAACTGAATACTTGCACTTTTACTCAAATTACATTTAAAAACTATGGTTTTTACTCATTACAACATCATATGACTTCTAGTCTTTTTGCAGGACTTTATTACTATAACCCTTTCTCACGTTAAATAAATAACTAAATGGATGGATGGATAACTAAAATGAATAAATAAATATCAACTATCAAATCTGAACACATTTCATTTTCTGAATGAAATCAATTTCAGTAAACTGTAGCTGGCCAACTAGGTTCATTCATTCTTAACAAACTTGAGTTATTTATAAACAAATAAATATTAAACTGTACACAATAATAAAATAATCTGCTTCAGAATAAAAAGTTTAACATTTGGTAAATTGCGACTGAACTTGTTTCTTTAAAAGGTTTGATCATCTGTCAAAGCATAATTTGAGCATAATGTCAAAGTCTCTTCAACAGTTTATTTTAAAAGTTAAACAGCCGCCCCTCGTCTAACGAGCAGTTCGATCTTTTTAGGCAGATCAGAGGAGAATGCTGTCAGTGATGATTCCATATCACTGACAGCTTCAGATTTGGAGGATCGGGCATGCTCCAGGGAGGACCCTAACACCCTTCTCCCCAATGGGTTATTATGGCCTGGTGGAGAGAGAACTGATTCGCATCCTCACCAGGCTGTGGAGAATCTCAGCTTAGAATGGTTGGCAATAGAAGAGCCTGCCCATTACCGTTTAGACGAATGATGTCCGCTGGGCTGTCGTCAACGAATCTCTCGCCAGAGACAGATGGCGTTTTTCCCAGAAATTCACAATGAACTCACCAAGGTGTGGCGTGCCCCTACTCGGCACGTGTCCATTTTTATTATTCTGCTGCCCTCATCTCTGTTGACGGCGCTGAAATAAGAGGGTATGGCAAGCTCCACCCCCCAAGAAGAGGCAGTCGCTGCACACCTCTACCCGCCATCTGCCTGGCAAATTTGCAAAGAGATTCACTGCAGCACAGAATTCATCGCAGGTCATGCGTCACTTCCTGCCTAAGCGCTCCAGCCCCCAAGAATGAGGCTGCTCACCCCAGTTCACTCTCAGGCCACCTCGCTTCAGAGGCATTATTCAAACTTCGGTACAGGCAACAATGCTTATGTTCTCCAGTCTGAAGTGCAAAGTCTGCTTGCAAAAGGAACGGTGGAAACGGTTCCTCTAGCGAACAGCGAGTCAGGTTTTTACATCTGCTACTTCCTCATTCCCAAGAAATATGGCTGGCCCAGGCATCTGAACTGTGGGGTTATGAGAAGTGCATGGACGTGGCTCTTTCCGCTGAGACAGATGGGATTCCGCATTGTGAATTACCTATACGATTGGCTGGTCTTAGCCAGGTCTGAACAGGAACTCACAGGTCAATGTGTCAGGAGCGACTTGGGCTAAAATTCTATTTAGCCAAGAGCTTTCTGTCTCCCAGCCAGTGAGTAGTCTTTTTGGGGACAGTTATTGATTCTGCCTAGATGCGGGCATAGATTACGCCGGAATGCTCCCTGACAATTCAGAGGCTAGCTGCCTCATTCAGACTCGGGACTTCATGTCCCCTCAGGGCTTTCCAGAGGATACTTGGCCTCATGTCAGCCGCTTTCTCTGTGATTCCTGTATTGGCTCAAGCCCATGTCCAGTCCCAAGCTTGGCGCCTGGTACGTTTTCATCTCAGGGTTTTTTCAAGCCCTCAAAACCTTCCTACCGGCATTAAAGGGGCACCACGTCCTGGTCCATTCAGACAACATGATGGTGGTAGCCTTTATCAATCACCAAGGCGGTCTCAGGTCACGCTCCCTTCACGGTTAGCTCGACGTCTCCTTTTATGGGCACAAGGCAAACTCCTCTCGTTGAGAGTTGTTCATGTGCCTGGCAGACTGAACCACAGGGCAAACATGCTGTCCAGGGGCAATGTGGCTCCAGGAGAATGGAGGCTTCATCCCCAAATGGTTCAAATGATCTGGTCTGTCTTCGGCATGGCAGAGGTGGACCTCTTCGCCTCAGAAGACAACTTTCACTGCCCAATTTATTTCTCTAAGCTGTGAGATGCCCTGGCCCATGACTGGCCCAGTGCTCGCCTGCAAGCCTTTCCCCAGTTACCCTGCTTCTTCAGGTCATCAGGGAAGTCAGATCCTCTTGTTGGCCCCACTCTGGAGGAATCAGATGTAGGTTCCCCGTTTTGATTCAGCTGCTATCAGCAGCCCTGTGGCCGACACCACTGACAAAGGGCCTTCTCTCGCAAGCAAAGGGCATGATTTGGCATCCCCTGTCAGAGCTGTGGAGCCTTCATGTTTGGCCCCTCGATGGGAGCCTTTATAGCACCCTGCGAGTTAAACTAACACCATTTAACTAACACCATATAAGTAGCCTACCAGATATGGGTGTCATGTCATTAAATATTTTTTATAAGATTAAATTTGTATTTAACGGGAGCTCAATTAAATAAAACAATTTAAGTTACTAATTAAAATCCTTTCATTTCCATGGTTATACAAACAGCGAATAAATCATACTTTAGCAAACAGAAAGCGAGCAAAGAACATATACTTTATCAGATAACATTATCAATGACTTAAGGCTAGCACAAGTTTAAGCACACTCAAACACTGTGAAATGAATCTCTTACTTATATCGTAGGTACATCTGCACTTTGTTGTTTATGATGAGAGAATTTGCGATGAGATGAGAGAGTGCAGAATTCAGTCAGCGAAAACTCCGGCGTTCAGTGATGACTGAACACCTCTGGTTGGTCATTGCATTCATAATGTAAGCCCTTCATAAGGGGAGGGGCGATGGTAGTAGCGCCTGTAATGTTGTCCTCACGTCTCATTGGGGGAAAGAAATGATTTGGAGGAATGGGCAGGCTCTTCTATTGCCAACCATTCTAAGCTGAGATTCTCCACAGCCTGGTGAGTTTTTTTTTCATATCAGCATATGCAGTACTGAGCTTCGCTATACTGCTTCCTGCCGAGTGTCTGAAAAGAGACACAAATCCCTCCTACTCCTCCTAACTTTAGCCCACCTTCTTCTGCTTTAGTCTGCAGAAAGAATGCATACTGTCAGAGGATATAGAGTTACCCGACCAGTGTCACCTGCTGATAGCCCTCATGAACTACATGACCGGGCAGAGACATGCATTTAAATCCCCCTCCTTCATGAAGGGAGGGTTTGTGTAAGTGTATTCATGCAAGAGAAATTATGAAAGAATCTTGCTGTGGAACTGCTCATGACGTATTTGACTGTGGACTACTTCCATCCAGTCTTTAAACTTTAAAGTAGAGTGGAACCAAAGTAATTTCTATTTGCTATTAGAATTACATCTGGTGTAATATATTGGGAAGCTATACTGATAAAAGTAAAACAATTATGATAGTCAAAACAAGTCATGGAACATAAAAAATTGACCAAAAGAAATCGTCATTAATAGATTGTTAAAATTACAATACAACGTGAAAAAAACCTTTCAGTTAAAACCTGCCTTCATTCAACAATATATAAATAATCAGGGCCAGCGTGTGCCTATAGGTGAACTAGACCGCCTAGGGTGGCAGCACAGTCAGGGTGGCAAAAAGGAGAGATTAAATTGTTCTTTTAATACATTTTTATTTTCACTGGGTCTCATAAAGCACTTTGATCAGCCGCCCCTCGTCTAACGAGCAGTTCGATCTTTTTAGGCAGATCAGAGGAGAATGCTGTCAGTGATGATTCCATATCACTGACAGCTTCAGATTTGGAGGATCGGGCATGCTCCAGGGAGGACCCTAACACCCTTCTCCCCAATGGGTTATTATGGCCTGGTGGAGAGAGAACTGATTCGCATCCTCACCAGGCTGTGGAGAATCTCAGCTTAGAATGGTTGGCAATAGAAGAGCCTGCCCATTACCGTTTAGACGAATGATGTCCGCTGGGCTGTCGTCAACGAATCTCTCGCCAGAGACAGATGGCGTTTTTCCCAGAAATTCACAATGAACTCACCAAGGTGTGGCGTGCCCCTACTCGGCACGTGTCCATTTTTATTATTCTGCTGCCCTCATCTCTGTTGACGGCGCTGAAATAAGAGGGTATGGCAAGCTCCACCCCCCAAGAAGAGGCAGTCGCTGCACACCTCTACCCGCCATCTGCCTGGCAAATTTGCAAAGAGATTCACTGCAGCACAGAATTCATCGCAGGTCATGCGTCACTTCCTGCCTAAGCGCTCCAGCCCCCAAGAATGAGGCTGCTCACCCCAGTTCACTCTCAGGCCACCTCGCTTCAGAGGCATTATTCAAACTTCGGTACAGGCAACAATGCTTATGTTCTCCAGTCTGAAGTGCAAAGTCTGCTTGCAAAAGGAACGGTGGAAACGGTTCCTCTAGCGAACAGCGAGTCAGGTTTTTACATCTGCTACTTCCTCATTCCCAAGAAATATGGCTGGCCCAGGCATCTGAACTGTGGGGTTATGAGAAGTGCATGGACGTGGCTCTTTCCGCTGAGACAGATGGGATTCCGCATTGTGAATTACCTATACGATTGGCTGGTCTTAGCCAGGTCTGAACAGGAACTCACAGGTCAATGTGTCAGGAGCGACTTGGGCTAAAATTCTATTTAGCCAAGAGCTTTCTGTCTCCCAGCCAGTGAGTAGTCTTTTTGGGGACAGTTATTGATTCTGCCTAGATGCGGGCATAGATTACGCCGGAATGCTCCCTGACAATTCAGAGGCTAGCTGCCTCATTCAGACTCGGGACTTCATGTCCCCTCAGGGCTTTCCAGAGGATACTTGGCCTCATGTCAGCCGCTTTCTCTGTGATTCCTGTATTGGCTCAAGCCCATGTCCAGTCCCAAGCTTGGCGCCTGGTACGTTTTCATCTCAGGGTTTTTTCAAGCCCTCAAAACCTTCCTACCGGCATTAAAGGGGCACCACGTCCTGGTCCATTCAGACAACATGATGGTGGTAGCCTTTATCAATCACCAAGGCAGTCTCAGGTCACGCTCCCTTCACGGTTAGCTCGACGTCTCCTTTTATGGGCACAAGGCAAACTCCTCTCGTTGAGAGTTGTTCATGTGCCTGGCAGACTGAACCACAGGGCAAACATGCTGTCCAGGGGCAATGTGGCTCCAGGAGAATGGAGGCTTCATCCCCAAATGGTTCAAATGATCTGGTCTGTCTTCGGCATGGCAGAGGTGGACCTCTTCGCCTCAGAAGACAACTTTCACTGCCCAATTTATTTCTCTAAGCTGTGAGATGCCCTGGCCCATGACTGGCCCAGTGCTCGCCTGCAAGCCTTTCCCCAGTTACCCTGCTTCTTCAGGTCATCAGGGAAGTCAGATCCTCTTGTTGGCCCCACTCTGGAGGAATCAGATGTAGGTTCCCCGTTTTGATTCAGCTGCTATCAGCAGCCCTGTGGCCGACACCACTGACAAAGGGCCTTCTCTCGCAAGCAAAGGGCATGATTTGGCATCCCCTGTCAGAGCTGTGGAGCCTTCATGTTTGGCCCCTCGATGGGAGCCTTTATAGCACCCTGCGAGTTAAACTAACACCATTTAACTAACACCATATAAGTAGCCTACCAGATATGGGTGTCATGTCATTAAATATTTTTTATAAGATTAAATTTGTATTTAACGGGAGCTCAATTAAATAAAACAATTTAAGTTACTAATTAAAATCCTTTCATTTCCATGGTTATACAAACAGCGAATAAATCATACTTTAGCAAACAGAAAGCGAGCAAAGAACATATACTTTATCAGATAACATTATCAATGACTTAAGGCTAGCACAAGTTTAAGCACACTCAAACACTGTGAAATGAATCTCTTACTTATATCGTAGGTACATCTGCACTTTGTTGTTTATGATGAGAGAATTTGCGATGAGATGAGAGAGTGCAGAATTCAGTCAGCGAAAACTCCGGCGTTCAGTGATGACTGAACACCTCTGGTTGGTCATTGCATTCATAATGTAAGCCCTTCATAAGGGGAGGGGCGATGGTAGTAGCGCCTGTAATGTTGTCCTCACGTCTCATTGGGGGAAAGAAATGATTTGGAGGAATGGGCAGGCTCTTCTATTGCCAACCATTCTAAGCTGAGATTCTCCACAGCCTGGTGAGAATGCGAATCAGTTCTCTCTCCACCAGTCCATAATAACCCATTGGGGAGAAGGGTGTTAGGGTCCTCCCTGGAGCATGCCCGATCCATGCCGGGACGTGGGCTAGATGTTTCCTTGCGACGTGTGCGAAGCGATTGGGAGGGACAGTTTGTAGTTGTTGGGTTTCCCTAACTAAAGTTTGGTGGTCACCGAAGGTTTTCCCGAACGCTGTACCCCACGTCCGGCAGGGGGTAAGAAGGCCAGCAGTACATTATTTGCTCTTATGGCTTATTGAATTGTAGCTATATTGGGCACATCTGATTCACCGGGGAGGCCTGGTTTAATGTGAATGCTTGACTGTTACCGGTGTTGTGCCCAATTTTTACTCCCTGCCAGATTATTACCCCCTAGTATTGGTAGGTTTAGGATTAGGTGTGGGGGATGGGTTAGGATTAGTGGTGGGTTTAGGATTAGGCAATCAGGTAGCGGCTTCAACGAGGGGGGGAATAATTTGGCAGGGGGTCGAAATTGGGCACAACATCCTCCGGTGCTTGTTGTGTGTTTGTGAGTGTGTGTTAACAGGGGGGTATTAGGGCAGGTTACTATTATTATTCATGTGCCATTTTTATGTTGTATATTGACGACAGCTAAGTATTTAGCCAGAGTGGTCTCGATTGCATGTATTGTGTGATTTTTGGTGTGTTTCTATTGATGTGTATTATTTAATTGATACACTTACAGATATTAATGTCTTTGGAGTTTCCTGTGTAATGAAAGTGTGTATAATTGGTGGGCACATGAATTAATTCAATGTGAATATAGTAACCTTTGAAACCCTCTGCTGAATATTTCTCTGTTCGTTAATTGCTCAGATGTCCTGGATAGTTTGTGAATTGTCACGATGCTCAAATGATGCAAAACGCTGTAAAAACGCCTAAAACTAAATATGATGCAACATGAGCATATCTAAATTTAATGCTGCAATCAACACTTTTCATTTTATTTTCACTTTATTTGTGTCACCCATAATAGTTTAATTGTACAGGGGCACTTTTGTCCAGTTTGGTGGCATTTTTGCCCCAAGCTCCCGTTATTTCTGACCCGTGGCCAGGAAGGCTAATATGCAAGGAAAAGTCATGTGGCTCACCTTATTGCATGCATAATAGCCTATATGTATAATATTTATACATGCCATATATTAATATTTATAACCAATATGAATAGCTCTGCATGCGCAAGAGACGGGTGTACTTCGGCTGAACGAGCACTGGTTGCACCACTTTCTGTGTGTCTCTCATTCAAAATTAACTGACTTGTGCTTTCCACGTCCTGAACAGCCTTGAGCTGGCCACCGGGAATTCACCTGGATCTTCCGATGGCCTCACCCGGCCTGTGCATATACTTATTGACGAATAGCCTATAATACAGAATCTGCATATTATACAAGCATGGCTGCCATTTCAGCGTCTGCCCCAGACTGAAGCTGCGTCAGATGGCTCTAGCCCACCCTCCGATGCTGCGATTGATACCTCGTCTTTACGAGCCCTGAATTAAAAAATTTAACTCGCCCAGAGACAAGCTCTCAAACCCATCCAGATGCTCTACCGGGGTGCATGACACATAGGAGGATCGGGAAGTTCTCTCTGTGACACTCCCCCAACCCACATCGCTGCGGCCTCATACCCGGAACTAGAAGGACCGGAACGGGAAGCAGAAGGCGTGACTTATGATCTTTTAGAAAAGAACGCGAGCCGCGAGCTGTGATCGGAGCGTCCCATGGGCAAGTTCTCACAAAGAGAACATGTACCATCCACTAGTGCCGATTCAGCATGGGTGCGGCCCAAACACTGAACACAGCAATCTTGTCCGTCAGAAGGCGAGATGTAATTTAACTCGCCCAGAGACAAGCTCTCAAACCCATCCAGATGCTCTACCGGGGTGCATGACACATAGGAGGATCGGGAAGTTCTCTCTGTGACACTCCCCCAACCCACATCGCTGCGGCCTCATACCCGGAACTAGAAGGACCGGAACGGGAAGCAGAAGGGGTGACTTATGATCTTTTAGAAAAGAACGCGAGCCGCGAGCTGTGATCGGAGCGTCCCATGGGCAAGTTCTCACAAAGAGAACATGTACCATCCACTAGTGCCGATTCAGCATGGGTGTGGCCCAAACACTGAACACAGCAAATCTTGTCCGTCAGAAGGCGAGATGTAAAACCAGCAACCAGAAGGACACGGATGAAAAGGCATGATGTGAACCACACAATTCCAACTGTGATTTCGCTCTTTTAGAGGATTTGCTCTTTTTTAGGAAATAGCTCTCAAAGATCGCCGCTGAAGCACCCAGGGGTACTCTCACAACACTTAGCTGTGTATAAAGAGGGAGGGACCACTGTCTGTGCTGTAGATCCAAAACCCCATATGCCTTTTTATGTGTTCCAAAATAAGTCCTGCATTTTAAGAGTAGATCAAAATTGAAAAAACAAAACATATTTTGTTTTTTACTATTTATTTTTTAGAAATGCATGATGGATATAAGGCCCAAATAAAAGGCCCTACACAAATGTGTTGGAGTTTCACAAAGTAACAAGTGCATAAACTTGAAGAACAAAAGTAAACAATGTGAGAAGATTAAGATGAATTGCTTTTATGATACTTTGATGTCACATTTGAATAGTTGCACTTATACAAACACAGATACAACATACACAACACACAATGCCTACCAACCCCAAAACGAGTTAGGTTAAATGCATAGATACCCTTAAAAACCCAACATTTTAATTTAATAAGAGTTACATTAAAACAAACAAACAAAAAACAAGTTTTTACTAGGGTCAGGATAGTAGAAAAGAAACTGCTTCAAGTTCCTGAGGTATCTTTGGAGACAGCTCAGTACTTAGATGCTGTCTACTGCAGTTACAACAAGCATTTTGTTCTTATAAGACTAAAATTGGTAAGCCTAGATCCCGTTCCTTTGTCTGACTACACTTTGAATGACTGAAGATGCTGGAAAAGACAAAATATGGATTCATGAACTCGTATGCATATAGCCAAAAAGAAAATAGGCTCCCTTTACGATAGGTGGCCAGAACATGAAGCCTAATGACGCTGCTTCCCCCATGGTCACAGTTCATCCTGAAATAGCAGAGACACATTCCTAGATTGCATGTGTCTACATACACAGCTAAGTGAGCAACTGCAACAAAACCATAAGAGATGCGCAGCTGGAACTGCACAATTTTAAGATGGAACATTAAATGGTCAAATGGATGAAAATAAAATGTTTTTTTTTTTAAAAACAAGCAATCATGTGACACTTGTAGAAAATGTACAGTGACATAAGTATAGTAAAGGGAGTATAGGCAGTGCAAAGAGTGCCTTAAGTGAGGTTCACATCACATCTACTCATACGATCTAGTCCAAACCTCTCACATATTACATGAGGCACTTTTAAACTGTAAAAAAGTGCATTTGAGATCAGGCAGTAGCACCATTTGTTTATGAGGTCACTTTTATCAGCTGGTTTCTCACTTCCTCCTCCTTCCACAATATTGGCCTTGGCATCCTGCGCCCCCTACAAGAAAAGACACTGTCAGTACCACCACTACTGATAACAGTCTGTCATGTTTACACTTTTTTTATTTGAACTACAACCAGTTTTAGAATCACTGAGAAACTATTATACTTTTTATTAATATTTTGAATTTGTTTTTATTTTTATACTTTCTGTTTCCATTTTAATTTCAGTTAAAGTTTTAGTAATTTAGTTGTTTTTGCCTTTTTGAATTGTCTATATTTTTGTTCATTTTTATTTCAGTTTTAGTTATTTTTGAACATCAAGTTAAACTAAATAAAAATCAGGAATGTTTCCTTGGCAATTAGAAAAAGAAGTTTAATAAGTAAGGAAAAAATAAGTTTAAGGTTTTTTTTATATTTTACTGTATTTTATTTCAATTAAAGTTTATTTTATTTCAAGTAACAAAATGGTGTTATGGTTTTAGATTTAGTTCACTATAATAATCACAATATATACATAATAAACTTCTATGGTATTTTGGCTCACACTTTCATTTTAGGCTCATAATTTCAATATAAAATTTGCGTGCAACCCATTTTACATTTACTTGGAATAACATGCACTGAAGAGCCATTTATAAGACCAGGAATGTGTATTATGAAAGTAAGTGGTGTCAATTTCATTTTGATTTTAAAGTTGGTTCGTTGTTTTCTGTGGTTTGATTTCTTTGGACATAAAACAAACTTGGGCAACTAAAATTCATTGTTTCAACAGGTTTTTGCAGTATGGACTAGAGGCTGCACAGACTAGTCGACTTTAATGCTCTGCCATGACGCTTTAAAAAAAACAGGAAAAGATCAGCCGTTTATCAGAGAAGGGACAGAGCGGTGTGGAATAAAGGTAAATTATGTGAAATATAATGCGTTTTTTTTTAAACGAAGCATTAACATGTTAGACTGCACCCCATAAACACAATCAAGCCTAGAAAAAAAACAGTGAACCACCCCTTTAAGCTTGATGTCGACTAGTCGCTAGTCCCATAGAGGGCACAACAGGATATGTATGGTCAACACTGTTCTGTGATTTCTCAATAAATTATAAACTGAAAATTCTTAGTAATTAAAACCCACAGCTTCACTATTAGTAGAGAGACGCTGCCAGGTAGAATTAATTCACATACGCAGTCGCTCTCTGACTAATGTATTCATATAAATGCAATCTTTGCTGTGCTACTGTTACGGGGCTGACGAGACGTGAGTCGTGCGGATCCATAATGTCTCCTTTAAGTACCTCTGTAGCCTCCTGCGCCTAGAAAGCCTTGAAGAGCTGCATATTTGGCTGCTTTTGCTATAAAGAATCATACAACACACATGTACATGCAATAAATACTTGTGATTGGTTGTGGATAATGTACAGGTCTAGACAAAAATCTAATTTTATCATTTGCTGCATTTGAAATATTAGCTAACAATGAGTGTGGTGTAACAACATTGCTGAGGTGTAAGTGGAGCACTTCCAGGTCCCCCTGCACCAGTGCCACCATAACCTACAATACAATATAATATAAGCACAACTCTTCATTAATCACACTGAACCATTGATCACTGTAACACATTGGTACAGTAAACCATCACACACCACCTAAATTTTGCTCTAGTGTTTGATTCAGAATGTTTTTAAGGATAATGTGGATGTATTTGTCGGCTATGACTTTTGTCATGATTTGGTTTTGAAGTCCAGCGTTAAGTTTCCACAGTCTGTGATGATTTGGGGTTCAATGTCATCTCCTGGTGTTGGTCCATTGTGTTATTTGAAAACCAACGTCACTGTACCCATTTACAAATAAATTTTGGAGCACTTCATGGTTCCTTCTGCTGACCAGCTTTTTGAAGATGCTG
>NW_015505270.1:1300001-1341577 GCF_001515645.1 Sinocyclocheilus grahami | reverse complement strand
AACAATACTCGGCAGAGGGAAGGGATCAGAGTGAGTGTTAAATAGTGAGGAAGTGATATGAAACAGCTGGGTGCAATCAGTGTAAACAGGTGTGTGCAATTCGTGCTGAGTACAATCAGTGCAATGCATGATGGGAAATGTAGTCCGGGGTGATGTGCAACAGTGTGTAGTGCGAGAGTCAATGAATTGGAAAGTTCATGAACCGGATTCGTGACAGCTACTTTAGCTGTATCTGATTTAGAACGAGCAGTAATCTGTGAGAAATATACAAAAAAAAAAGATAAAAATTAGCTGTTATAGGAGCAATAGCCATGTGGGCAGCACTGTGTCATATCTGTGCACAAGGTATTGAAGTCTCAGCTCAAGCTTCAGGCTTATTTGTTCATTAATGACATCATCAGCGACTAGTTGATGTTGACTCGACTTTGATCACATAAATGTTGACAAAAAAATCGGAAGTCGTTCAACCCCTAGTGTGGTCCAAAGAAAAATTGAGAGAAGTGCATTTATATCTACTTAAAGGTGACATGAAAATCGGACTTTTCCAGGTTTTAAGTGCTATAATCAGGTCCCCGGTGCATCTACCAACCAAGGAAACGTGAAAAAGATTAACCCAGTAACTTTGTTTTGGTAAACCTTTTTCTGCAAGCGTCTGAGAAAACGAGCAAGTCTGATTTCGCTCCCTTGGTGACGTGGCCAAGGGATCTCATTATAATATTACCACACCTTAATCTGTAAATTTCCACCCACGGCACCATCATTTTGATTTCGCAAGCGACAACGGTGTACCAGCTCTAATGCCAGTCTGAGAAAACGAGCAAGTCTGATTTCGCTCCCTTGGTGACGTGGCCAAGGGATCTCATTATAATATTACCACACCTTAATCTGTAAATTTCCACCCACGGCACCATCATTTTGATTTCGCAAGCGACAACGGTGTACCAGCTCTAATGCCATGGCGAAAGTTTGAGCAAAACATGCTAACTTTTCTGTCTTTGGCTGCACAGACGAGCACAGAACACTATTAAGAGTCCCAGCCTCAGAGAGACAACAGAGCAGTGGATTTATTGATTTATTTACTGTATATTGCTGCTGCCACACAGATGTAAAATAAATATGCGATTTATTTCCCAGCAGTTTACCTTCACAGACATAACCCACAGTTTTTTGTAACTCGTGTGTTTTAAATGTAAACTTGTGTGTGAATGAGAACTTAGTTTAGTACTCACATGCTGTGACAGATGCTTTCTGTCCGTGTGCTTCGGATGTGTGCGCTCAGAAAACCGTATATCAGAAGTTTAAACTCATATGGTTTAAAACGCATGATTTCAGAGCGATAAACATGATAATCAGAACCAAAACAGATGATGTTTTTAGCAGGTACAAGCTGTAAAGGCCCAGCTCTATTCTGGAAAAGGAGGCGGGGAGCAGCAGCTCATTTGCATTTAAAGAGACAGGCCCGAAAAACAGCGTGTGTCTGCTTCCACTCAAAATAGGCATTTTCAAAATGTTATAATAATTGATCTGTGGAGTATTTTGAGCTGAAAATTCACAGACACATTCTGGGGACACCAGAGACTTATATTACATATTGTGAAAAGGGGCATAATATGTCTCCTTTAAGTACCTCTGTAGCCTCCTGCGCCTAGAAAGCCTTGAAGAGCTGCATATTTGGCTGCTTTTGCTATAAAGAATCATACAACACACATGTACATGCAATAAATACTTGTGATTGGTTGTGGATAATGTACAGGTCTAGACAAAAATCTAATTTTATCATTTGCTGCATTTGAAATATTAGCTAACAATGAGTGTGGTGTAACAACATTGCTGAGGTGTAAGTGGAGCACTTCCAGGTCCCCCTGCACCATTGCCACCATAACCTACAATACAATATAATATAAGCACAACTCTTCATTAATCACACTGAACCAATTACATTGATCACTGTAACACATTGGTACAGTAAACCATCACACACCACCTAAATTTTGCTCTAGTGTTTGATTCAGAATGTTTTTAAGGATAATGTGGATGTATTTGTCAATTTATTTAATACACAAGTTTCACAATTTGAGTTGAATTACTGAAATAAATGAACTTTTCCATGACATTCTAATTTACTGAGATTCACCTGTATGTCCATATGTATGCAACCTTGTTGTGTACAGAACAATCAAACAAATTCATGTAATTCATTCAGAACTGTAATGGAAAATTACTTAAAATTGTCCCTGTCTTTATTTTCATTTAAATACCTAGAGTACTTAAGAGAGATAGTTCACCCCAAAATAAAAATTCTTCATAGTTTCTCATGTCGTTCACAACATCTTTGAAAATACAAATGAAACACAAAAAGCACATCAGATTTGGCCACTGAATGCTCAAACGTGCTAACTTGATGTACTAGAACCGATAAGGTTTGTTCTTGCGTGTCATGCAAGCACGATCAAGCTTCCACAAGAATTAATGAGGTTTGAGCTAAGCCTCAGACCTTGTTTGATGTGCTCTAATTGTGTGTTGATCATTGTTTATATGTGAATAAAAGCCTAAAATAAAATCTCTTGATCAAATAAAGTGATTGTGTCTCTTCAAACACACACACACACACACAATGTTGTTTCAGTTGCTCTATTCATATGAATTACTTATACAATGTCTATATGTACTTTTTAATGTGTGAAAGTTTTGGTTTTGGTTGCATAGACTTTAAATGGATGTGCAAAAAGGAAGAGATCCAATGCAATTATGTATCCTGATATCTGCTCTTTCAAAGCATTTCATAAATTCAACTGAGAGAAAAATGGAAGGTGTGGATAAGCCCATTTCTCCAACAGGCACAAGGAGAACTGAGGAAGGATATAATAGCTCACCTGGCTGATAGCCTTGACCACCCAGTGCACCTGTGCCAAAGCCTTTAGGACATTGAAACAAAGGCAAGTAAATATAATCCATCAACATTTTACATTCTGTATGCTCATTCATTTGGTGAGGCAAGAATAAGAATTTGACAAAAACATGCAATAAGTTTAGTGAATTTGCCTTATTAACATATTAATCTTAAGTGACAAAGCTGAATACAATGTAACTTTACCTCCACCGGTTCCTAGTGGGCTTCCAACACCTCCCATGCCTCCAGCTGCACCCAAACCTCCATACCCTACAATACAAAGAATATGTCAACATTATAATCATATAATAGCAAAGATGTCAGTAGTGTTTAAATTTCATGTTGCCACAGCCATATCTGATCACCAGGTATCTGCCAGAGGTATTAACTGATGTGAGTGATTCTGTGCAAATTTACTACTTATACTCCCCTGTGAAAAACTCTTTGCTTTTTACTTTTAAAAACTACTTATTACGAAAAATAACACACTTGAAAAGAATATACTAAAGTGCGAACTTAATGTAATGTTTTTGGACACTTAATCACATAATATTTATAATTAAATAAAAAATTATTATATTTTACATTTATATTAAATGCAACTTTAAAGTGCTTTTTTGACCGGTTTATGTAGGACTTGATTACATCTTTATATGTAATTTCATTTTATTGTCCTGACAAGTATTCATGGTAAACTACAATATACTTGAATGTAATTTCTATTGAAACTTGCATGTCACATATTTAAATATATTTCTAATTACACATTTGTAATGATGAAGGTGAACATTTGTTGTTTCTGCAAGTCAATTTTTTTAAATATACTTAAGACGTGAAGAGCACTGCAAGTCCACATTAAATACAGTTAACACTTATTTTTCACAAGGGCTCTCCCTCTACCATCTTCCGAGCCCAATTAGTAGGTTTATCATTATATTCAGACCCCTAAGCTAATGTAATGACATTGTATTAATAAGCCACAATTAAATTATTATTTTATAAAACAAGAACCTGATTTCCCAGGTTTCCCAGCTCCAGCTCCCAGGCCACCACCTGGATATCTGGCACCTAAAAAAAAAATTCATCAATGTCTTTTTTTTTTTTTGCACTACTGTCAAACTTATGTTTAATGTATATTAAAGTACATGATACCTTCACCCAGTCCTCCAACTCCTCCAGGACCTCCAATACCTCCTGGTCCAACTCCTAGACCACCACCAATGCCTCCAGCACCTCCTGGTCCTACTCCTAGACCACCACCAAGTCCTCCAGGACCTCCACTAATGCCTCCTCTTCCAGCCCCACCCAATGTTCCAGCTCCTCCATAGCCTCATAAAAAATTGTGATTATAAATTTTGTCTAACCTGCAAAGGAATGGTTATTGTAGTAGTAAAATGTTGATTTGATGGGTTTTACGTACTTTTAGGTGGTTTTACTCGGAATGTCGTGGAAATGTTCATTTATTTCAGTAATTCAACTCAAATTGTGAAACTCGTGTATTAAATAAATTCAATGCACACAGACTGAAGTAGTTTAAGTCTTTGGTTCTTTTAATTGTGATGATGTTGGCTCACATTTAACAAAACCCCTCCAATTAGTTTTTTTTTTGCACTACTGTCAAACTTATGTTTAATGTATATTAAAGTACATGATACCTTCACCCAGTCCTCCAACTCCTCCAGGACCTCCAATACTTCCTGGTCCAACTCCTAGACCACCACCAATGCCTCCAGCACCTCCTGGTCCTACTCCTAGACCACCACCAAGTCCTCCAGGACCTCCACTAATGCCTCCTCTTCCAGCCCCACCCAATGTTCCAGCTCCTCCATAGCCTCATAAAAAATTGTGATTATAAATTTTGTCTAACCTACAAAGGAATGGTTATTGTAGTAGTAAAATGTTGATTTGATGGGTTTTACGTACTTTTAGGTGGTTTTACTCCACCAGGACCATAGCCAAGCCCTTAATAAATAAATAAATAAAATATTAAAATGTAAAAAAAAGTGTCTGTAGTCAAATTTTCAGAAGAAAAAACATTTCAGAAACTTACCACCAATTCCAGACCCTCCAAGTCCACCAGCACTGCCTGGGCCACCACCATAACTACCTGGACCACCTCCATAGCCAAAGGGTCCTGGTCCATATCCGCCTGGGCCTCCAAGCCCACCAAGTGTGCCTGCTGCCCCATAAACTTTCATCAAAGTGATAAATTAGTTATTTAACAGTCTTTCCAGTTCAGTGTGTAAAATATAACCAAATTCCTTTTTCATCATAAGAATTGTGGAATAGCAAATCGTTTTCTGGTACCTTTTCCTTGTTTGCTGCCCACTGCAGCCCCACTGGGGAACCTGAAGCCTGCAAAAAATTATATACACAGTTCTCAGCAAAACAATAGTTGTCAGTACTGGTACTTAAAAATATAAGGAATGTGTTTTTTTTAAAAATCAGAACATTTTTTACCAGTCCCTGGTTGGATCCCACCAGCTCCTAAACCTCCTGCTCCTCCATAACCTATAACAGATTTACAAATCCTTATACATAGGCACAAGCTAATTACATTCTTTTGTACATTTTAAGTGCACTTTATTAAGCTCCACCTCCTGGTAGTAAACCACCACCTCCAGGCAGAAGTCCAACTCCTCCCGCTCCAGCTGGACCCTTTCCACCTACACCTCCAACTCCAACTCCAAGAGCTCCAGTTCCACCTGTACTGCTATAAACTAGAAGAAACGCATTGATTGTAATACAGTCCTTGTTTTATAAACAGAGAAAAACACAGCTAATAGACATTTTACAGATCAAGATTTTCACAGCAAATCACCTTTAGAGGGTTTAACTCCTCCCCCAGTTCCTCCTGGACCTCCTCCAACTGCACCTGTAACTCCACCAACTCCTCCCGGAACTCCACCAATTCCCCCTGGAACTCCACCAACTCCACCCGGAACTCCACCAACTCCACCTGGCCCACCACCAACTCCTCTTGGAACTCCACCAACTCCCCCTGGAACTCCACCAACTCCTCCCGGAACTCCACCAACTCCACCTGGCCCACCACCAACCCCACCTGGACCACCACCTACACTTCCAGATCCTCCTTCAATTGTGCCCGGAGTATCTCCACGTCCAGCAATGGCTCCACCTCCAATGCATACAGTAAGATAAATAAAATAAATCTTTCTACAAATGAAAAAGCACCTGCTTGCCCAAATATATAGAGACTATAAGAGTAAAGTGAATGCCATGAAGTACCTGGGGGTTTTAGTGGTTTGGCTCCTGGTAGTGTTCCACTATCGCCAACTCATAAGAAAGAACAACATTATTTCAAGTTATTCAGTCACACTGGAACATGCATTTATGAATGAATAAAGCATAAAAGCCTCTTCAAGTGATGTTAACTACAACATCACTTATTTCATATAAACTGAAAATCAGTCAAAAACCACCATTCTAAACGCCTAAAATAGGAACTTTTCAAGGGAACCAATAAAAAAATGCTCGTTCTTAGGAATTGCTTTATATCTGACTAACCTTAAGTCCTCTGGAAAAAAAGTTATAAACTAAAAGTTGTCTCTGTGTCATACAGATTATGTTGTGAATTTTCAATGCAAAATATCTTTACATTAAAAGTATTCCAAAGCTCAATACATATCAAAAGAATAAGTTTTATAAGCTACGACGACCACATGCGAGAGACTCCTCCACCACTAGATAGAGCCGTAACATTAGCCAGTTTTGAACATGACGTAGGTGGATAATTTTGTGTAAATAGGCTGCTGAAGAATTCAACTACCACTAGCAACTACTAAAATAAGAAACAGTGAACATAATCTTGAGCTCAGTGATCTCTTCTCATGTGAGGTCAGTAATCCGTTTTCAGGTTACGATGACAGATCTTACTCTCTGGTCGTGGCAACCCCGTTCCACCTAAAAATGGAGAATGTCAATAAGGTAAATAGGAATTTTCAGATGTAATAAATGGCTGTTCATTTACAGTATTGCACAACTAAAAGCTAAAATACAAACCTGGTACAGTTCCAGAAACACCTAAAACATGAACAAAAAAATGTGGTCATTCGTTTAGTAATTTTGTATTCACATGTAGACCTATCTCTTAAAAATTCATTTTCAACACTTAATAAGCAATTACAAAACAATTACAAATCATTCTGAACATCCAATGTTTTTTTATATGCATTTGATATGTGGTTTTGCTAAATTATGGTCTTCATGAATAAACAGCTGTTAGCCTACATAGTATACTGATGGCAATACTATTAATTCCACACTATAAATATGAAGAGCTCGTTTAAGGAATTAGTTTGCCAATAATAATAATAATAATAATAAAGTTCTGACACAATTTACTCCAAAATCTGCATGACTCTCTTTCTTCTGTGGACCAAAAAGCTAAATCTTTAAAGAATATTCTGACAAAATATACAAGTATCATAAAATTGGAGGGTGGAAAACAAAGTATGACAGGCAGCACCTAGCACCTTCAAGTCAATCAAGTACCTCCTCTTTTCCCTTATCTGTTCAGTGTTTAAGACAATAAAAGCATGATTTCATGGTGCAAGTTAAGCCATGCTTCAAACTTGAAACTAGGCGCTAATAACCCAAAATAGGATACTTAAGCACTGTGATCAACCAGCCACTCAGTGAAGTGCAGTTGGCCAGGGATTGTGTCTGAACAGACCTAATCTGGTGAACTTTTTATGTCTATAGGCTTGTCTGGGTTTTTGAGTGTCACATAAGATGCAATACTTTTTATTCTATGCAAATTAAATGTGAGCTACAGACAAATAGAAAAATTACCAAAAGTAGAAGACAAAATGCAATAGATTATCATGATGTCAACAAGCTTACTGAACAGGAAAGGTCTACCTGGTTTTTCTCCAGCTAAAATGGGTATTCCTGTCCCAGCAACCCCATCAAGTCCATCAGCATCAATGGACCCACCAGTAGCACCTGAAAAAGATTACATGCTGCTCAGTTTCTATCCTTTTAAAAAGATGGAAATCCAACTTAAAATACCACCTCCGACAGACCCACCTGATCCCTCTATTGGTCCGCCAGATTCTGAAATAATCACAAAATAAAACTGGTGGCTAAAAGGTGGAAACGCCTGCTCATTTTTTCTTACAATGTCTAAAGGACAATTGTTTTATCCTAGATGTATGGGATCGGATGGGATGTAAAAAAAAAAACATAAATACAAATAAAAGAAGGAAGGAAAGAAAGAAAGTTAAAAAAAAATACAGTAAAAAGGTAAAAAGTTAATAAACTTGACCACCTCCAGCACTATGAGTTGCACCATCAGGACTGCCAATCACTAACATGGAACAGGTAAGTCTGATAATTATGACACTATTGACACTATACATGATATGTGTATCTTACATTTCAAATTAATTGCATTACCTCCATCAACTCCAGGTTTAGGTCCTGCTCCACGATCTGTGCCGGTAGCACCTGTACTACCTGGAATTGCTGTTCCTCCTATGATGCCTGGTACCCCAGATTTAAATTGAAAATTGGAATAGCAATATTTCACTGGAGACATGGATTGTTAGATGATATAACCATAGATCACCAACTCACCATATTTGTCTGGTTTGGTTCCTGAAACTGGTGTACCTTCAGCCCCACCTAAACCACCTGTGATGTAACGCTGAACATGTAAACAAATTCCTATCTGTATCTATTAAGTGTTATTTAGTCCTCTTTTAGCAGTTATCATCACCAGTTCCAATTCCAGTTCCTGTGGCCCCAGTTCCACCAGTTGCTGGTACCGACCCACCCAACACACTTCTGACCCCACCAGCTGGTTGTCCTATTAGATGGAGATGCATCGGTCAATTCTTAGCCTGTAAACATGTGACATTTTAATTATAAAAATCAAATACCATAAGTGGTTTACCATATTTAGGTGGTTTTTGTGCTCCTCCATACCCTTTAGAATGACATGAAAAAATCAGCAGGTTCACCCACCAATGCTTAGACCACATACTGTATTTCAAGTTAAGTGATTAGTATTGCTTATCTAAAACTTTAATTAAAACTTTACCTCCATATCCAGCACCAGTCCCAAGCCCTCCAGGGAGAACTAAAAAAGTAAAAAGTAAACTAAAAAGTATTTATTTATTTATTTGAATTGCATTATATGGACAAAAAAAATCAACAGCACTGAGACATTTCTCAAATTATTTTATTTTATTCTGTTTCACTGAAGAAAGAAACTCATGTAGTTTTGGAATGACATGAGACAGAATTGTAATATTTTTTGATGGAGTGTCCCTTTAACAGAAAAAAAAATAAATAAATCATCTTCATGTCAGCTTCACATACCGTTAGGACCTCCTACCAATCCTGGTACACCTCCTGCTCCCAAGACACCTCCAGATCCGGGTAAACCTGTCAAGGTATGTATGGGTTTTATTCTCTGTTAATGTTGTATTATTCCAAGGCAAAAATTTCATTCAGTCAAACCAAAATTTATTCAGACACCTTCAGCATTTAACACATTATCACAGTTTATTCGCTATAGTTTAGAAAATGGTAATAAAATATGACAAGAACTCGAGAAGAGTTAAACTGTGTCAGAACAAATTCATCTTGATAATGTCAGATAACAATTAAGCAAAACATGGTCAGGTCAAAGTGTCTGAATAATTTTTGGTCCCAAATCTTTGTCAGTTTTATTGGTAGTCCACTGTATGAAGATTTTTTGGGTATAAGATGTCACAGTTTACTTTATTTTGCTATCCTCACTTACATAAATGAACTATAGTTTCCTGCACCCACTAGTAAAAAAAATATCAAAAATTATATCTGGTGTCTGAATAATGTTTGGTTTGACTGTATTTACCCTTAAATTTATAATAAGTTGATTTTAAACACCGTTTAATTCTTAAAATATTTGTAATGTACATTAAATATGAATATATAACTGAAAAAATACATTGATGAATATTAATTGATATATTTATAATTGTATTCATAAAATATTTGGTAACAATTTTGACAATTAGAATGTACAGTGTATTAATCAATGATCAAGTGGCACTTGCAATATACATGTAAGTGTATGTAGTGTATTTCAACTTGCCATATTTAGCTGCTTTTGATCCAGGACGATATCCTATCGGAACATAATTTTGAAAGATAAGTTGATCAGGTACAGTTTTAATAATCTAGCTTTTCTAATTCCTGTGTAAATGACCTATTCTGACTGGTTTAAATTACCTCCAGCACCTGTTCCATAACCAGGCCCAAACCCTCCTCTGCTTCCTGCTCCAACAGCACTACCAGGAAGTCCTGGTCCAGCAAATCCAGACCAGGGACCTCCTACAGTCCCTGGACCATAACCACCAACTGGTCCTGCCCCCATGCCAAATCCTCCTGCTGGACCGGTTCCTACCTGACCCTGCAGACCAAGTCCTGCAGCACCTCCACTACCACCAGGACCTACATATGGATTAAAATAATTTAACAAGTGTTGATGCCTAATTGTGTGTGTGGGGGGGGGGACACTATGAAAAAATTGGTTTAAAATATCCTACCATATTTTAGGGCCTTTGGTCCACCTGGATATGCTGCATTGGACGCAAAGTATAAATGTAGATCTGGAAATACACAGAACGCCTGAACTGCATATATGTAATATAATGTCTGTCAGCATACCTCCAGAGCCAGGTCCATATCCTCCAGCAGGTACTCCTCCTGGTCCATAACCACCCACAGGTGCCCCTCCAGGTCCGTAACCACCGATTGGTGCCCCTCCTGGTCCATAACCGCCAATAGGTGCCCCCCCAGGTCCAATTCCTCCACTTGATGTTCCTCTAGCAGTTCCAACACCTGTCACTGTTCCACTACCAAGTGACCCACCTAATCCTCCAGGCAATCCTGTTCCACCAGCTCCACCAGTAACGCCTTTTTGCAAAATGTGTAGATAAAATGTCATTTATAATTTGTATTTTTCTAAATGGATACTAAACTTTGGAGATTATTTAACTTCCCCCTACCATATTTGTGAGCTTTGGCCCCAGCGTATCCTAGAACACAAGAAGTCAATATTGGAGAAATATGATTTAGCAGTGTTTAAGCTACAGTTCTGTACAGTTCTTTATATGAAAGTTTAAACTTCTTATTTCTACAAAGCATTCAAATATGAGCACAGCAACATATTTATAGCCCAGCTTGTGCTTTTATGGGGACCTTCACTGATCCAAATCTTTATCTCTGTTCACCTGCTGATAAAAAAACAAACTCTAGTCCAACAACTTCAAGATGTCACCTCAAAAAACCTTGGCCAGGCCAATGTGGTCATGCATTAACACATTGGTGAGCTACAGAGGAAGAAGAGCAGATTATCGAAATACTACTTAAAATCAACATCCAGTAGATAAACAACATTTTGCTCTAACCATGCTAAACCTACATTGCTGTGTGCTTGAATGATACAGTTATCCATTTGGATAACACTGATGAGACATTAGAATGTGCTCAAGAATGTGATGGCTAAATTTAGTCAACCAAAGAAAGGTCATCTGGGGATATACTTGGCTAGATATGCTACTTAGGTTTCCAGATTGGCCAGGGTTTAATTAAACTCCAAAAAAGGTTGAAGCTATCATTTTCTTATGACATTGCATTACTATGGTTGGTGGGTTAGAGAAAACTACACTCTAAAGCAAAGTTTGTAAAAATAGGGTATAATGTTAAGTTAAGTTGCCTTTATTTTTTATAGTGCTTTATATAATAGAGATTGTTTCAAAGCAGCTTTACAGTTTTAAACAGAAAAGTAACAGAATCAATGATGCAAACTTCAAAAATTAGGCAAATCCAAATTCTTCTGTAAAGCAGCTGCAGCAAGACAATAGTGTCATTATTCAGCGCCAGTCAGTTCAGTGATGGTAACTGTGTAAAATTCATTAATTATGAAACAAGTTAAATTCAGCTATAAGCAGCTCTACTGAAGACAGTGGTGTCGTTACTCAGTTTGAGTCAGTTCAGTGTTGATTCAGTTCAGTTCAATAACAGTGTCAATGTTGCAAATTTCATCGGTTCTGAACTAATTTGATCAGCCCAGTGTTTGAAGTCATTAGAAACACTGATTTACCTCCAGGTCCAAATGCACTTCCCGGAACACTACCAGGTCCAAGGCCACCACCGGGTACACCTCCTGGACCATAACCCACACCAATGACACCTCCTTGTCCAGCCCCAATTCCTGGTATACCCCCTGCCCCAACTGTTCCGACACCAGTGCCTGGCAATACACCTGGAATACCTGCAACTAATCCAGTGCCTTGGCCTAAAGCAGCACCTCCACCAAGCAGACCTAGAAAAATAAATATAATATTTAAGGTTGTAAGCTACAATAAAGTTTAGATGATAAATGCAATCAATAAAACCATCATAATTAATTTAACAGTGCAGTTTGTTGAAGGATTCAATTAAAGGTTGTTTTACCATATTTACGAGCTTTTGCCTCTGCATATCCTGCAAAGCATCAGCGTATTTAATTATTAAATATGACCAAACTTCATTATTGTAAACTTTGTTATACAATATGATGGTATGATTTGGTACCAATTCCAGAGACGGGGAGTCCTCCAGCACCACCGCCAGGAAGTCCACCAGTTCCTCCACCAGGTAGTCCACCAAGTCCAACACCAGACGCAGCTGCTCCTCCAGTACCTAAAGTCCCACCAGGATGTCCAAGATGGGCTACAAAGGATTTATCAGTGAATATCAATGTCTTACATTTCTTAAGGTTCTGTGACTGTGACTAGAATTTCACAAATTATATATAAAATAAAATCATAAAATCTGAGCACAGTGATAAATCACACTGTGATTTTATGTAAAAATGATAAGGATTGCATTTGGCTTGTGGGACACTAGTTGAGGAACCCAGACGTTGGGTATACAACATACACTAAATCATAAAGAGGCATGTTAAAATTATATTTCTTTTGAACTTAAAAAGAGCCAAATAACAGAGCCAAAAATTAAATATGGAATTTTGACAAAACTCAAAATATAAAAAAAACCCCTGTTCAAACACACCTTCCTGCAATTGTCAAGTAATCCTCAGCATCTTGGTTTAGGTGTGTTTGATTAGGGTTAGCGCTACGGTACTGTAACTCTCCATTAGCAGGGTTGGCTACCCCTGTGCAAAAATGTGTATTTATGGACACAGCGAAGACTATTATAATGACATTACTGTTGATTTGCCGTTACCAAAATCTATTTCATTGTAAAATGCTGTAGCGAATTTAGCTCAACGACAGGAAATATGAATAATTAACCATAACTAGTTATAATTAACTATTCATATTTTAGATCCACTGTAGATATTTAGCTGACCACTCAGGGTCAACCGTCTTGTCAATTCTAAGAACGTTAATTTCCTGGTTAAAGGAAATAACCTTCTTACTGTACAATTCTATAAGTTTGTAACGTAAATCTGCATGATTATTGACTCCGGTTATGAGTAAACAATGAACACGTCAAGTGTGATACAAGTAAGGTTTTATTAACTACATAAACACTTAAACTAGTCTAACATACTACATAAACACATTAAGCCGGTCTAACATACACATACACACACACACACATACAGTTGGTATAGGAAAGGGTTAAAGTTTAACTCAGCATAGAAAGAGGCATAAAGAATGGATTTTATGGAACACTTTGCATGTATATTCAACAGATCAAAGCCTTCAGGGATACGTCAGATTCTGAGTTCAAACACACCTTTGTAAAAAGGTGTAACTGATACTTAATGTATCAATTAATAAGACTAAGTTTGATACTTAGCGAGTCTCGGCGGTCTGAAAGAGATTCCTGATGCAAATCTTAAAGCTTCCCGTAGATCTTTGCTGAATTCGGGTCGATGAGAAGAACCAGTTTGAGTCAGTGTTACTTGATGAATGGAAAGGACTAGGCCGAAGAAAGGCCTGGCACAGATGCTTTGTATCCTGAAGCGTTTTTCTCACATCATCTTTGCTTCTGACTGAATCACCGACTGGGGCGGGTCCCTGGAGCCGGGCCTTTAAGGTCGGAGAAGATCTCCGCCTTTCAAGATGGGCTTGTCCAATGAGCAGAATGGAATTTCCGAGCGGGAGGTGGCAATTGCTGGAGGGTTTACGATCCTTTGTTCTCTAAGCATGGTAATTTGCAAATGGACTTAAATCGAAATTATTAACGATTCTCAGGGCCCTAATATATATTGCCTATGTACCAATATATAATATACACGCTTGTTTCGATCATAAGAAGGCAAATTCATAGATACTAAACAAGGTAAGATTACATATAGTGAAAAGGGAGGATCAGGAATGGGTCCCCTCACAAGCATACTAAAATAGTCTAAGAATATCAAAGACAAAATACACAATGACAATAATATACTCAATGGCCTGAAGAAATATGTGTGTTCATTCAAATAACGTTTTTTCTATGGATTAACTAGAACACAGTCCATTTCTACTCTGCTTTTCCTTGGGACAAGAGTGGGCTATCCTTCTCACATTCCTGGGGGGTCATAAAACCAGTGATATCATGATTAGTTGTCACGGTGACCAGAGGGCCTGGTGTTCAGCAGATATCCTGGCATCCAGTTTATTGAGTGAGGGGACTGTGACGATTTGTTAACCTAATGAATAATTGATTTGTTAAATCAAATTAAAATTAGTGTGTCAGATTGGTCGAGACGCTACAATGCAAAATGTAAAGTTGTACCATATTTTCTTGCTTTGGCTGCAGCATATCCTAAAATATGTCAGAAAAGTAGATAATCATGCTGTTAATGATAATAACTTTCAACAACAAAACGAGGTAATTTTAAAACTAAAATTATTTTTTTCTAGATACCTTCAGGACCAAGTCCAGTGATTCCACCAGTGCCAAGGCCACCCACTCCCAAACCATAACCAGGAAGTCCTCCAGCTCCAAGACCACCCACTCCCAAACCAGAACCAGGAAGTCCTCCCGCTCCAAGACCACCCACTCCAAAACCAGAACCAGGAAGTCCACCAGTTCCTATCCCTGAAACTAGAAAATAAAAAACCCAAAATTGCATAGAAATGAAGACGAACCTCCGTTTTTAAATATGCTGCATGATAAACTTCAATCCGGAAAAATAAGCTTTTTTCATGTTTAATTTGTCTTTTTCTACTTTAACTGATTTTAAAAGGCTTAATATTTAAGATTTGGATTCCCCCTGATACCTACCATCATTTCTTTACACCTATAATTTTTCCATGAAAGAGACAGTTGTCAGCCAGGTGATTGTATATGACATGAATCTGTAAGTTTTCTTACCATACTTTCGAGCTTTTACCCCAGTTCCTAATGAGAGACAATCCATGGATATTATAAGACTTGAGTACATTTCAGTGTTTTAGATAATCCTTAAATATTTCTCAGTTTGTAATAAATCATAAATTTACCCCTAGGATAGGTACCACCAGCTCCTGGATAAAGGACACCAGGAGTTGCACCGCCAGCTCCAGGAATTACTCCAACACCTGGAACAGCTCCTATTCCTGGCACACCTCCTGCACCAGGAATGCCATTTATGCCTGGCACACCACCTGCACCAAGTATGCCACCTATGCTTGGAACACCCCCTGCACCTGGTATACCTCCTACACCAAGTCCACCACCGATACCAGGAACACCACCAGCCCCTGCAAGGAGAGTCAGCAATATCAAGCATGTTGTTTAGACATATATTGAAATTCTTGTTCCTAAGAAAGTCTTACATTATTTTCCTGCATGACTTACCGTACTTGGCAGCTTTAGCCTGAGATTTTGCTGCACATGTACCTTAAATGAAGTAAGAAAGTACATTTCCATAAATACTCTAAAACTCTAAACTCATAAAGCAAATAAATTGATTTTAAATAATGAGAAGCTAATTTAATTGGCTGACAAGTATAATTTATGTTAGTTGATCTCAAATGTAAATAACAACAATGGATAAAAACATGCATACTACCTCCAGACTTTGGTGATATAAGAGGATATCCACGGAACACGCCTGGTATTTGTTGACCAAATCCTCCGCGGCCTCCTGCTAAAGAAAAGACAAGTGAGCTCTGTTAGAAGTAGTTTTGATACCTTTTATTGAAAGAACTGTTCTCTCAGTAATTAATTTTACCATTAGCTCCAAGTGCACCTTGACCAAGCAGCCCTATAAACAACAAAATCGAAGCCAGAGCCTCAGAAAACATTTTAATTGCTGGATAAAGCTATCAATTATGAAACTATAAACCACATAAAGCTTACCAGTTTGAGATCCCGTTGCTACACCTGGCAGAATGCCTCTACCGCCAAAACCTACATATAAAAACAAAAATGTAGATGTCATATGTGTATGAATATTCTAGAAACAGTGGAAAATCTTGTAACTGTCAAATCCCAACACCTTGTTTGTTTGCAGAAAGAGAAAATATAAAACAATGCTTTCTTGTCAAAGATTTGATAAAACTATTTCAACAAAAGGGGAGCTCCATCAGTAGACGGAGTTACCTGGCACTGGTGCATTCCCAGTCTTTCCGACTTTGCCCCCAGCGCTTGTCCCAGTTCCAGTTCCTGGTAAACCAGTTTGATGCTGGGAGCCATAATGAATTGAAAAGTTGCAAAGGTGAAAATTTGCAAGCAACTGCAAACAGTAGTAGCTTAAGAGTCATGGCCCTCAAAACCTACCTCCACCAGGCGCAACTCCTGCTCCTCCAATTCCAGTTCCAGTGCCACCAGTTCCAATTCCTACACCTCCAGGCCCAACTCCAGCTCCACCTGGTCCAATTCCTGTGCCACCTGGACTGATTCCTGCACCACCTGGTCCAATTCCTGTGCCACCTGGTCCAATTCCTGCACCTCCAGGTCCAATTCCTATTACACAAGGATCAAATACAACATGTTTTTAGTGCAGTTTAAATACATTTTATTTATTCGTTTTTTAAAAAGTGATTTTTTTTCTGTGATATAAAATAGTGACAATTTTATAAAGATTTGTTTCATTCTACAAGTTACAAAGTAATCAAATATCACACCTTTATTTAAGCCAGTGGTCATGTCCATAGATCTAGCTTTACCTGGTTTTGGTGGTTTCTGACCAGTTGTTCCAGCTCCAGGATAAAGACCTCCAGGCCCACCATATCCACTATAGCTACCTAAAAACAAATTCCATTTTTAAGCAGCAGATAATATTCCTTTTTAATTTAACCCCCTCAAAATATTAACACTTTCCCCTGGTCATCTTTAAATGTATTTCTTTTTTATTGTTTATGTTATTATTTCATGTCTACAACATATGAGGAAAGGAAGTATATTCTTACCACCTGATGGGTAGCCTGTTCCAGCACCTCCAGGTGTAAGTGGAATAGCACCTGCTCCAAGACTTCCTGTTCCAAATGGTCCACCACCAAAACCCCCAGGCACACCATAACCTAAATTTAGACCATCTGAGCTAAATGCATTTTGAAACGACTGACAATACACTGTTTTATGACTGATATAGCTATAAGAATTAATAAGAAATAGTGATGTTCACAGCAAAAACAACATATGGATTTTAAGTATGAGTGCACACTTTTTTTGTTGCAGAATACTTTTTAATTCACATCATACCTGGTTTCCCAGGTTTTCTGCCTGCTCCTGTGACAAAGCAAAATTGTTTTGTTTATTTTTATTAAATAGTGCTATGAACAGAATCACAAAGGTATTAATAAAAAAACTGTTGTTGTGTCTACTGTTGATTAAAAAGATGTCTTACCAAGACTCAAGACACCTGGTCCAGCACCACCAGGGACAATGCCACCTTGTCCAATGCTACCTGGGAGAGTGCTACCTGGGAGAATGCCACCTGGTCCAATGCCACCAGGGACAATGCCACCAGGTCCAGTGCCACCAGGGACAATGCCACCTGGCCTGACGCTACCTGGTCCAACTCCACCAGGAACAATGCCACCAGGTCCTATACCTCCAGTGCTGACACCTCCTGGGCCATAACCACCAAGACCTCCATAACCTGAAAATAATGTGTGTGTGTGTGTGTGTGTGTGTGTGAAGCTACCTTAAATTTCTCAGTGAAGATGAAAGTGGGTCTTATAGATTGCCTACCTGTTTTTGGTGGTTTTCCTCCCACACCTAGAAGCAGGAAAGGGAAAAAAGAATGGTACTAAACAAAACCTATTATATTTAGGATTAAGCTTTTAAATATCCATATATAATTACTAACATTCCATTTTATTAACTTTCTAACCTCTTCCAGCACCTACTGGACCAACTCCACCAGGGCCAAACCCTCCCACACCAGTGCCCACACCTGACAAAAAAAATTATAGAATTCTCTGTTGTAAGAAACATCACCATAAAAGATTGCTTAACTTTGAAACGATTGAGTATCTCTACCTTGTCTAGGTACCCATGTGCCAATGCCACTAACTCCAGGGCCAACACCAAAGCCACCAGGTACTAAACCTCCAAGGCCAGAACCCCCTGGCCTGAGTCCAAGACCACCAAGACCTCCGGTTCCAAGAGTGCCTGGAATACCCCCATAACCTGTTTGTGTGAAGCAAGACTCATGCAAACCTTAATCAAACCAATACATTATTTGCTTAACTTAATGTATGTAATTGGAATTGCAGATGTACTGTATGTGAACACTTTATTGAATGCAGTTTTCTCCCACTCACCTGGTTTAGGAGGTTTGCCACCAGCACCTACAGATAGAATAAAAAAGGTGACATAAAAAAGTGCTTGAGATCGGTCTCAATCTATTAACCATTTAAATATCTACCACCCTACCAACAAAAGAGAAGTTTCCAGTATTTATTTGGCTCAGCTACACTGAGTTATTCTACAATCCCCAACAAAGACTAGCAGAACCTTATAGGCAACAGTTCAGATAAGTTTGATTGCTTATTAGTAAAATTACATTCTGAGAAATATTACCTGCTCCAAGGCCTCCAGTTCCAGCACCAGCACCAATCCCTCCAGGTCCGACACTTCCTGGTCCAATGCCACCAGGTCCTATTCCGCCCGGTCCAATGCCTCCTGGACCAATCCCAGAAGGACCAACTACTCCAGGTGCAAGTGATCCAGGACCCACACCTGTACCACCTGGTCCAATTCCTGGTAGACCTCCATATCCTCCTGTGTTGACACAATGAATTTCTCATCTGATGTAAAGGCAATGTCTCTGCCAATCTTTATTATTAAAATCAACCCCAACTTTTAGCATGCGTTACATCACACCTGTTTTAGGTGGCTTGATGAATGACCCTGTGAAAAAGATCAAATTCATGAAATCATTTTTGTGCCTCAATAGCATGCCCCTAAATAGTTAGATATGTAATTACAAAATATTAATTATGTTAAATACATTTTATGGTACATTATTGTACTGTAGCCCATGTGGGAATCTATTATGGGTTTCTGATTTAGATAAAGTTGTAAAACTGTATAAAGTTAGGTTAAAATGTACTGTAGAAAAATGTGCTTGGAGATAACCTAAACTGCTGGGTCTGTCATTTTTATTTTCTTTATAATGGGATTGGGTACTTTGTGAATAATAACCTACCAGGTATCAGGATATGAAGGAGGGGTGGCACAAGATGGGAGAACGGACAGAGAAGGAGCAGTAGAAGATAGTACGAGTGAGAGAAGGGAGATGTCGGCTAGATATCTCCCTGTATATGTGTTTTTCGTTAGAAATATGTGCATGGTAGTCCATCTCAAGGACATTAGAGTGGACCTTTGAGTAACTGCTACTGTTGAGTTAGGCCTACTGCTGGCTAAGCGGGACTACGAAGGTTCCCGATTAATTTAAAATGCGTCACAGACATTACTGGAGAACTATTGGTGGCGAGCCAATGCATCTCGTGTTAACTGTTTATGGTCGCGATCATCGGCAAGGAAAGTGATAAGGAGAACGATAACGGACGTGAACCGTGGTGACTGAATTGCTGTCTACTGCTGACCCAGAGTGAGAGGATTCTAAGTTCGGCAGGGCATCGTCAAGTTAGGCAGCGCCCGCGCTGCCTGGAGGATTGGATTGACGTTGACCTCTGCCGAATGTGCTTCGGGGGGATGGATTCCGATTAGGAAACCAACAGACTGTGACTGTGTATGATCCTGATTTAAACGACTGATATCGTAAACACAGGTACCTGCTTTCAGTTTTATTTTGTTGTGGCTCAAGTGAGTGAAGTGGCCCTGCGTTTTTGGCCTCAAAGTATTTTACGTAGTATTTGCCGGCTTAGAGTGTTATATATTTCATTGATTTGTGACAGTTCTTGGTTTTGTTTCTTTCATATTGCTGACTGTTGATTTTACACATAGCGCTCATTTGATAGAAATGGATTACACGCTTGTGGTTTGATAGAAACTTTATTGAAAAGACTACCACTGTAACACAAAATAAAATAAAAAAAATTTATGGACAACAAATTAATTTCACTCAAGTAAATTACAATTTGCATTAACTTTTTGTCTTTGTGGTATGTTGTATTTAATTTTTCCTGATATTTTGTGATAAAGGTGTGAAATAGATAGGCACGAATTTAAACAAATTAAGCCCATTATATAGAAGAACCTGGCAACCCTCTACATTGCGAGTAAATCACTCGCATATGCGACTAAATCTTCACTCTGGGCGACTAAATTATGTCTAGTATTAGCCAATGGCTAATAAATTCTTAGATTTTACTCGCCAGTGTATGAGTTGGATGCTGAGTATAAGTTTAGCACAGATGTATTTTCACTCGCCAAACACTCTGACTGAGCGCTTCAGAGTTTCACTCTCCGTCAAGCGATCTGTGCTATTTATCATTTCATCTCAATAAATGCGCAGCGCACCTGTGTTTGTGTATTTGGCGTAGCGTAAACTCTAGTGTGAAGACGCACGACTCACTGTCGCTTTCTCTCACACGCGCAAAGTGAGAGCGAGAGCGAGAGAGTCTTACATAACATGCAGAATTGATGTGATACGTGTAAACAATATTCTGTTTTATTTTCCTGTCAAAATAAAGGAGTTTCTTTGGAATTCTTCAGCTTTTAAGAAATGCTAGGTTTTCCGGTAGTGGGCGGAACTAATGCGCAAACGACAATCTCATTGGCTGGTGCTCACCTATTATCGTCCCTGTTTAGATTTCAGCAAATCAGTTCGAGCGAACGCACACAACCTGATTAATATTCATGAATCCAGAAACTTGTTAATCCTTGGTGCGCTTTATATTGTTCTTATTAGTAGAATTCTTATAATAATAATAATAATAATAATATCTTATCAGTATTATTGTTTTTATTTTTACAAGAACACTGAATGACCAAAAAAAGCACCAGCACCAGTCCTAAGTTCATGGTTTTATATATATATATATATAAGTATAGTATTTCATTCTGGCGAGTAAACAAAAAAATGTACTAGCCAATGGCGATTCAATTGCCAAGATGTCCGTAAAGGGTTGCCAGGGCGTCACCCTTAAAATTCCCAGTGGCAGGAAGGGGGCGTTACAGTACCATAATATGTAAAGGAAAATTCATCAACCTGTTCTGAGGCCTCCGGCGCCTAATCCACCAGTACCAAGTCCTCCTGTACCAAGCCCTCCAACACCAGGTCCAACTCCCCCAAGACCTCCAACACCAGGCCCAACTCCTCCAAGGCCTCCACCACCCAGTCCAGTACCTTGCCCCCCAGGACCACCACCTCCATAACCTGTTCCAAGTTGGACAAGTAAATATTAATTTAATCAAACTTAAAATGACTAATTAAGAGACATTTAGCCACTTACCAGGTATTACACCAACTCCTGGTCATGAAAAATATGAAATATTACAAATTATTATATTACAATGCAATATTCTTTATTAGTTGCTAATTTATTAAAGATTGTTATAGCACTGATTTTGAAGCTATGGACACTAATTGCACATGAAATGTTTAAGAATAAATGTAAACTCTCACCAGTTCCAGGTCTTATGCCAGTTCCTGGCCCTATTCCAAGACCACCAGGACCAGCACCTGGACCTAATCCTGTTCCAACTCCTCCAGGACCAACTCCCGGCCCAACACTTCTGATTCCAGCACCAAATCCACCTCCTGGACCGGTTCCAGCACCAAATCCAGCTCCAGTACCAAGACCACCCCCTAATCCACCTCCAGTTCCTCCCCCTGCACCAGCTGGTATGTAGATTCCTGAGAGAGAAAGTGAACAGTAGTAAATTCCTTATGTCCTGTGCAGGATAAAGAAATAAGGAAACCTTTAGTTTTTGTAAGTATTTGAGAAATCTGAAATTGATATGAGGAGAATAAAGAGAATATTCTCTAAAACGTTATTACATATTATCACATCTGCTGAAAAGCTGTGAACATCACTGTTTGCACTGCAAACCCATACTTTTTTTTTCATTTAAAATGTCAGCTGATGCATATTATGATCTAACTCCTGCAACACATTACCAGTTTATGAGGACCATTCTTGTGCTTTACTCAGTGATGATGCCACATTCCCAGGGGGTTCTAACTAATCTTGCATCTAGTCTTTCATGTGAAGCCTCAAACAGCACCGAATGCATTACCACATGAGTTTATGTGTCCTCTTGCCTTGCTGTTTAAGGTGGAGACTAAGGGAACAGATAATGGATGTGATTCATATGAAGAACAACATCCTATACGTGACCTTTTACAAGAGCTTAGAACTAGTCTGTTCTACAAACCCACTGGGAAAAGCTTGTAGGTTGTTAGTATATGATGTAATGATCTGGATTAGAATTTCTCAGACCTTTCCTTTTACCTGAATAAAAAATGACAAGTGGAAACCATATCCATAAACATAAACAGTGACTTCAAATCCTTAATTTTTTTTTTTACATTTTTAAAAAATAAAAATCCACCTGGATTTATAGAGTACTATTTGTGATTATATCAAATTAAACTTAAAATTACATTGAAAACTTTAACCAAATGCAAATGCATCATGTTTCACTGATATGTTACATACTTCGCTAATATTTAGTTTTATCCAAAAATAAAGTATTACGATTTAAAAATCATGCAGAAACAAGACCTGATTCAAATTTCATTACACAATAAACCATCCTGCAACAATGCACACAGCATTTCCTCAGTACAGCACTTTTAATTCAACTTGCTTACTTTTTTTATTCATCCATCCTTTACCTGTACCTAGAACATTCAGAATATAGACAACAAAGTACAACTTAAGTGCATACAGTGTCAGCAGTGTGCTACTAATTTTAAAAGAGTGTGATGCTATTGCCAAAACTGCAATACACCTGAAATGCAATAAGAAAGAAAAGCCAAATGAGTTTGGAGAGACCTTACCTCCTTGCAGGGAGGGTTTACACTGAACCAGCAGGAGAAATCCATGCAAGAGTAGAGGTACTTTACTCCAGGCCATGCTGCTCTGTAATATCCCTCTCCACTCCCAAACTGTGGGTTTTATCCCCCAAAAGCAAATCATTGCACACCCATGTCTTCAACAAGAAGGATAAGGGGTCAGTATGAAAGAGAGAAAAAAGAAAGTCAGGATGGACGAACACTACGTAATAAGGGAAACTAGCACACTTGGGTCTTGTACATTGTTTTTTTTTTCTAACCCCACCCCTAGCCCCCCTAAATGACTGGTGTTAGTGCATTTATTTGGGTCACCTCTGCCAACATGAGTCAAAGCATTGGCCAAAAAATAAAGACATTTGAGATATTTGAGGATAGGGAGAGAGCTCTCTCTCTCTCTTAACATCTACCTCACCAAGAGAAACGTCTGCCAGATATTCTCATGGAGAGTGTTTCTTTTTTATCCAATCAAAAGCAGTAAGAAATCACTCCAGATAAGGTTATTACATGATATATTGTTTTCAGCTACGGGGGTGTAAGTAACAATTAAGGACCGGACCCATCATTCAATCATTCAAGAAGGAAGAGTGCTCACCTCTGAGGTTTAAAGGGGTCATATGATGCGATTTAAATTTTTCCTTTCTCTTTGGAATGATACAAGCTCTTGGTGCATAAAGAAGATCTGTAAAGTTGCAAAGTCTAAAGTCTCAAATCCAAAGAGATATTCTTTATAAAAGTTAAGAGTCAGCCATGCCTACCTAAAACGGTTCGTTCTAACACGCCCCCACATATCTACATCGCTATGTGGGAAGATTTGCATAACGCCGCCCAAATGTTCACGCAAAGAAAGAAGCCGTAAATTTTATTCTCGCTGTAGTTTTGTTGTTTCCGCCGCCATGCCGTAAAGATGCTGTGTGCGTCGTTGTGAAAGCGAAACTACTTTGTTTGTTCTTCCAAAAGAGGACGATATCTGCTTCGTCATGCCTGGAGCTGATCCGTGCTGGTTGCTGAGGAAATACTACAACTTTGCATTGTCGATCGCCGGATCGGCTTTCACCGTGGACGAAGCGGAGTCCAGCCCGGAGTCGTCACATGTCCTTCCAGACGCTCCTTCATCGAAATCGCCGGCCGCGCCGTTCTCAAGCCCACCCGCCTCTGCTCACTCTAACCCTCCCGTCGTTCCTCACGCTACCGCCCGGCCTCTGCTCACATGAAGATCATGTATGTGATGGAAAAACACTGAATGGGTGTGTGTTGGAACACATTATTGAAGGTTGACAACACAGATTTTAATAACCCATGTAGCCCCAAAACTTTTAGATCCAACTGGAATGTTGATGGCTAAATCATGAAGACTTTTGATATAATGGTGCATCCTTAACGGTTCAGTGTGACCTCTGAGAATGGAGGCTTACAAGAGGGACCAATACATAAATGGCCTTTTCATAATTAAGTTGTTTCTCTTCTTAATAGGCAATAAATTGTAATGTACTTCAAACAGTCTTTTAGGATGAATGATGTCCAGAAGATTTGACAATAGAAGTATGAGTCACACATTACGCTAAAGGTGCTGTAAATGTCGTTCACTAGCTTAAAATGTTCCTGAATCTTGACAGTCATTTGTTGACAGTCATTTTTTATGATAGTGTTTCTTCTTCAAAGGTATCACTCCATATGGTCACTTGCATTCGTGGGTTGTTGCCTGTACGCAACTGCCCGTTAGATTGTTAGATTCTTGCATATTATACAAACATTATGGCAGTTTGTGTCAAAATTTTGTAAAGGAACCAAGGGGGTTTTCTGGAAAGGTACCATATCCCCCTCCCCACCCCTTGCTGAGTTTTAAACCCAGATTGTCTAGCACTCCTTGTTTGGTCTGGAGGAGTTTTGCCAAAAAGTCGGCGTTCAAGCACTAGTTGTGTTTCAGGCTATTGGCAAGGAATAAGATTAGGTCATTCCTCTACTGATGGACTTTTTTTTAAATTCAATGTAAAATCATGTAGATGTGTATACCTTTGTGTGTGCGTGTGTCTCGGTGTGTGTGTCTCTGTGTGCGTGTTTGGAGGTTCAGAGGGGAAGTGTTGGCAAGAAACATATCTCTGTAATTAGAAAAAAAGAATGAATGGATGGTCTTTACTTTCCAAGCCACAAAAGTAAACAACATCCACGTCCATAACTGTGCAATGATCCTGTGGAGAAAGCATCGACAACTAAATATTTAAAGGCACCTGCTAGTTGTAAAATATATAATAATGAGTCTGTCTCTGTAAATTTGCATCATAACAAACTTTTATTTTGTAGTTTTGCCACAGTCATGTCCTCTGTTAGTCATGTGATTCCCTGTTCCTTGTGTCATGTTTTCATTGATTTATTGTTTTGTCATGTGGTCTTTTGTCCTGCCTTCTCTTTGGTTCATGTTCCTCAGCTCATCTCTGTCATTGGATGGATTGTGTCATGTGACCCCATTTGTTTGAGATATATATATATATATATATGGCCCTCATGTTTCATTTTCCATTGTATAGCTTTGTTTTGTGCAACTACTGCTTGTGAGTCTTTGTCTGTGTTCATGTTCAAGTTTATTTCATGGTTTGGTATCAAGTCAAGTATTGTTTTTATTTGTATAGTTCAAGCCTTTTAAATAAAAGCTGCACATGGGTTCAGTAAGCTTGCCTGCAGTGGACTTTGTTACAACTACATGATGCTCCTGTATCCTAAGATGAGAGGCAATCCCCTCTGAGCTAATATGGGAAACCTTTAATAAAAGACAATCACATGTGAACTTAATATCCAGTATGCAGACAGTTTTGAAACAAGCTGAACACTATGTTTGGTATAGGTGAAAAGCGATAAGCCTGCTATCTGCTGACCCAGTTATACACTGATTCAGTGGTTGACAGCTGATTCAGACAAATGTCAAAAGTGTTTTTTTTTAGAGAGAGTTCACCATTGGACAGAAAGCATTTTACTGCCTTTCACAAAACATGGTTGAAAAGTTTTACATGGTCACTTTGATGGAGGAACATAGTTTTGTGGTGAAAATGCATTGAATAAAAAGAACTAGAGAAACAAATAAGATTTATGTCTCTCCTAAGCTGATAAAGCAATTTGAAGAAAAGCTTGAGAACACAGTGTACATTGATAAGGCTTGATCTAATAAGAACACAAGCAGACTTGGCATGTGATTTTGTTTTGCAGAGGATCTCTGACCTAAAAAGTAATCAAGTAATACAAATACCTCCAATACCACACTGCCTGCAGTTTCTTTTTGTTCTAACAGCTGCTTATGACGGTGCATTGTAAATTCTACCACCTCCTTGTCTGTATAAAACAGTTACGCACACAATCCTACAGCGGGTGTTCCCAGTGCCAGTGCAGAGAGGCATATCGCAGTTATGAATACCGCTGTTGACTGAAAAGTGCCTGTTTTCAGTTTACCTTATGTCTACCTTGCGTTTACCTAATGTCTGCTCTCTATATAAGGGCCGACACACTGTGGCAGGTTGAGGGAAACTGCCTCAGCAAGGAGGGGTATCACAATACGGTTCCAAGGGTCCTTCAGATAAGCTGGCACTGCTGCTGAGATTTCTCAGCTCATTTCTCTTGTTTTATAGCAGTCTGAGCTATACAAAAGTTGTGGTTGGCCTGAATATTTAAACAAACAAGAGTTCAAGCAGGTGCACAGAGCACAGTCAATGTAATGGAAAGAATAGGAAAATTATGCTTTAATTGTCACGAATACGTAATACAAGATATGACAGTGCCTTGGATTCTTTTCTGTGTTTATGAATATTATTGGTTGAAAGATAAAAAGCCTACGCTGAAGAAGGTCTTTGCACACTATTTAATATTATTTGCATGCTACAACATGGTTAACACCAAGGGTTTTGACCATTGTAAGTCTGAGATCACTAGTAAAATACTTTTATTTAACTGTTTTCTAATTCAGTTTATAATTATGGAAGTAATTTGAGTCAAAAGTTAAATTCAAAAATTAATAAAAATATCGGATTGTCGTAAATATTTGTTGTTTGGTTTGTCATATTGTTTCTTTGTTTTTCTTTTTTTAAATTAAATTTAGCGTTAAATGTAAGAATGAACCTCTCTTATTCTTAGTCTCAGTGTTTTGTACCCCACTGTATATTTTTATGAACTGACTTCAAGATGTCCTTAACAAAAGTTTAATGGTGTGCATTTTATAAATTAATTATGCTGTATTACAATTATTGTCATGAACACATAATACAAGATATGCCAATGCAATGGATTCTCATCTGTGTTTATGAATATTATTGGTTAAAAGATGAAAAACCTAAATCAGTTCAACATCAATGTAAATATCACATGGTGAAGTCTCAAATTGAATACTTTTTTTTGTGCAATTTACAGGGAGACTGCTGGGAATTCTTCACAGCCTGATTCCCAGTGATGTGATCATTTTGCTATTGGTTATGGCAGCAATAACACCAGAGCGAACTAACAGTGTACTGTCCAGGATTTAACCTGGTGACAGGAATAGTGTGAGAACACGACTGGACATTGTTTGATTGATTTAGATTGTCACACACACACACTGTGATTTTTATGAGGTAAAGTCTGTTCCATTTTTGACTTCACAGCAGTTCATGTGTAAAAGAATAAAAAATAAAACTGGCCAAATTGTAAGTCAAACAGAAGTCATATGTAAAATCGACTTGCAATAGCAATAGGCACTATGTAATGTGCAATATATTACTGACATAAATTGCGTTAAAGAGCCTCTTTAAAACAACTGATCTGATATCTTGAGAGGCGTCATTATAAATGGAGGTCAGACACTTGTTTAATAAGGGTCACTGCTAAGAACATAATTTTCTGAAATAACAACACTAAAATTGCTGTGACACAGCTTTAAAAACAAAAAAAAGTTGAAGTGTCTGATGTCACATGAGTTATGCTGCATGGTGTCACCTTCCATGTCAAGTCCTCATTCCATGAATCAATGTGCCGGACTGGCCGTGATTCGGGGGGTTCACAACAATAACGGTGTTTTAAGAAAACTATTTGAAGGAGTATAGTGCAAGGGCTTCATTAATCAAAATGTCAAGTAGCCGGACCAAAAGCAAAGCTTACCCTGAAATCTTCATGTTCCTATAAGTTTCTCAAGAAACGGAGAAACTAGCTTGAATTACATCCACAATTGTTCTTCAGTTTGTGTTTCCTGAATATCTTAAGCATAAGTATTTTATTCCATCCTGATCCTAAACATTTTCCCTTTTTTTTGTCGACCATGATGCTAAACAATGGGGTTGAACTGTTATCTCTTGAGCAACTCCTTTTCACAGCCTGACAAGGAAAATAATTCATTTAAAAATGGAATTCTAGTCATAACAGCTGAATTGTTCAAGTTCTGTAAGTAATTTAATCCAGAAATAAATTTAGGGTTAAGCAGGAACACTGACCCCCAACATAAACAAATGGATTGCCTTGCTAACGGTAGGACATACGATGTGCCAACGTTCTGGCGTAATTTAGGAACATTTCTTCACCTCATTGGATTGCAGATGTGAGTTCAGAACGTGAATTCAGGTCTGCTGCAAATGAGGCTTCACTTTGAGCAGAAAGGGACTGGGCCAGAGACGGGAAATATGGCAGGGTAACTCAAGCATAATCAATTCTACCAGAAGCTGAAGTCACCAGCAAAAATAGGAACAACAGTTGCCGAGAGACTACCTCTTATGAAAAATTGTCGATGATCATATAATCATTCTTGTCAAATTTAATGTTCAGACAGTACAAAAGTAAAAAAAAAAATTAATCATTAGTAAATTAATCACATACAAACATGCTGCATTTCCTATCTCTTCAAGTTAAATTATTTGAGGTATCATTTGTGTCCATAACTATTTAAACAGTTAAAAAATTAGATAAAATATCTGGTTATTGACAAAAGATATCACAACTTAATAATCTACATGACAACATCTTATTTTTTCCCCACACTGATAAAAGAACCCAAGAGGAAACCACTTAAATATATTTATATCATAACAACTCTCTGAAGATTTTAGCATAGTAATGGATATGACAATGTTAATATATTTGGTCTTGGCGGAATAGATTTGCTATGCTGCTGCTGCTGAATTGCTTCTGCTGTTGGTTATTGCTGTTGTTGTAGATGCAAAGCAAGTACTGGAACTTGCTACAGCCAATATATATGCCGATACGGTGCTGTGAGTATGACATACTGCTGCTGCACAAGTAGCATTTATAATAACCTGTAGCAGATCTAAACAGGTGGAGCTGGGGAAGGTGGAGGGTTTCAGAGGAACTCTGAAAGCACACTGCGAAATGCTCTAGTGAATGCTAACCAGCCATTTAAATGTTAAGCAGCAAGCTCATCGGCTGCGTATGCAACATGAACCAATTAGCTTGTGCCAAGTAGTTTAACGCTGTGAATATCATCAATTTGAATTAATTACCCATCAGCCTGCACCATCTAGAGTTTCATGACAGAACTTGGCATTTTCAGTGATACCTAACTAAACTGATATAAATATAAATCAATAGCTCACATGTCCATATTTCTTGCATTGTTTATCTCAGATTGTGTTTTTAGGTTTGCACTGGAAAATATAAAATCTAATAGCAGTAGTTTACCATCTCTGGAGGATATGAAATAGAACAGATAGTAGAATGTTTAATGAAAAAAATTAGATCTTATATTGCAGTGGTCGTGTTGTAATATGGATCTGATTTTTGTTCAGCTCTCATAATGTTGGCTACATCTTGAAAACAGATAGTAAGTTAATGTTAATTAATATGTTGAACTTTTCACCCTCTTTGTCATTAATATTTGCATATGCAACCACATACTATGCCTAACTTGAGAGTTTCAGTGTTTCAAACTTCATATTTACCCCATCCCATTCTGAAATCATCTTCTTCCGATCATTGTAGTTGACCCAACAAAAATAGACACGATCTGTATCATTAACATCAAATCAAAGTCATCCAGCTGGAAGCACTTTAAATCAGATTTGTGGAAGTTTATCTTCTGACGTCATTGTAATGTAATGTTCCTATCCATATTTTGAATTATGGAACAAACAAAAAAAACACCTTTTACTGTAGTACATTTGTTAGCATTTTTTGAGCATTGAACTATTTCCAACAGAACAAGAGACATAAGCGAAACTACTCAACTTAATCTAGTGTCAAAGATAAGAGAGAAGTTTTTTTTAAAGAACTTTTAAGTGTGAAAAAACAGTGCGATTTGATGCTGTAACAATGTGTCAACCACTTTGATTTTACAGATAAACCAAACCTCTTCAAATGTATACTGTCTGGGTCAACCATATAAACATGGTGTCATTTGCTTCATTTGTATCCCTGCCAATTGATCACTCAGTCAAGCACTCAATGTTTAGTGATCCATTGGAAATACAGACCCAATGAACCACATCTGTAGAGTCAATATCTGTTTTAAAAGCTAATCACATAATAAATACTCATTAACAACATCCTTTTATTAAAGCAGTTGCTGGCCTCCAATCAAAGCTCTGCAGAATGAGTCATGGTGTGGATTGTTGCCGGTCAGATAAGCTCAATTATGTCTGCAAGTGCTCCCTGATAAACTCCAGCTGATATTTGATTTGAGTTGAATTCAAATAATGATGTAACAGGGGGTTGCTAGGCTTCCCCATGTGCTATTACATGCACAATTTGATTTCAGTGGTATCAAAACATTAAATTCTACATATCTTTTATTTGTTAGTAGTTGCTTTAGTAAATTATGATTTTTGAAAGAATGGTGATCTAGGTAGGCACAAAATGTGTTGTTCATCTTCCTATATGTGCTATATGCAAACAGTACATGTAAAACATACTCTTGGCTTCAGGCAGTGGTACAGTAATCGAGACACCTGTCTTACGTCGCCTTTTTGGCAAACACCCTGGCGGATAATGAAAAAAAGCTAAAAAATAATTAAGCCCCCCAGCATGTCATAACATAAATCACACACACATATCGCTGTAGAACGAGAGTGTGGTGAATATGTTACATCCCATAGTCGTGTGCACATTATATATACAACATAAGAGCTTACAAACAATGCCGGGGAATTTAATCAGAGCGAAACGGAGCAAAGAAACAGGGGGGCTAGCTGTCCGTCAACATTCTGGCTCAGGCGAAGGCTTTCTTTCGGGCACATACCTGTGAGCGGTTACCATACATAGAATCAGCACTTATCACAGAAGAGGGATATAAATATTGAATTTAGAGCGTCTGGCTCGTAAGGAAGCCAAGAACTTAATGCTGCGACTATGAATAGAAATCCCTTTATTAGCTGTCCTTGTACACGTTCTTCTCATTCGCAGTGCTGTAAAATGAGAGGATATAGGGAGTTTGTTTGTAAAACATGTTGTTAGAATGAGAGTCGTCCTTTTGATCATTAATGTGGTTTACTGCCCATTAAAACAGACTTTTTATTGTAAGCTCATTTTGTACTAAGAGAACAACACTGAGAATGTGGAACTGTGTTTGGTCTCAACTTCAAAACCCAAACTGTCCCTAGATTTCACTAGCAGGCAAATAACGCTACAAGAATACAGACGTATATTGGTGTTTCTTCAATTTGAGGCACTTTTATGTGCCAGAGGATGATTTTTTATTAAAACTTTTCATTTTAAATTTGGAAATCCCTTTATTAGCTGTCCTTGTACACGTTCTTCTCATTCGCAGTGCTGTAAAATTAGAGGATATAGGGAGTTTGTTTGTAAAACATGTCGTTAGAATGAGAGTCGTCCTTTTGATCATTAATGTGGTTTACTGCCCATTAAAACAGACTTTTTATTGTAAGCTAATTTTGTACTAAGAGAACAATACTGAGAATGTGGAACTGTGTTTGGTCTCAACTTCAAAACCCAAACTGTCCCTAGATTTCACTAGCAGGCAAATAACGCTACAAGAATACAGACGCATATTGGTGTTTCTTCAATTTGAGGCACTTTTATGTGCCAGAGGATTATTTTTTATTTTTTATTATTTTCTCTTGGTATTCCTGTAGCTGTAGCTCAAACTGTAGGTCATGGTGCTAGCAACGCCAAGGTCATAGGTTCGACTCCCAGGGAATGCATGAGCTAATGAATTGTATACCTTGAATGTGATGTCTCTTTGGATAAAAGCATAAATGATGTAGTTGTTGAAATAGGAAGGTTACATGGTAACTGTAACATTTTGCCCATGCTTTATTGTTTATTTTGGCTTCTTGTCCAGTTAAATTTAGTTAAAAATTTGTGACAAAGGCATTAGTTCTATAAACAGTAATGAGATTTGAAGACTTCAAACCATCCTGCCAAGGAATGGTTAACTGTGATAACTTTGAGACAGCGATATTGTGTTTGAGTCGCCGCAGCTGCTTTGTGCATAATTATGAATTATGATCATTCTAATAGTCACCACAGAACCAGTTACTCACATGTCTCTGAAATATGCAGTTTTCCCCAGTGATAGTAATTCACTCTAATGTCTAAACATCCTTCCCATGCTCATTCAAGATAGAAGCAAGCCTCGACTATGTTATCTGTAGTCTGGGTTGGATTGTTCAGATGACTTCACTGCCTGAACCTGAAAATGAGCATGGTATTTGAACAGGAACATTGTTTTAATTGTGACATCACAGTCAATCTGTCAATCATCTGGCAGCCACTGTGATAATGTTCCACACTCTGGGTTTAATTCACTGTGCTGCTGATTGTGTCTGCAGTCTGTGATACACCATCCTGTGACCATGGCTCTGTTCCAAAACCTATGAGTTTAAGGCATCATAGGCACCCCATCTTTGTCTCTGACAGACCCTAACCCTATCCACACTGAGCCTATAATCTGAGAGCCACACTGATCAGCTCGTCAGGCACCAAAAAGGCCACCTTGCACAAATCTACCCTTTTGGAAAAGGAGTTCACGTTAGTATGTATTACAGAAATAATATACTTAACATTCACTTTGAAGTATTCTTTCAGTGTTTTGCATGTTATTTACAGTTAAATGAAAATGTATTACAGTTTAAATGTATATTAAAACCAGTTAATTTAACTTAATTTAAAATTTTGACTCCATCTTTATATGTAATTTCATCATTTCTTCTATTGTCATGGAAATATGGTTGAAGTGTACTGCTGAAAGTACTGACAAGCATTTATGGTAAATTAATATATGCTTGAATGTAATTTCTGTTGAAATTTGTATGTCATAGATTTAAATTTAGAAAAAAAATGTATTTGAATTAAATTTAGTACATGTTTACATGTGCTTTAATATGTTTGCCAAAATAAGTGAAATTATTTAATGCATGGCAAAAGATTATTAAAACATAATGATTTAAACATGATTTAATTTGGCATTACTAAGTGCACTTAATAATACACTTAAAAGTGTACTTATCTGTGTTAAGAGATACTTTACACGTAAGTGGCTTTCATTATTATTTCATTAATACTATATTATCTGCAAGTACAATTTGTGCACTACAAGTGCACATTCAATACAATGAATACCTTTTTTTTAAAGAAGCTAGTTTTCAGATAAAGTTTAAATTAAGACAAAGTCAGATTGTGAGATATAGTTACAATTAAGAGAAACAAAGTCACAATCGAGAGATATAAAGTCGCAGAACGAAAAAGCCACAAGGAATAAATTCACAATTGTGAGATATGAAGTCACAAATAACTTTTTATTTATTTATTTGAAAATGAGTGAGAACATGCTTCCGTAGGAAGTAGAAGGCAATCCCAAAATGCACTGTGACAGGCTCAACGAAAAATAAATATTCAAAATGGAGTACGAAGCAAGAGAAATGCACTTATAGTTTATTCAGTACTGAAAAGTATTGATTAAAAAAGCCCAGTCTAATTAAATATAAACTGTTGGACCCAATATTAGAGTATTACTTCATTAGCTTAGCATTTTGCTAATGTCAAACTGTATTGAAATCAAGCCACTTGTGGCTCATGTAAGGAGTTGCTGCCCATGTGTTCCAAACTGGGGCCAGTTGCGTAAACATAGCCATTGTGTCTTAAGAACTAGTTTGACCAACTAGTTGTAAGCCAAGAGTTATCAGACTTACCTTTTGGGTTCAAATGAGACCATTCTCCCTTTTTATAACTGACTTTAAGAAATGATGACCAGTCTTAAAGAGAAAAAATTAGATGACTAACTTTTTAAGTCTAGTCTAAGCGGTTTATTCAACCGGCCCCTGGTCACTTATGAGGTTCATTTAAGTTTCAGGATGCTGCCCTACACTGTAAAAAAAATGGCAGCTGTGGTTGCCGGAACTTTACCGTAAAAAATACGGTAGCAACGTTTTAAGTTTTACGGTTTTAACTTAAATTTACAGTTAAATACCGTAATTTCATTAACTTATATAATGTTAATATACCAACCTATTGAAGTACTGAAATCTGTTTTGTACCTTTGTAATACACTGATAACCACCAAAAACAGGTGGTGATGAGAAAGTCACATGATGAACCAAAGCCCATCACAAGCAGCTTTTAAATAATAACATGTACAGAAGGTGCACAGTGTCATTCACACAAACACTAAACACCATCATGGTAACACACATGAAACTTAAATAATACAATAAACATTCATTTAGCAACATTAGGTGTAACACACAACCCTAATATACAAAACTGATAAGAAAAAACTAAGAAGAAACAGTTATTTCAACATAAAAACATCAAATTTGAAATGTAACGCAGTGAATTCTTATTCACTGTAAATTATACGGTCTTTTTCACTTCCAAAAACGGTATACTACCGTAAAATTAATGTCCAATACATATAATGTCCAATACAGTTTTTCACTGTATAGAGTAGGGGAATTTACCGTTAACCATTTAACAGGTTTTTACTGTAGCATTTTTACAGTCTTTTACCGTTAAATTCACAGTCATTTTTCACAGTGTAGAAGGCAACTGCCTATGTGCTGCATAGGCAGTAGAAATTAAGTCTAAATTTTGAAAAGTGACATTCTTTTATCCTTTAAAACATTACAAAAACAAATTATGTTTTAAATTCTACAACATGTTACTGTTTTGTCTTGGAAATTGCACTCGTTCTACCTTTCTTTAAAAAAATGCCACTTTTGTTATCTATGGACATCCCCCTGTATGAAGCCACTGCATGTAATATCAGAGTGACATGCTACAAGGTTTGATTTGTTTTGACAAAACATGATTTTAAAAAGACAGAGCAATATTTTCCCAACACAATGTGACAGGTTAAGATAAGAATGGAGGTGCTGGACAAGGTTTACTCAGGCACTTGCATTATGGTTGGTGGAGCATTGGTGGTCGGGTCTGGAACATAATCCAACAATAATCAGTGACATCAATAGGGGGACAAGGAAAGAGAAACAGACTGTATGTGCGTTTGAGATTTAAGTGTGTTTTTACTGCTAAGACTAGAATAAATAAACATAAAATCTATATTTTTCAACTGTAACCTAAATTAAGTCTTTTAGCATCCCAACAATTACCTTTTCTGCTGTACAACAGATGTAAATAATAATAATAATTCAATCTAATTCTCCCAGTAGACTACAAACACTAGAACAAGGGTGACTCCCTGCAGCACACATGCAAGAATTTATTGTTCAATTGTTCAGATATCATTAAATTCATAATGACCTCTGTGAAGGAGTCACAATAATTGGAACAACAGAGAAGAAACAGGGCCTCCAAAAGGAAAAGAGCTTGCCCTCGCTGTATTTCAAGGGAAAACGTCAGTATAACATTCATAGAAAACATAGTAATAGAGCCATTTTTGTTTTTACAGTCTCTGTAGTTGAGAGGGATGTGTGGTCCAGACATAAACTTTCTACAATGCTTGCAGCTAAAACAAAAATTCTGAAACATAAAACTGAAGAAAAGAGACACCACCATTTTTTAACATATATCCCCTACCATCACATATACTGTATATAAAGCTGTACTTAGATAAAATATTAATGCTAATGTTTCTTAACACACTTAAGTAGGCTACACTTTTAAAAAGTGCACGTTGTAATAATTACAAATAAAAGGTAAATCACTGCTTTTAATAAACTTTTGTTGTACACTTAAATTGATGTGTTGATTAACATAAAGCACATGTAAAGTAGCCTACTTGATATTAATTTTAACTGTAGTGTGTAATTTGATATTACATTTAAAGCAGCACTATGTAACTTTTGGCGCTCTAGCGGTTAATAAACAGAACTGCACACATCCCGCGGAAGAATATTCCAACCGGAGCAACTTCTCTAAGTTTACATCTATGGCGATTCACGCAGGTATGTGTTACTCCGCAGCGGTGACGACCCGACCAGGCTACAATAGTCCAATTATAAGTACTTATTATAAGTGTACCGTAGTGATTCGGAATAAGACAAAAACGCGGTTTGGAAGATGAATTCATGATGTACTCGTATAAAATTTTGAACACAGAAAAAGTTACATAGTGCTGCTTTAAAGTTAATCTATTTTAAATGTAAATTGCAACTTCATCATTACAAGTTAGAAATATACGTAAATACATGACATACAAGTTTAAAAAGAAATTACATAAGTGTATTTTAGTTTACCATAAATGCCTGTCAGTACATTTGACACTTATACAATGACAATGCTTAACTATGTCAATCAGTTTCTAAATGAGCATAGGTAATAACAAGTTTAGAGGTCAGAGTTTATAGTTTGTTTATACAGAGTTTATCATCAGATAAATTAGTTTTTGCAAAACCTCCTTCAAGCCTGCATTTTGAACATTAAAGCATGTCAACATATTCTGTTACACCAAATACACAAAATAATGATCTTTAAAAAAGCATCATATGACCCCTTTAAGTATGGCAGTGCAGGTTGAAGTCATCAGTGTTCAAGGGCAACTAAATGGATGCCTGCAATGACATCCATGTCAGTATTTCAGCTCTGGTCAGGCAATGGTTGGATCATTCAATACACCTTATCTAAATGTTGGTTTCATTCACTTACTGCAACTCACAGCATTTTAAAATTTACTTTAAAAACTATTAAAGGATGAAAAGCATGACTATTAAGGCATGTCTTTTAATCAAGTTTCCCATGGGAAGTTCTGGTATATATATGAAGAGAATTTGAACTCAGCAGTTGCAATCTAGAGTAATACATTTGTAATAACTTCAAATAAATCATAACAAATTCAGCCTTGACAAGAAGAAAATGTAGTAATCATAAAAAATTCTTAACATTTAGGAATAAAACAAAACAGGGTAGACTTTAAAACACGAATGACATTTTCAAGCCTGTATATGGGAATCTGAAACTTGTGCTAAAAACACACTATAACTGCGAACTTTTAAAGAGGAACCTCAGGTAAATCAACTAGATGACATTTTTGGAAGATAATGTGAGTGGTATTTGCCTCTGGAAATATCACAACCACAATATTAAGGTATTCTGAGTATAGGGAATTCTGGCTGGTACCAATAAGCAGAAAATTATTTTGTAATAATATTTTGTATAAATATAAAAATATAACACTTTGTAGAAAATAAATGTAGCATTTGTAGCATCACACCATTATTATACCATTATAAGCAAATTTTTCAGGACAGAATGAAAAATGGATATTCATTTTGAGATCTGCATTTTGAGATTATGTGTTATTAAATTATGAGCATTTTTAAAGAGTAGCTATAATGTAACTTTAAGTTAAATGAGGCAAAGAATAAATAAATAAATAAGTTTGGTACAATGTTCTTACTCTGTTCATGTTGTATGTTGCAAAACTCAGTTATACTTTATTTTGTGTCATTGTTCCGTGTAAATACACAGAAAAGTACTGAGTAATAGTTATTAACAATATGTACTTACTATAGGGTTATGGTTTGGTTTAGGGTTAGTTGCTTGTAATTACTGTATGTATTATTTACTGTTATTTTTATAGTAAATGAATATAACATGTAAATATAACAAGGACACGGTAAAATAAAGTGTTACCCAAAACACTTTGCTGCTATTGAACTGGGATACAGGTAATGTTAGGGAAAAGTTTTCTAGGATGGTTAGGTTTAAGGGTGGGTTAATGTGTAATTGAAGATGTCAAGTCAAGTCACCTTTATTTATATAGCTTTATACAATACAAATAGCCATATTTGCCATTAGCCAATATGTTACCAATAGTCAGAATCATTGCTAGGGTGTTCCGAGTGGTTTCTAGGTGGTTTTGCCCAAGTCAAAAGAGCTCACCCCCAAGATATTCTGATCTAGATATGACTCAATGTAGGTCAATGGGATTTTTTCACCGTTTCTTCATCTGCCAAGTGAAAATAACTAATCACTTATAAGAACACACTTCTACACAGTTTGAGGTATCATTCATGTTCACAGCACAAAGTGGATAGTAATAGTAATGCATGCCTTGCTGACATTTTTCAGAACATTTCCATGTCTTATTGGTCAATTAAACGGACAGTCCCACCCCAAACTCAAACCACTGGTTGAGTCAGTTGCTGTGTCAGGCTAGATTAGATGCTCAAACAATTAATTGATGTCATCTATAGTAGCAATGCCATCAGATTGCATGATAATGACATGGCCAAGGTACACAAGCTAAGCAGGCCATGACTTTATGTTTAGAGAAAGAATAAGACAAGGTCATATCTGGTTATTCAGTGCAGGAGAACAAAAACATTGCCAAGGAAGTTTCAGATAAACAAAAGCCTAATATGTTTTCAGTTTACATAGGATAAACTAAAAGAATACCACGTTGCATACTGGCACTCTTGAACTCTTGCGGAGGGTTAACTGTTGTGCGTCAGAGTGGACGCCCCCATCTTCAACTACGCTTTTTGTCTCTCCATAAAGTGCTTACACCGTGTTCTCTGTTTACAGCTTGAAAAGCTCTGTTTGCAGAAGGCACTGTGAATGGCAGAACTGAAACGTTGTGTTTACGTAAACAGCAGGACAAGAGTTGGACCGGACCGTACGTCTGCTGCTGCCACACAGATGACGAGACAGGCTTTCTGGAATATGTCCTCACAATACACCTCACTGCTGCCCAGCTAGTTGAGACTGTTTGTCTAGTGTGTCAGTGTGTGTATTTTGCTCTACTGCGGTTCCCTTTTCCCCAAGGATACCAAGACTGTGAGCTTCCCTCTTGGCAGATTTTTCCCTCACGTGACAACAAATCGTGCATTATTTATATATTTTTAAGTGCCGTGCATTCTTGAAATGTATATAAGGTGTTCTGCACATTGTGCATGTTGCATGAAAATAGCAGGTGCTGTTGGCGCAGGTGTGGCACACGAATCGAACTTCATGAGCCGTGACCTGCGCAGTGATTCAAGTGGGCAAAAATATTATTGTAGTAAATAATAAATGACTGTCCTCTGCTAGTCTGATGGTATTTCCATGGTGACCGTGATTTCACCAAATACAACATGTTCCTGGATCAACATCTTTGTTGATCCTGGAACAACATTCCAATCAACCAATCAGAATTGAGGGATAACTTTTCAGGAAATATCTGTTTTAGGCTTACAATCAGGGTTAGGTGCTTCTACACCCTTGGTAATCAGCTATCATTTCACACTGATTTTAGGAATAAATTATGGGTAGGGTTAGGTTTAGGGCATTAATTTTCTAGATGAGTTGTGGCTGGTTGCAAAGGCACAGCTATGCAGTTGCTAGAGTGTTCTGGATGGTTGTTTACAGGCCTCTCAAAAGATGGGGTCTCTTCAAATCCCTAATCCTACGGACAAAGGTAATAATTGTTTACAATTACAATTTGACTCAATTACTACAATTATGTAATTGGGTCAAACATGTACAGTGTCTATGATAAAGAAAATGAAAAATCTTTTGATGATCTAGTTTAAAACACACATGCTCTTTGTATTAATATTGGTTTTGAAAAACGTTTATATAATTTTCAAGACAAGATTCAGTAACACTTTATTTTAGGGTCTCTTAACTAGTTTTTGCTGCGGCATCCGGGGAGCAGTTGGGGTTCGGTGTCTTGCTCAAGGGCACCTCAGTCGTGGTATTGAAGGTGGGAGAGAGCACTGTACATTCACTCCCCCCCACCTACAATCCCTGCCGGTACGAGACTCGAACCCACAACCTTTGGGTTACGAGTCCGACTCTCTAACCATTAGGTCACGACTTCCCCGTATTGAGGGAAAAGTCGTAGTTGATAGTGAATAAGTGTTCCCTATTCTAAAGTGTTACCCAAGATTCAATTTATTGACTCTAAAATGTCATGTGGTGTGACCATAAAATAAAAAATAATAAACTTCACGAATTATGTATTCATAAATATCAGTACGTTTTTTGGGAGTTCATTCTGCAGCCATATTTGCACCAATCAGCAATCAAATCTGGCATGAAGAGTCCCATAAATGTTATTTCATATGCTCAAATAGCATTAATTTTTTGGTAACACTTTATTGTAAGGACCAATTGTCACTATTAATTAGTTTCTTATTGGCATGCATATTACTAGCATATTGACATATTGCACATATGAATATCTTATTCTGCATGACCATATTTTAGATCCCTTAATCCTACCCATAACTAAACTTAACAACTACCTTACTAACTATTAATAAGTAACAAATTAGGAGTTTATCAAGGCAAAAGTCGTAGTTAATACACTGAACAAAATTATAAACGCAACACTTTTGTTTTTGCCCCCATTTGTCATGAGTTGAACTCAAAGATCTAAGACTTTTTCTATGTACACAAAATGCCTATTTCTCTCAAATATTGTTCACAGATCTGTCTAAATCTGTGTTAGTGAGCACTTCTCCTTTGCCAAGATAATCCATCCACCTCACAGGTGTGGCATATCAAGATGCTGATTGCCCAGGTGTACCTTAGGCTGGCCACAATAAAAGGCCACTCTAAAATGTGCAGTTTTATCACACAGCACAATGCCACAGATGTCGCAAGTTTTGAGGGAGCGTGCAATTGGCATGCTGACTGCAGGAATGTCCACCAGAGCTGTTGCCCGTGAATTGAATGTTAATTTCTCTACCATAAGCCGTCTCCAAAGGCTTTTCAGATAATTTGGCAGTACATGCAACCGGCCTCACAACCGCAGACCACGTGTAACCACACCTGCCCAGGACCTCCACATCCAGCATCTTCACCTCCAAGATCGTCTGAGACCAGCCACCCGGACAGCTGCTGCAACAATCGGTTTGCATAACCAAAGAATTTCTGCACAAACTGTAAGAAACCGTCTCAGGGAAGCTCATCTGCATGCTCGTCATCCTCATCGGGGTCTCGACC
>NW_015505270.1:1283323-1299836 GCF_001515645.1 Sinocyclocheilus grahami | reverse complement strand
GCTCTGGATCGGCGTATACGACAGTGTGTTCCCGTTCCTGCCAATATCCAGCAACTTCGCGCAGCCATTGAAGAGGAGTGGACCAACATTCCACAGGTCACAATCAACAACCTGATCAACTCTATGCGAAGGAGATGCGTTGCATTGCGTAATGCAAATGGTGGTCACACCAGATACTGACTGGTTTTCGGACCCCCCAATACAGTAAAACTGCACATTTTAGAGTGGCCTTTTATTGTGGCCAGCCTAAGGCACACCTGTGCAATAATCATGCTGTCTAATCAGCATCTTGATATGCCACCCCTGTGAGGTGGATGGATTATCTCGGCAAAGGAGAAGTGCTCACTAACACAGATTTAGACAGATCTGTGAACAATATTTGAGAGAAATAGGCCTTTTGTGTACATAGAAAAAGTCTTAGATCTTTGAGTTCAGCTCATGAAAAATGGGGGCAAAAACAAAAGTGTTGCGTTTATAATTTTGTTCAGTGTAGTTTGAACCTTGAAATAAAGTGTGGCCATTTTTTTTGGTTTGTTTAGTCAATGTGCATGTGCAATCCTAAGAGTTCATCTCAGGAGACTGACTGTTTCTGTGGGAACCAGAGCTTCTAACAGCAGCTGCATTGACAAGATGATTTTACCAATTGGTGACTGGCTCTTTTAATTAAACGAGATTCATTATTCATTCCACCATATTGCGCACTACACTTTCTCTCATTCATAGTAATATGAGTGAATCATCTTGGTATATATAAAGTCTTTGGTCATGCCATTATTTTGCGACCTGAAGTAACCTTTCTGATAAAAAAAAAGGTATTATGTTTTAGAGATTTATTAACCTTGACACACAGTCATGAAAGTCTGAATGTTGGTCGCACCACATGATTTTGATTCGGCGGGGGGGAAAAATTATTTGGATGTATTTTTGGAAAAAAAATTTAAGTCAGCATGAATGGAATTCATGTGATTGCCATTTCTCCCCTACTGCATCCTAGTTAAAGAACTCAAACTAGTAAAAATATAGGGTGGGACTTGAATTTGTCTATCAAGAATTAATTGGATGGTTGGATCATCGTCATTTGCTAATTGCCGCAATCTTTGCAGAGAGGTTGTTGTGAAATCATCGTTGTAAAGTTGAATTGTTGATAAAAATTTGAATTGTCAGTTTTGGTTTCATGGTGAATTTAACAGAATAGAATCAATTGGGCAAAAATGAGCATCATTGACCCAATTATCAAAAACTGTGGTCTTTATAACTTTGTAAACACAAATATAACGAACTGCTGTCTTTTTCTCTCAGCCATGTTCCATGTTACCCCTCTGATGCCAACCTCAAACAAACAGAGCGCAAAACAGGAATACGGTGACAGCGATCTCGTTTATCACTCAAGTGTGTTTAAATGTGCTTTTCATTTCTTCGGTGGAAAATATTCATAAGTCACATTCGAATCTCCAGAGAAAATAAACTGCGCCGCATGAGTCACTGCCTCTCACACTAGCATGTGTGTTAATGGTACGGACTGTTTCCTGAAAGCTGACCTCTCCCTTCCTCCTGTCCTGTTGCTGCGTTCTTATCTGCTTCTCTCCAGTCAGCCTCACTATTGCTGTCAGAACAACACTGAACTATAGTGAAGGCTACACTGAAGGGCAGCGACTTGGATAGAGAAAACATTAAGCAGGAGCAGAGATGATGGAGAGATCTTTAAGATCGTTGATGGCAACGTGACACTGTAATACTTCATGGCTTTTTGGAAATCCGTGTTCTGGGCTGGCACTGTTACCACTCACAGATGTACCATAAGCTTTCGTCTGCTAGACATTAAATAAATGTGTCGCGTCTGCAGAGTGCATTTGTTTAAATCTATGAGGCCTGAAATGGAACAGGCTGGTTAGTCAGTATATTGACTGATATGTTACATGTTCCTGAATGTGCAAGAGCACATTACTGCCTTAAATGGGAATCACATAGAAACAAGCCATGTTTTCTGTGTGGCTCTGATTAATACCAGATTCGACTGCGCTGGCTTTCATCCAGCTCCCACCCAGGGACAGGCTGATTTCCTTTTCTTACACTGTTGAACACACACATTAGAGTATGCCATGATCTGTTCCCCTATTTTAGACACATCTTTCTTATTTTATAAATGCCTTTTCCCTGAGTCTTGACTCAAAGCCAGTTGGATCATCAGGCCAAATAGTTCAAATGGGAGTTGGACCACTATATGCAAAGCACTTTCCTGCTATAAACTTTGCTCTGTGCAAGGCAAGCTTTATGGGGGAGTTCACAAAATGCATTCTTTAGTTTGTAAAAAGTGACGTGACTATTATACACAAATCAGCATGACGGAAGGTGTGAGCGTGAAGGGTAAAGTCTGAGAAAGTCTGAACTCATTTTGTGCATCAGAATATACATAAGCGCATAGATAACGATCAAACAAATTAATTTGAGAAATAATAATGGTTTATCGTATGTATATTATTATATATAAAAATATATAAAATATTTATTTTTGTATAATCTTAATGTTTACATTATACATGATTTTTTTACAATTATTAAAAAACAAGTACATGTGATACATTTCATGTTTATTATGTAAATTTGTATGTGCTTACAACACATTCTCTGTAAAAGACAGAAAATTATTAGAAAAAAATTTGCTTTTCAGGGGGGAAAACTGTCAAAATATTATAATAATAAAAATGAATATTATATATTTTAAAGTTTTTTGTATATTCTTACAACACTTGTCAAACAGAAAATGATTCATTAAAAAAATATAGCATTTGGGGGGGGGAAAAAACGAATCTCTTTCAAGGCTACTTGACTTCATCTTAAATTAAAAAAAAAATATATATATATATTTTATTTATTCCTTCCCTTTCTAGCTTGTACTTATTTGAACAATGCCTAAAACTTGGTATTAAAAGCACTTCCTGTGTCTGTTTGCCTCTTTAAGAAGAATCGCTTTATGTATTCCCCAACTGTAAGTCACTTTAAATAAAAGCGTCTGCAAAATGACTAAATGTAAATATAAAATATGATAATAGCCTACTTTTATTAATAATAATAATAATAATAATAATAGACATATATTGCTATATAAAAATATTATAAATAATAATATTTTACTATATATTTAAATGAAATATGATCTAATTTTCCAGTTACTTAAATATTTTTAAGTCGCTTAAATATTTTACATCTCTTATTATGAAAGGGTAAACTCTGGTTCACACTCCAATACAGTAGGTGGCGATAATGCACCTTAAACAGCTTTTAGCTGCCACTCTAATATGTTACCGTTTTCCCCATTACCACTCCGTATTACGTCATCAACATGAGCCACGAGTCTTGACATTCAGACGCATGCTGAATGTTTTGATGAGTTTTTGACCTTTACATGAACGTTTACATTTACAGTGAACCCGGTAAGTGTATTATTTACATACACACAGAAATGCCTGTTGTTGTGTTATGGCAACTATAAAAATGGGCCTCAGTGAGTAAAACAGATTTGTGGAAACCGGTTGGCTTAGCTAGCAGCTGATTATTTAACTGAGCTTTGACCTGCGAACTAGCAGGTTCGTTTAACAAGAACATTTACTACATTTTAGGGGACTGCAAAACATAAACGGTATGTCCACGCGTCAAGCATCGGTCCATGCGAAATGGATCATTGGTCAGGTGATTGGAGCCAAGATGAAGAAGACGGCAAAGGTTCGAGTTACCAGACTTGTGCTTGATCCGTACCTGCTCAAGGTAAGATATCTTGACTTTTTCTTATATTGTCTCCCCGTAGCTGTAAGCCTTAGGGTCATTTATATTTGTATGATAAGTAAAACAATTACGAATCATTAGTAAAATAGTTGGGTTGTGCCAGAATTATCCTGATGTTTTCATCTGCTTTTTTCAAGTACTACAACAAGAGGAAGACATACTTTGCCCATGATCCTTTGGAGCAGTGCACTGTCGGGGATGTTGTTTTGTTGAAGGCCTTGCCGGAGAAAAGATCCAAGCATGTCAACCATGAACTCGCAGAGATTGTGTATAAAGTTGGGCAGGTGGTCGACCCGCTCACTGGGAAGAGGGTTGCTGGGACGCAGTATTTGGAGCCTGTTACGGAAAGCACAGAAGACACAGAAGTATCTTTAATGGGAAAACTGGAGCGACTAAACATTACTGCCTCCTCACCTCCTACCGCCTCATAGTATTGCGTTTGTCCTTTGATGCATGTACATAGTTCATGTCCTGATTTTCTTTTTATTGAGAAGTTCAATCTGTCAGTGCCCTCTAGATGAAGTAAAGACCAGTAATCTATTCTGCACAGGTTTTTTTTTGTCATTGATAAACAATTGTTTTATACCACACAATTTACATACATAGCGTGTTACCTAGCATACTTTATTTAGTGTATACATTGCATTTTCATAGAAAGTTAAAGTTCTAAAATCCAAAAGACGTAACAATTGCTTATTTAAAAGATAATTGAACATTAATACTGATATGACTTGCATAATTATTTGAAAACAATTGAAGTCTTAAAGATACTAAAAAGATGATTTCTATTCATTTCATTATACATTTAGACATAAAACATTTATTTAAATTACTGTATTCATTCTGACACTGTCAAGTTATAGGGAAAGTTCTGAGTCTATTCAAAAATATACTAAGATAGGAAAAAAGCCAACAATCAAGGGATGTGCAAAAGCTGTGCACACCTTACAGTATGTCATGTGCTTCCCATATCTACTTGAATGTAAATAACACATTATTTTACTTCCATCATATGTTGTTGCATGTTGGTTTTTTGTTATTAAAATCTGAGTTGGCACAGTAAAGTGTTTCTGAGTAGTTATCACTGTGCCAACTCCACCGTCCTCTGAATATGAGACACTTCCAGCACTGGCATGAGGAGCTGGAACGCGTCCTGGATATATGATGCACTGTTTGATGCCTTAAAAGTGAAAATAAAGTGAAAAATATGTTAATACTCCTGTGCAGACATAGAAGTCTTACATCTGTAAACATCTTTTCTTTTTTTTTTTTTTACATTTATTTATAAACAAAGCAGAAAAAAAGACATAAAATGAAGACAAACCTCCAGAAAAATGCTGGTAATAAGTGGATTGAGAACTTCTCCCTTTTCATTTGCCTGAAATATAAACATTTTGACTTGATGGCATACGAAACTCACATTTTATAATGACCAAAAACATATTATAGACCTCTAAACTATAAGAAGTGAAGCATCTTACCCCAATGGTAGTCAAACATGACGTGAACATTTTGGATAGTAGTGACATCTCCTTACAAATAACAATAGTAACTCTGAAAGTGAAACACATTATGATTTTAATTTCTCCAAATGCCAATTTTGCACATTTTTTGCAAGATAACTCACTGCGATAGGACTTGGGCTTGTTCTGTGGCCGTCACCCCCTCAGTGTTACAGTGGAGCAGAATTTCAGCGGTTTTGTGGAACTGCTCTATGGATCTGGCAGTGAACTCGGCCAGGCTTGTAATGGCCAACAAATGGGCCTCCTATGAAAACGAAACCTCAACTGTCAGAACACAACACAAATATACATTATTCTAAGATATATGTATGCATATCTCAAAAGTCATTAGGTCACAAGAGTTCCAGACCTCAACACTGCATTTTGTCACTGGCGTTTTCTGTTCTTTCTCCTCTTCTTCTTCCTGCTGTGGGTTTTCACTTTGTAGCTTAATGTTTGCGATATGGTTGAATGCGTTTTTTCTGGCCTGAGTGGATATGAGTAAGTGTAAATAATCTGACACGCAAAATACTTTAAAGGTGAGGTAAGCGATTTTTCAAAAAACGCTTTAGAAAACTGATTCGGGCTGACTAGCAAAACAAACTTGTAGCCAATCAGCAGTAAGGGGTGTGTTACTCATGATGTGGAGGAGAGCGTTCAGTGCAAGGGACGGACATTAGCGAGTTGAGCGACAGAAAGATAGAGATGGCGGATAAAAAACAAAAGAGGAAAACCTCTGCAGAACAAAAGAAGGATTAAGGCAAGAAGTAGGACCCGTGTAAATTTCGGATCAGCTTTCCAGCGCTGGAGAGAACTCAAGGAGCGGAAGGTCTGCGATCGGATGCCGAGGTTGCTTTGTTTCTTCTCGATAGGTGAGTAACACCGTGTCTGCACCGCAACAGCTAATGTCTGTCTAGTACACTGGACACGACAACGCGACCGTTAAAAATCATTTGAAATTTGTGTCAATACGTCATGAATAGAACGCAGCAGCAGTTTTCTGTCGGGGATTTGTCGTGTCGTGCCGCATCCAGTGTAGACCATAGATATGTATATATATCTATGGTGTAGACAGCATCACTGATTATAATGAGTTCTATAGTATTTTGTCGTGCCGCACCACTCGCGTCCGGTGTAGACACGGTGTAACATCAGTTTTGCTTTGTTTCACAGAACTATTTGTTGCCTGGGTTGCGTACGTATGTGTGGGACGGAGCTATCAAAATAGTGGCGAGACCCTTTCGGGTAGGGGCGTGTTTGTTTTGGTGGTTTCAAATGTCAACATTGGCTACCAGAAATCACTTACCCCACCTTTAAGATTACAATTACGAAGAGATGCTCAAGTGATACCTTGCTAAGTTTGTCAGCCGATGTGGAGATCTGTAATCTTTCGAGGACATCTGTCAGTTCCTTCACAAAATCCTCGCCATCATCACCTGGGAATAAAATATTTTTTTATGTTCTTAACAACAACTTATTGTTCATTTACTGAGTCCGAGATTTTGAAAATGTTAACATCTCTATTTTTTTGACTTAAGCTTTGTGTTCATTGTAAGCTTTTACCTTTCATATCATCCTCCACCTCGTCATCAAACTCCATAAGGGAAAAAGGCTCTTTAATGCCCTGTAGTACTTGTTTTAGTTTAACTAACTCCTCACCGGACAGAGTGGTAAGCACAGATTTCACCTGCACACAAGCACAACACCCGAGTTCAAATCCTTCACCGTTTTAAATTCTAGCATTGTTTTATAGTTGCAAAAAAATTCTACTGACCTTGGCTTCACTCTCTCTAGAGAGGATCTCCAAAGCCTCCAGATGGGACAGGCCTTGAAACTCATCAAACAACATCCCATAATGAGCCTTCTTGTCTGTTTCTGAAGTGATGTTTTCAGCTTTCTGCTGCTCCTCACGTTCTTTTGCTTCCCTCAAGACCTTTGAGAAATGAAAAACAGAATCAGCTCAGTTTAATTCATAAGGGGAATCAAATTATGAATCCGTCAAGATGATATGTTTGTTCAAGTAAATGTCATATATTTCTGCAGGAGTGTCTAAAGGGGAGCTGAAGTTGCTATTAATTTGGAGAGACAGTCCTCATAGCTTCTGCACCTGTGACAGTGTGGAGTTTCTGTTCATTAGTCCCTTTGTTTTCTTAAAGCCGGGGTCTCCCTCTGCTATCACATCCATGGTCTTCTTCCCAATAAACTCCAATGCATCCAGACCACCACTTATTACTGTCTTACCCTAGTTAACAAACATAGGAAGACAGAATAAATAAATATACAATCAAATAAAATATTTAAAATCATTAATTAAAACAATGAATGTTTAAAATAATTATTGTTTATAAATATTTATTCATATAATGATTTCACTTCACTTTCTAGTCCATCATTTAATCTTTGTTTTGTAAAATTATTTCTAAGTAGGCACAATTTAATTGTTTTTATCATTTTAAATGTGTATATATTTTTAATTGCACGTAAGCACAATCCAAAAGATAATTAATTAATTAATTAATTAATCTAATTATGTCAATTCATTATTATTAATTATATTTCAAGATTACAGAAGTTTTAGGAGCTGTATGTTCTTCAGGGAACATTCATGACTTGTCCAGTCTTCCTTGATATACTGGCTATTAGGATTAAGGATAAGAATTTTTATTTCAACTAAATTTCTATCCAATCAAATATTTTAGATCTTGACATAACTAGTATAATGTATATTCATTTTTAAAATAACTATGGAATTTTAAAATCTTATTATTTTACATGACTTTTTTAGGTTAAGAAACCACACTTTTAAAATTAGGCTTGTTGAGGAAGTAAACTGAAAAAAAAAAGCTAAATATCCTGATTTTGAGATGTTATAGCTATTATTTTAAAGCTTGTTTTGTCCTCTTTTAAATCACTGTAAGTCATCTTGAGGCCCCTTGGAAGTTTGCTAAGCCCCCTGGTTGAGAACCATTGCTAAAATCATGTCATTTATTAATTTATAAACTATAAAAATTACAATTTATAAAAGATAAAAAAATTATATTCAATAATTTAACAGCAAAAATGATGAAAAAATGAAAATATAGATACTCAAAATGAATTCAGCTTTATTATCATCCAGCATAAATTAGCTTGCCCTTACCGTACTCTGAACTACAGTGGTTAAAGATGACAGCATTCCCATACTACTGGAGGAGATCATTCCCATAGCACCACCCATTCCATACGTCTTCTCCTCTTCATCTTTACTTTCCTTACTACTGGCTGAATCTGCAGGCAAAAAGCAGAAAGATCATCAATACTTGTGAACTGGTGTGCTTGGTCTTATCTATCCCATGTCAATCAAGGAGCACATCATTACCATCAGTTTTTTCTTTTTCCACTTGAGCTGAAAGCTCCTCAGGACTTGGGATTCCTAGAGACGTCTCTGCTTTCTCAATGACCTGTGTCAACCCTTGGCCTTAGCCAATGAACGAACAGTATGAGACTTGACGATATAAAAACTTAGCTGTTTAATAAAAAAAGTGAAAATCTTGATCCTCTTACCCACAGTAGCTACAGTGGCAGTAGCAGTGGAGAGGATAGATTTACCCCAGCTACCCCAGTAACCCCAACCTCCCTGGGAAACAGTCGTCTCTGGGGAGGCCTGATGGGAAAAAAAGTGACAGTTTAGTAATAGATGAGTAATATTAAAATTAACACTCTGGTGGTATTTTTTTTAGACATTTTACGTTCTGAATTTGTACTTCTTTTTTTTTTGGGACATGATTAGAAAAGGCTAAGCGGTTGACCAATCACAACAAACTGGGCCAGCTGACCAATCAGAGAAGACGGAGCAGAAAGGTGGGCTTTAAAGAGACAGGAACTAACACAGAGCATTTAGAAACCGAGGATGAAAAGAGGTGCTGCAGGCAGCAATGTACCGTCTGAGAAAAATAATGGTTTTTAAACCTTAAATCATGTAAATGTATTCTACAGACCCCAAAAATAAAATTAGAAAATGAAAATAACTTGTAAATAGTGGTGGAAAGAGTACTAAGAAATTGTACTTAAGTAAAAGTGTTGCTACTTAAGGAATAATTTACTTGAGTAAAAGTAAAAGTACTGAAAAATAATATGACTCAAGTAAGAATAAAAAAGTAGTTGGCTGAAAAATTACTCAAGTTACTGCGTTACAAAGTACTTTAGTATTATTTTTTTATTTTTACCCAAAATGAGACGATGAGACCCAGGAAATCCCTTATATGGACAAATGCATCAGATATCACTACAACTGAATAACATGCAGATAGAGATGCTTTGACTGATAAAACGTGGAAGACAATAAACACACAATTGCAATGCAACGCTAATTGACATAGCTTGTTTCACAGTAAAGATTTTTATAAAGAATATTTTCTATCTCACTGTGATAAGAAGCAACATGAACCACAGAAGCTAACTGTTTCAAACACGACTGATGTTATATAGTGATTTTGGAGCAAAACATGATATTAGTCTCATAAATTGTCATGTTTGACGCTATGTTAAGCAAACATACTACCTATCCCTGTTGCCCAGAGCAACTGTTTTATAACTAATTTTGAAAAGTACATTCACGTATAAGAAGGGCAAAAGTAAAGAAGGGTAAGTGAAGGTTTAAAAGAAAGGGTTTAAAACAGTGTGAATGGAAAGGTGCCAGTAAAAAATAATGTGGGGTATGGGTAAGGTTGGGCATTGTTTGAATTTGAATGATTCCAATTCTTGTCAATTCCTAATTTTGATTCCAATAAGGTAAAAAATTTATTAAATGCGTTCAGCATTCGCAAATCAATCTGAATGAACAATATGGCATTAATGGGAAGACTCATTTAAAAAAGTAAGCAAACAACTCACACACTTAGATATAATCACTTTGTTACATCAAAATAAGAAATAAATGGCCTGAAAACATGATCTGTGGAAGTTTTTAGTGAGCAATCAGAGTAAAATTTAAATTAAATCTGTCTGTGACCAGGGGCGGATTTAGTGAATTGGGGGCAAAATATAGGAATGGGGCCCTATACATTTGCACACATTTTCCTAGATCAACCTTGAGGTTCCATTTTGTTGTTTTCAGCGTAAGCCTGTGTGCAAAGGCTGTCTAATTCTAAACTTTAAAATACATTTATTTTTAGTTGTTTTAACTACAAATTTAAATAAAACTGAAAAAATAATGAAAAGGCAATTATACATTTACACACCTAAAATACATATATCAAGAGCATGCTCACAGATGAGAACAAAACCGCGTTGGATGAAGTGGATTAAAGCCCTGCACGGGTCTCAAATATAGGCTCTAGCCCGTCTTTTTTCCCCTTTTCCCCAAAAAAGCTTATACTAGGCTACTGTTTCAGCTATTCAAATAGTTCAGTTTTGTATGTAATGGAAAAGTGATTATATTTTATTTTATTTTTTTATAATGTAAATTTAGAAAAACATTTGGAGTATTTTCTGTTCATAATCGATATGTTAAGGATTTATATTTTTTATCCATGCAGCAAATGCTTTAAAAAACAGCTTTAAAATTACTTTATTGCATTCCAGATGCTTTTAAAGCACTTTTCACTATGAATTTTTATGGGTAGCTTGAAATGTAAACATCATCATGAATTTGTTGTATTCCCATTTGTAAAATAGCCAATAAATTAATTGTTGAAGGCTAACCCGATCTCATGAAAGTGCATATAGCACGATTTTCTGCTTCTATTTGGCATAATATTTCTATGCAGAAATTTACTTTGGCATGCAAAAGACTGATAAATTCATAATTAACGGCATGGGTTCAGTCGACAGAAATACGGGACACACAGGCCTATAATAACTGCTGAAATGTTTGCGGGGCAAATCTCAGGTCAGTCTGAGCGCTCATGGTACTCACAGTGCCCTATACCTGCAGGCTCCACAGACTCGGGCGGTTGTCGTGGTAATAAACACCATAAACAGCAAACGTTCGCGTGTCCGCGCTTAATGCGCATATCCTATATGAAAAGCATTTTAGGGGGCCCTTGGCTTTTGGGGGCCCAAGGCGGTCACCTACCTTTGCCGAATGGGTAAGTCCGCCCCTGTCTGTGAATAATATTTACCGAGCTTTGATGACCGATGAACCGATTAATTCAAAAATAGTTAAAAGTTAACTATTAAAGGGTCATGAAAATCAGCAAATCAACACATGCTGTTGTGAATAATTAAGCGAAGTGTCTTCTCATAGGATAAGAACATGCAGTCTCATGAATAATTTTATAGACACCGACGCGTCATCGATGTACTATAGTCCATTGCCCCGTCACAAATTGTGACGTCAACACAATGTAGATTTTAAACCCGGAAGATGAAAATAGCGCACAAAAGCTTCAAATTAACCAGTTTTCTCCAACAGTTACAATTATTGGATGCTAACATTGTCTTCCATGATGTGCAACACAAACACCTCTGCTAAAATCTCAGAAAAAGTAGCCTGGGGTTTCATGACCCTTTAAAAAGAATAGCTGAGCATAAGTTCACAAATAAAATATATTGTTTAAAGGGGTCCTATTATGCTTTTTCCCTTTTTTAATTTTAGTCAGTGTGTAGTGTGTATGTTTGGGCATTAAAAAGATCTAGAAAATTACAAATCTCAAAGTTCACTCCAAAGAGAGATATTAAGTTTTTTTTTAATCCCTTTTCAAGAACTACAATGAACGGCTCGTTTGGACTACAGCGTTTGGTATTCGTCAAAAAGCTTTTGTTGAAAGACGGCGCAAGGGGCGTGGCAGTACTGAAACACCGTCTAAGCTGTTCGCCAATCACAACGCACTGGGACAGCTAACCAATCACAACACATTTTGTTTTTCGGAAGGCGGACCTTCATCAAAGCCGGAACTAATTGAGCCGTTTGTGCCAGGATGGGGAGAAAGGTATTTTAATAATGTAAATTATGTGAAAAATAATGTGTTTTTCGAACCACCAAGCATGAGAGCTTGTTGTAGTACACCCCAAAACAAAATGAAGACTTTGTAAAAGAGCATAATAGGACCCCTTTAAATTGTTACTGCCTTGAGGTAGGCTATTATTTTGGAATCAATGTAAAATGCTTAAAAACACTAACTTGATGAGATTCATACTTGGCTTTAATAAATAGAATATTGATTACATTGTTAATGTAAATATATAAAATATAATTTTTTTCCCTAGAAGTGTAAGTAATGTTTATTTAACCAAGAACATGGGACTGGGACAGGAATTTACATTTGATTAAAAAAACTCATTTCAGAACACCACCACACAGTACTGATATATATATATATATGTTTGGTAGAAGTGTGATAAAAGCTTACCTCTGAAGCACTTTCTGCTGGTTTTTGTGTCTCTGGAGTCTTCTGTTCTTCTGGTGGAGGTTTATGCTCTGGTCTTCTCCTGGTCTTTCGGGTTGGTGCTACATCAGTAGAGCTGTCACTCTGAGTTTCAGCGGGGGGCTCATCTCGGGTGGGTGATGAAGGCTCTTTGGGCTCTTGGTCCACTGATTTCTCTGTTTGGTCACTTGTGGAGCTTTCGTTGTCGGACATCTTATCACATACCAGTCTCCTGAAATAAACATATAAACAGGCAATTACTTAAAGGATAGCTATGTGATATAAAATTGTGTACATGACTGTCAGTGTAGTTTATAAAACTGAAAACCAATACATTTTGAACCTGCCTTCAATATAGTACAACGTTAGAGAAAATTGTTACGTGCCTGGACGTAAAGTTCACATCCTTCTCGCACATCACAAATTGCTGAGGCCAAAGATTCGGATGTTACTCAAGAAAATGTGATTCAAAACACAGATTACAGTCAACTTCTAGAGATGAGTTGATAATGAAAAGCCGTTATAACAGATGCTGTAGTACATACTTAGCAAAGAAGCCACATTACATCTGTCTGTCATACTGTACTGTATTTAAAGCTAAACTAACTTTCATCAGCAATATTTAGTCAGTATCCAGTAAGCTGAACGCTATAAATATAATTATAAGGAAGACGTTAATATTCAAATAAATAAGGGATAAGCATAACATACCCAACCTATTGTAGCGGTTGGTCTTCTCTATCGTGCGGCCACGTCACTGGACTTAGCCCAAGCGCCGGATTGTCATAGCAAAGTCAGAATTACCTCCTTCCTAGGTTCACGAAACGGTCGTCCATAAACTGCATTGCTGTTCTGTTGTAAGTGATCTTAAAGATTTCTAAATGCATCTACTTTCGGAAGGCCAAATAAAGTGCTTTTGCTTTCGGCTAGAAACACACAGCGTCTCCCTGACATGGCTGCTTCAACACTAAAAGTACCAGGTACTGTACCCAGTGGAAAACACCCAAAAAGTGAACCGTACCGTGCCGTACCATGCAGTGGAAAAGCGCCATAACTGCGGTTACTGAAACCACGTCTTCTCTCTTTGCGTGCACATTTGGGCGGCATTATGCTAATATTTCCACATAGTGAGGTAGATATGTGGGGGCGTGTTAGAACGAGCCGTTTTAGGAGGGCGTGGCAGAGTCTTAACTTTGATAAAGAATATCTCTTTGGTTTTGAGACTTTAGTCTTTGCAACTTCAGGGATCTTATCTATGCACAATCAGCTTGTAACACTCCAAAGAGAAAGGAAAACTTGAAATCGCATCATATGACCCCTTTAACATTTATCATGGTAGTTACATTTGATCAAATATGTAACTTCGAACTGAAGTCCATCCATAACACTTTCCTGTAATAGCTGTTCAGTCATTTATATTTTTACTGAAGTACATGAAATCCAATTTTGTCATTGGCACAGGACATTATTTATGTTTACAAATATAGTTTAAATCTTGTTTTATCATAACACAGTAAAATAATGTGTAATCTCAATGTTCTAAAGGCTTCCAGATTACAGTTAACTTTAAAACCCATAACAAAAACTACACGCCCCAGAAATCCACCTCGAATCTGATTGGCCGGCGTCACACTATTGTGTGTTTTTGACTTCTGTGATTGGTTCACTGCTGTTGGTCGTAGACGAGTCTCGATGTTCTCACGCAACAACATCAGAAACGAAATGGCTGAAGAAGAAGAGGTCGAGCAAACTTCTGGGATTCTTCAGGAAATTTTCACTTCGCCTCTGAACATTAGCTTGCTATGTCTCTGTTAGCACAGAGAGGGACATTGCGCTTAGTAGCGATGTTGTGCAGGACAATACAGGCAAGGGTTATGTTGCATGCTTTCTGTGGTTCCGCTCTCAGGTAGTTAAGGCATGCAAAGCGCCTCTTAAGAACTCCATTTAAACGCTCAATTGCACATCTTGCTCTGCAATGAGCAGTGTTGAAGCGTGCCTGCGCCGGTGTATTTGCTGTTAGAAAAGGAGTCATCAGCCATGGTAGGAGTGGGTAGGCACTGTCTCCTAATATTACGCCATCCGGTCGGTTGGTTTGGAGGTCTCTATATAGAGCGCTCTCCCTCAGGATACGTGCATCATGGACAGACCCAGGCCACTTGACAACGCAGAAAAGAATAAAACTCATGCTTAGTGTGGGCAATCTGGACATCCTTTGGAAATTAGACAAATTGACCAGGCTGGCCAAAGCAATTGACACAGCTTTCACCAGAGTTCATTTGTGCTTTTAGAAGAGCAATGAGACGTTGTTCCACAGGCACACTGTGACTCCTTTTGGTTCACACCTTTGGGTTCACTCTTTCAGGTTGAAGTTTTGGCCTGACAAGTTCTGCATTTTTCTTAATATCAGTATTACCAAAGCAAAATCCAGTGTAGAGTTCATGGTGTATTGCTCCAGTGGTTTTGTGTGCTCAACATAAGCCCTTTGATGGTATCCTCTCCTACCAAAATAGTGGTGGCGAACAACAATACCTGACATGTCAGTGCCTCTCTGTAAGCATTTTAAGAAAGGCTGAACAATCTCTCTCTCTCCTTTGGCTGCTCCCATAGGTGTTGCCAGAGCGGAATTATCTGCACAGCCATTTTGCAAAGGTTTTACAGCGGATTCCCATCCTGATGCAACCCAGCACTGAAAGTGCAGGGAAAGGCTAAATAGTATGGCTGTGTAATTGTTTTTTTTTTAAACACACACCAATTAAACATCAATTAGCTGATGTGCTTTGGCTTCTGTTCAATTGAATCAATCATGCTCAATGCCGGTAATACCATGTTCACTAAACTAAAATATTTTTGTTTTTAGAATATTTATTAGTGATGCATGCAATGATTACAGAATAACCAAAAAAATGCAAAGAATGGCAATCACTGATTTTTGAAATCCAAAACAAATCCAAATCAGAAATAGTGTCTAACTATTGCGTCCCTTGTTGCACGTCCTGTTTGCTCGTTCTGGCAGAATGCAGGAGGTTGGTTAGGGTCTCCAAGGGGCTCAGGTGCATCATTGTCAGCACAGAGAGGGACATTGCGCTTAGTAGCGATGTTGTGCAGGACAATACAGGCAAGGGTTATGTTGCATGCTTTCTGTGGTTCCGCTCTCAGGTAGTTAAGGCATGCAAAGCGCCTCTTAAGAACTCCATTTAAACGCTCAATTGCACATCTTGCTCTGCAATGAGCAGTGTTGAAGCGTGCCTGCGCCGGTGTATTTGCTGTTAGAAAAGGAGTCATCAGCCATGGTAGGAGTGGGTAGGCACTGTCTCCTAATATTACGCCATCCGGTCGGTTGGTTTGGAGGTCTCTATATAGAGCGCTCTCCCTCAGGATGCGTGCATCATGGACAGACCCAGGCCACTTGACAACGCAGTTGGTGATGATGAGGTCAGCATCACACACAAGTTGGACATTGATGCTGTGCCTCCCCTTTCTGTTTATAAACTCCCATTCATTCTCACGAGGTGCTTGTATATGCACATGTGTGCAGTCGATTGCTCCAATAGTATTGGGCATATTCCCCAAAAGAAAAAAGCTGCGCTTGGCCTGGGCAATCTGGTTGTCCTTTGGAAAAGAAACAAATTAATTGACCAGGCTGGCCAGTGCGATTGACACATCTTTTACCACATCACACACAGCTGATTTCACCACTCCCATATAGTCACCAACAACTTGATAGAAAGTCCCACATGCATAAAATCGGAGAGCAATGAGGATCTGGTCTTCCACAGACAGACCGTGACTCCTTTGGGTTCTGTGTTGAAGTTTTGGCCTGAGAAGGTTCACAAGGTACTCTATATCAGCCTTCCCAAAGCGAAACCGGACATACAGCTCCTCAGT
>NW_015505270.1:1261989-1282963 GCF_001515645.1 Sinocyclocheilus grahami | reverse complement strand
CTCAGCTCTGTTCCTGAGGAAGAAGCTGGATCCTCATTGGTTGAGCCAGTGGTAGTTGCCACAGGATCTCAGAGGAAAGGCTTGAAGCGCCCTTCATCAAACAAAGATTATGATTACAAGGCACTTCTGCAAAAAGAGACTGAAAGGGCAGAAGCACAGCTTCGTCTGGCAGAGGAACAACTGACTCTGACCAAACTGCAGCAAACCAAGGCCAGACTTGAGATCCGCCTCCTAAAGGCTACGCTCAGACAAGCTGGTCTCTCCACATCAGATGAGGAAGTATGAAATTATTGTGGAGTATTTGACATTAAGTCTTTTATTTTTTAATTCAATACATCTATACTTGTTATAAATATCCTCAATGTACAGTGTTTGTGTTGTAGGTCTCAGATGAGTGGACTGCTGGAAGAGGATGGGGTGGGGTTTTTCTTGTTTTTAGTTTTTTTTTTTTTTTTTTTAAATGTGTGGGTTTTCATTTCAAATAAAAATAAACTTCTATTGACCCCACACTGGCTATTCTACTTGTTGCTCTTTACATATCTATAGTTCTACATTGTGATTTCCTATCCTGTTTGAGCACTGGTTATCCAGATTTGGTGATCCTGAAAAGTTCCTATCCGGATCAGATTGATCCAATCCGATGTTGCTTTAAAAAAACTGGCTCCAAAAGTAAACTGGATTATGTGATCACGGATCGCAAAAAAAGGATTACTAAATCCGGATCAATTTTATCCAGATTAAACCTTTTGAAAAACCGGGCCCTGGAGTTTCTTTTAATAAGCTAACGAGTTGAATCAGGTGTGTTTGATTAGGGAGACACACAAAATGTGCAGTGCTGGGGGGTGCCCAGGGTTGAGAAACAATGCTCTAACTTTTTAAAATTTTTAAATATTTTTTTTAATAAAAAAACAAACAAACGCTAGTTTTCTCTTTTTTTTATATTCTATCTACTTGTTTTTCTTTGTGTGTGTGTTTGTACACCATGCTACGTGTACTGCGTTAGGCTAACTGAGACTTGTCATTTGCACTTATATATTGTTGCTCTTTTGTTAGTTTTGACTGCTTTTATTGTCCTCATTTGTAAGTCGCTTTGGATAAAAGTGTCTGCTAAATGTAAATGTAGTTTTGTTTTTAGAATAAAACTAAGCTGTCCATGGAATGTCACCACTACAATTGCTGAACAAACTCTGGGTCACAGGATTGGTTTCACATACCATTCCACTGATCATCAACTTTCTCTGGATGCTTCTAATTTTTTTTATATGTGCATCTTTGTTTCCTTTCCTCGTGTCTTGGCTCCACCCCTTACGATGGAGGAATCAAAGGGAAACTTGTTTGCAAAGATTAAAATATAAACTACAATTATTGTGACATGTGAAGGAGGGGGTTTGTGTAATTTTTACATGAATCAGGTCTTTCAACGAGATACTATTTCCTCATAGTATACCTTCGGGTTGGGTATCGTTTGGGTTTTTTCCGATACTGCCAAAATCGATACTTTTAAAACTGTTCCGGTGCCTAAACGGTGTCCAATCCTGGCCCTGGAGGGCCACAGTACTATAGATTTTAGCTCCAACACACTTGCCTGCAGGTTTCTAGTGAGTCTGAAGACCTTGGTTAGCTAGTTCAGGTGTGTTTAATTAAGGTTAAAGATAAACTCTGCTGGATAGTGACTCTCCAGGAACAGGTTTGGACACCCCTGCTCCAGAATCGTCTTCGCTTTAATATTTAACATTCATGTGCATTTATTTATTCATGCCCTTTCATATTTTGTTATATTTAACTACATTCAGAACATTTTATTTATTATTACAGTATGATGCTGTTGTGTGATGTTAAAGGGCTCTCAAGGCTTTTTTTTTTACAACATCAAAATATATAGATTTAATAGATGTATGAAGTAATAGAAGAATAATGTACACATGACTTACAGAGTTGAACAAGCTATTGTGCCTGAAATGATTGGTATTCTTTATATCACTTATGACTGGGTATTTAAAAAATGTAACTGAATAAGTGAATGAAAATAATTCATTTTCTGACATCCTTTCATATAAAGTGTGGGACTAAAATGTCGATAAGAGCATTGTGTGATGGGATGCACGTTCACCAAACACCAACATCAGCCCTTGACCCCCATCATATCCCAAATACAAACACCAAATTATTAAAACAACCAATTGTGCAAAAATAATACCGAGATAAGCTATAATATTTTAATTCATTAATATTTTAATAGGAGCGTAGGGTCTCTAGATAGGGGGCAGTAACATTGCAACACATTATCTCAACGTTGTCTAACATCCTTCACGCTCAGTTAGGCATTTTGATTGACAGCAAGTACGTCCAATGAGCGCTACATTTAGAACCACATACCTCGATTAGACCCGCCCACACTGTGTGCATCAGCATCAAGCTAAGGTCACTCTCATTCGGGAACTTACCCAGCACTGCACAACACCAGCAAAGGAGAGATTTGCTGCAAATCCACAACCAAAATGTCTCTGTCAAACAAACTCACTTTGGACAAGGTGAACATTATCTCAACGTTGTCTAACATCCTTCACGCTCAGTTAGGCATTTTGATTGACAGCAAGTACGTCCAATGAGCGCTACATTTAGAACCACATACCTCGATTAGACCCGCCCACACTGTGTGCATCAGCATCAAGCTAAGGTCACTCTCATTCGGGAACTTACCCAGCACTGCACAACACCAGCGAAGGAGAGATTTGCTGCAAATCCACAACCAAAATGTCTCTGTCAAACAAACTCACTTTGGACAAGGTGGATGTGAAAGGGAAGCGCGTGATCATGAGGCGAGTATGAATTGTCACCGGCACATTCCGTTTTATGACTTACTAAAGATATTTCAGCATGCTCGTGCTCTCCATTTATGGGATATGCTGTATGGCTTAATGTAGGCACATACAAATTTAGCTTGAATTGTTTTGGGCGTCGCTCAAGGTTATGCGAAAGCACGCCGCGCGAGTTCAATCATTGATAACCGGAAGTGTATCTGTCATGCGTCACGTTTGAGGGATTCCAGATACGTGCCGAATGGCAGATACACCAAAAGCACGTGCAGATCCTCTAATATCTGTCATAACTCCGTTGTATTCAAATAAATGCAGATTCTTAAGAAAGTTCTGACGCAATTAGATCCCGTAGACGCTGTGAATATGTCTTGGTGAAATGATGACACCACCCATCTACAAATGTCAAATGGTCAGGGAGCCTCTGGTCACTTTATTTGTGTATTATACCGACAACCAGTACGTTTTCACATCACATGCTGTTTTATAAAGTCTTTTGCACGTGTGCTGGCGGGTTTATACCAGTATGCACGTTCATTTAGTGGCGTGTTCGTACTTGTTATATGCTATTCGTGTCAGTCACGCATGCAAGCTATTTTTTTTCATGCACATAAATGAAGATTGTTTATAAAATGTTCCGCTAAACGACGCCCACATCTTCTCAGCAGCTTTTAGCATAATATACCTTTGGTATTCCGAACGCAGTCAAAAGGCCTGCCAGCAAAAAGTCCACATTGGCCGACAAACCCGCCCCGCCCACACTATATAAATATCCAAATGCTGTATAATTTTGAATAAGTAATTAGTAGCCATTTTAAGTGTTTCACGATGAGTCAGTAAATATCCCTACAGTTGCAATGACCCGTGCTCTTACAACGTCCACAGTCTGGTTCCAAACTGCAATAATATTGTCTAATATCTTATCAGGCCGATACCGATAACAGAAAAAATGAGCATTTATCGGCCGATACCGATATGGTGGCCGATATATCGTGCATCCCTAATATTAATAATATAACATTAGCCTGTGCATTGACTCTTCCCTGAATACATCTGAACAGTGTTGGGAGTAACTCATTACAAGTAACGCGAGTTACGTAATCAGATTACTTTTGTCAAGTAACTAGTAAAGTAACGCATTACCTTTTTAATTTACAAGAAAATATCTGAGTTACTTTTTCAAAAAAGTAATGCCAGTTACTTTGTTTTCCCATTTATTGACTGACAGCTCTCCTGCCCCCATATTGAAAGAAATCGGAAGTGCAGAGGAGTTGTGTGCGCTGAGAACATGATGTTACTGTAGTTCTAGACTAACTGTGAATGTGCATTAATTCATCCCACTCACAAAAAATTCAAAATGAATTAAAACGGTGAAATGCAAACTCAGAATATGACGCAAACCTGCAATAACTAAATATGTTAAATAACACAAATGTATCTAATCCCATTTTATTAACCGATGTCTTTGCTGCTGACCTTCGACGATCCAGTTCAACCGTACTAATAAGCAAAAATGACTTTAGATAAACTAACAATTGTGCTTTGTTTTTTTATTGCTGAAGAGATAAATCATGGCATTTTATGTAGCTAATTCTATAGTAGATCAATTTCTTTTTCTCTCTCTCCAATAGGGTTGACTTCAACGTGCCTATGAAGGACAAGACGATAACCAATAACCAGAGGTGAGATGGATATTGCTGATATAACATTTTGTTACTTTTTCTTTTTTCCTTATCTAGCCAACAATGGTTCTTTCTCATCCTGTCGAAATATTGCAATGTTTTTATCATTAAAATGTGTCCACAGTTTTGTTTATAAATTATCATTTATTTATTCATGTCTACGTATTATTGCAAAATTTGAAAGAACTAATAAAGTTCTAGACATGATTTGAGCATTACTTGTAATGACGATTTCAACAAAGAAATGAACAGTGTTTACAACTTAATAAATATTAGTTTCTATAATGTCAACAGTACTATTTAAAAGTGTATTTGGTTTGAAATTGGTAAAAATACCAATTTGTGATTACAAAATGTATTTTATTATTTATTTTTTTGTAAAGAACTGACTCCCTTTTGAAAGACATGTTGGCCATGTGCTACAGAATTTGTAACTAATAATATATATACTCTCATCAGAATCAAGGCTGCAGTCCCATCAATTCAATATTGTTTAGATAATGGGGCCAAAGCTGTAGTTCTGATGAGCCACTTGGGCCGGCCAGATGGAGTCCCCATGCCAGACAAGTACTCTCTGGAGCCTGTGGTTGCAGAACTCAAGAACCTGCTGGGAAAGTAAGAGAGTTCAGTATAGACTTTTAACCTACACATTCTACACCATCAGTTAGAAATAATATAAACCTTCAAGCTACATCTGTTTGACAGCAGTGATGTTATATAGCTTTACTGCATAAACATAAGAAATGTATGGTAGAAAATCATTCTCAAGCTGACATCTTAATAGCAATGCATACATAATTCAGCTTATTGCTTCGCCACCAACCTTGCTGTTTAATTTGCCTGTGAAGAGACATTCAGTTCCTGAAGGACTGTGTGGGTCCAGATGTGGAGAAAGCCTGTGCAGACCCACCTGTAGGTTCTGTCATTCTGCTGGAGAACCTGCGGTTCCATGTGGCCGAGGAGGGCAAAGGCAAAGACGCATCGGGTAACAAGGTTAGTGCACCGTACATCTGCACTGTACATAAGTGGCCCTGCAGAAAGTGCTTGGTCATCTTACAGGGCTTTTGCCGAGTTTTTAAAATCAAATGGAAGACTTTTAAGACCTGCACAAATAAAATGAATACAGTCCACACAGAGCAGATTCCACACAAATTCTAAATCAATAATATATCTCAGATTCGTTTAATAATTAAACAAGATGGAGAGCACACCTTCAGGGTGGCCCAAAGAGAAGCCACAAGAGTTTACATTGAATTAAATATCATACCATATTAAATACCACAGCTATCCAGAATTTTAATTTTTTTTATGCAGACTGCAACGTTTAATAATTATCAAGTCCAAAATACAAGGAGACTCTTATTTTGAAATGTGTATGCTTTACTACTTCCAGCTGCTAGTTAAAAAAGCAGCCACAACACGTTAAAATATAAACTCCGTAAAGTAAACATTGTCACAATTCATCAGTAGTAAAACATAAGCAATCACTCAGCATAAATGTGCGTAAATGTATTAAATAATTGTTAACCGTTCTAGAACAGCGAGCCTGTAGAATGCACTGCAGTGGCGTGTTTTAAAATGTACAAATTTAAGACCGCTTAAAATGATAATTAAGACTTTTGCTATAACATTTAAGATACTGAATAAAACTACAATGACTGTTAAACTTTTTTATTTATTTATTATTGAACTGTACTGTTTTTAATGTAAATAGACAATGTTCTTATTCAGAAATGTTGAACTGATATATTTGAAAAAAGTATCACCTTAATGTATTTTAGATTTTTTTTAAACATTTAAGATACTGAATAAAACTACAATGACTGTTAAACTTTTCTTTTTATTTATTATTGAACTGTACTGTTTTTAATGTAAATAGACAATGTTCTTATTCAGAAATGTTGAACTGATATATTTGAAAAAAGTATCACCTTAATGTATTTTAGATTTTTTTTATGTCTAGTATTAACGTGAAATGTCTTGTATAGCTTCTTGTTAATTGTAAGACTTTTATTTATTTTGTTTTCGCCATTAAGATAGCCTTGCTTCTGACATGGCATTAAAAAATAAATAAGATACTGATTAAACTTAAGACCATAAGGTCAGTAGGATCTGTGGCCTTAAATGCCATGTGCTCAAAAAAAGAAAAAGAAGTGAGAACTGGTTATTTGGTGTAGCTTTTCAATACGGACTCTTACAACTACAGATATTCAATATCAACTAATCAGTAAAGGAAGCCCTCTAAAATTAGGCTGGTTTCACCAATCTTACCAAATCATTCTGTTTTGGCTCAAGAAGCTAATAATTGGCTTTTATCATTATGTCAAATCTTATCTACAAACCACAAGCTACTACTGTCAAAGGCAATTGGTGGCTTTGCGTGCATGTGGAGATACTGTACGCAGCTGACCTATTGACATTTGTAAGAAGGTCATATGTGATCATGTGGCTTTTCTGGTCCTCGGAGCCCTGGCTGGAATGCATACTGGGAAGGGGAGAAGAGAAAGAGAGAGGGACGAGTAAAGAGCAAAGAGCAAAGAAAGAGACAGGGAAACTGCTATGGTCTTTGCTGGCAGGCAACTGCAGTGAACTTGCACTTGGCATTTTCTAGGCACCTGTGTAACCTTTCATTCACCGTAGTTCAGAAGTCATAAACTTTGAGTGCATACGGACAGCAGTAATGTGATCATAATTGTAAGTACGTTGGTCTTGATCCAGGGGTCTTACTGTAACTGGGATTAAAATACTTTCATCAGTTTACTGTGCAAACACACTAAGTGCACCATTTTTGGTTTACACATTATTTATTTGTTTTGAAACGTGTACAAATGTGTGCTAAATTGGTTCGACCAATGGCGTGAGTTTAGGGTGGGACTATATGTTAATCACACTAAAGGCCTGCACACATCAAGACAAGTATTCAGTGAGAAAGTTTGTTGCGATAAACATTTGAATTTGAGTGAACGGTTGTTAATGGGTCTTTTCAGACTGACATTTGCATACTATTGATGTGAGAAGTTTTTTTACGAAGAGAGGTAACTGCATTTTCATTTAGCCCATCTGCCATTTTTTACATATTGATCTGAACAGACAAATCTATGGAAGCCCGTTTCCGCCCTAGGGATGTAACGGTATGAAAATTTCTTATCACAATTATAGTGACCAAAATTATCACGGTTATCAGTATTAACACGGTATTGTTCAAATGTGCTGGAGATGTTAAAAAGTACCGACACATGAATCACTTCACCAAGTTTTATATTTAAAAATCAACAAACAACAAATAAAATGACTTTTTGTTTGCATAATCACAACAATAACATTATCAATGATGTTCGGATTTTAAATGACGACTTGACTGACAACAGTTTAATAGCATGTTGAAATATCTAATGTAGATGTTCAAATAAAGCTTTGAAAAAGTTTCATAAAAAGGTAAACCTCACATTTCGGCCGTTAAATAAAGAAAATATATAAGTCCAAATGATAATTGATTAATTAATGATTATATGTATTTAATCGGCTCCATAAATAATTCTAGATAACTTATCTGAATTGTTTAAATGTGTAGAATCCACATAAGCTTGTTTTTCATCAACCGGTCAAAATTTACAGCAGGGCATGCAAATTCAGTCCGTTTTTGGCCAGAGAGAAACTGCACAGGCTGAATGTAAATATAAGTCTCTGTAAATCCACTCTCTGACACTATGGCGCTGATGGAAAAGCTGAATTAGAGCTGTTTCTCGTAACCTCCGTGGACAAAGCAGTATTGTGATTAAGAGCACTTCCTTTAGGTATTACATGGAGCGACGATGAAAACAAAATGCCATCGAATCGTTTCTGAAGACAGTCAGAACCTTCAGAGGTACATTCATATAATTCATTCATTCATATATTCATTAGTATAATTCCCTTAGCACTCTTTTAAAACCTCCCAGCTTCTCCACCCTGTTTTCACTCAAAACGAAACTACTCTGTGTGCTGTGCGCACGTGAGACTGTTACTGAAAACTGTGCTTTATGCTGGACAGGGTTTATTTATCGCCAGTTGTTCAAATTGCGGTAATCTAATACGGTTTTAATGATAATTAAAAGATGAAAACGGAAATACTAACCGTGGGGAGTTTTAGCATGATTTATCGTCAAACTGGTAATCGTTACATCCCTATTTCTGCCACTGAATAAAAAAATAGAAAGGGTATTTGTGACTTTTTATCTCAGAATTCTGACAGTTTTTCTCACAATTCTGACTTTATGAAGTCAGAATTGCGTGTAGACTTGCAATTCTGAGGAATAAAGTCAATATCAAAGCTTGCAATTGCGAGAAAAAAGTCAGAATTGACTTTTTTCTCAGAATTGCGAGTTTATATCTCGCAATTCTGACTTAAATTGTAACACGTTATAAGCAAGTTATAAAGTCCGAATTGGGAAATATAAACTCGTAACTGTAAGAAAATATCGGCCTTTTTTCCACTCAGAATTGGACTATATTCAAGATTGAGATATAGCTACTAGATTGAGAAAATTAGTCCGAATGGAGAAAAAAAGTCAGAACGGAAATACTAACCGTGGGGAGTTTTAGCATGATTTATCGTCAAACTGGTCATCGTTACATCCCTATTTCTGCCACTGAATAAAAAAATAGAAAGGGTATTTGTGACTTTTTATCTCAGAATTCTGACAGTTTTTCTCACAATTCTGACTTTATGAAGTCAGAATTGCGTGTAGACTTGCAATTCTGAGGAATAAAGTCAATATCAAAGCTTGCAATTGCGAGAAAAAAGTCAGAATTGACTTTTTTTTCTCAGAATTGCGAGTTTATATCTCGCAATTCTGACTTAAATTGTAACACGCAATTGAAAACGGAAATACTAACCGTGGGGAGTTTTAGCATGATTTATCGTCAAACTGGTAATCGTTACATCCCTATTTCTGCCACTGAATAAAAAAATAGAAAGGGTATTTGTGACTTTTTATCTCAGAATTCTGACAGTTTTTCTCACAATTCTGACTTTATGAAGTCAGAATTGCGTGTAGACTTGCAATTCTGAGGAATAAAGTCAATATCAAAGCTTGCAATTGCGAGAAAAAAAAGTCAGAATTGACTTTTTTCTCAGAATTGCGAGTTTATATCTCGCAATTCTGACTTAAATTGTAACACGTTATAAGCAAGTTATAAAGTCCGAATTGGGAAATATAAACTCGTAACTGTAAGAAAATATCGGCCTTTTTTCCACTCAGAATTGGACTATATTCAAGATTGAGATATAGCTACTAGATTGAGAAAATTAGTCCGAATGGAGAAAAAAAGTCAGAATCGTGAGATAGTCGCAATTACTTTTTTTTTTTTTCAGTGGCGGAAACGGTCTTCCATGCAAATCACATTTTAAAAAATTGGATAGAATTTTCACAAACAAACAACAAACATTTTTGTTGGTGTGAACAGACCTTAATGCCAAAAAGGGGGAGCATTTCACATTTTTTCTGCAGACATCACGCATCTTAAATTTATTTTTTTTATTCTTCAAGTGGCATGTAACCTATAAGTGATTTTGATTCCTCTTTTCAGACCAAAGCAAGTCAGGGGGAAATCGATTCTTTCCGAGCCTCCCTATCCAAGCTGGGTGATGTCTACGTCAACGATGCCTTTGGAACTGCGCACAGAGCTCATAGGTGCTCTATTACATAAAACAGTGATAGAAAAATAGAAATGATCAAGTTTAGACTGTTAAATGTTTTTTCCCTTGTTTTTTTTTTATAAGTCTTAATTTTTTAACTTTAATGTCTCACTCTAGCTCCATGGTTGGAGTGAATCTCCCTCAGAAAGCAGCTGGTTTTCTGATGAAGAAAGAGCTGGACTACTTTGCCATGGCCCTTGAGAAACCACAGAAGCCTTTCTTGGCCATTCTCGGAGGGTGAGTGTTAATTATGGAGTACTTTGATTGCTTATATTTTAGTTCTTAATACTGTCTTGGTTAAGGAGGATAAGTTTTAACTAGGTGTAGTTATTAAAAACGTAAAGACCTTGCATGTGCTTGCAAGATCTTGTCCATGACCAAAGGAAAGGCTTTTAGAGTTTTACGGAGTTCATCAGCAGTATACTGAACTTCTAAAAAATATATAATGGAAGATATCATGTGAGATGCTTTTCTAGAATGCATCTGTCTTCTCCCACTTGTAAAAACCTTTAGAAAGCATCAGTGACAGTCCAGGAATAGACGAGTTTATCCTCTTATGCTACAATAGGACGTGTGACAATATCCTTCTTGCTCTATGCTTCTTTAAGCCTCACCTCCCATATCTGGCTGTAGAAAGAATTGTGTTCATTTAAACATTTGTTGATTTCTAGTTTCATGTCCTGTTAGTGAAATGGTGAGACCTTTGTGATGCAACTATGCAGGATGCAATGATGAAACTCACTTAAACCAGATTAGCAATGATCAGAACAAAGTTTTCTTGTGGAAATGGAAGGTTCAATGCAAATGACTTTCTGAAGTCAAAGTCCAGGCCATTTCACAGCTTACACGCATACTATGTCTTTCTTTCTTTTTTTTTTCTCCCTGAAAGCATCCACCCCTGCACATTCATTGGCTCATTTCCAGTTGTGACTAAAGCAGTCTGTGTCTGGGGTTTGTCCCAATAACAAAGTTCACTGAAGGAATTGACCCACTGATAAGCTGTACTGCAATGCACAACAAGCCTTAAAGTTATGTCTCATAAATAAACCGTTCTAGGGCACTTCCTGCAATTTCTCAGAAGCGGAAGTTTCTCAGTTTCATCCCAAAAAAGATTTCCGTTTAAAAATGAGTATTTCATTGAAAAGGCTTTGTTTGAATGATTGTTGCTTTGATCGTACAGGGCCAAGGTCAAAGATAAGATTCAGCTGATCAACAACATGTTGGACAAGGTGAATGAGATGATCATTGGTGGGGGAATGGCCTTTACTTTCCTCAAGGTTCTCAAGAACATGGAGGTGAGTGGCTTGAAGCTTCATTCAAACTGCAAACTAAAGTGCCCAACTGCATTTTTTGTTTGTTTTATTTTTTTACATTTATTAGTGTATTATAGAAATGTGTATATATATATATATATATATATATATATATATATATATATATATATTATATATATAAAATGTCCCATTGAATAATATATATATATATATATTAGGGCTGGGTAAAAAATATCGATATCTCGATATTAATCGATTCTCATTTTTACGGAACGATATCGATTCTTAAATCCCAAAAATGGATTAGTCTAGCCTGTTTTCAGTAATTTGGACGGAACGTATTGTGCTTGGGTACTTTTAATATGAAACAAAGTCTCAGATTTCAAATTCTCTCCATTGTATTGCAGTATTCAAACAATAAATGCTGTTTTAGCGCTGTTTAATGTGGAGTGACAGATCGCTGTTGCGCCTCGATCAACAGCAGCAGCGCGAGGCGCACGTGAACTGATCATCTCCTCCACATTAATACCAGTTTCAGCACAAAATAAACATGAATAAACATCCGAAGGTAAGTTAAATGAAAGAGTACAACTTTACAATCCGTATTCTGTCTCATGTAATCGCTCAATCAGTGGTTCAGCTGCGCAAAGACGTCAATATAACAGCTCGTAAACAATGTCACGTAACGTCACATTTACCTCAGAAAAACATATTTTGTGACCATTAACTCATTAGTCAGATAGAAAAATTAACTGTAGAGAGGGACATTTTGCTAAATATATGCACAATATAACATAATCATGATACATTTGACTGTTCTTCAGTGTTTAAGATATGTTTAAATAAATCCATCAGGTTTTTATGACAGCCACCAATATGTATATATTAAAAAATAGACTAATTGAAGTACACATTATGTAATTGTAACTTTATTATTTAAAAAACTTCATTGTGTAATTTTAACAAATCAGTCAACCTTTAACCTTCAGTATTATAGTAATGTAGTACAAACTGACTCATGTATATTTTACAGCATTAGTTGAGAGATTTTTTTTTTTCCTTGAGAAAATTTGGCATGAACTGTACCTGATATATATCCAAAATAATCGATATCGAATCGAATCGCAAGCTTTTGAATGAGAATCGAATCGTGAAATTTGTGTCAAAACCCAGCCCTTCTATATATACAGTGGGTACGGAAAGTATTCAGACCCCCTTAAATTTTTCACTCTTTGTTATATTGCAGCCATTTGCTAAAATCATTTAAGTTCATTTTTTTTCCTCATTAATGTACACACAGCACCCCATATTGACAGAAAAACACATTGACGAGAAGGCGGTGACAGGGTCTGCATCAGTAGCCGATGGTATTCCAGCTGGCTGGATGGTAAGGCGGACAAATGTTAAGATTGTTTAGAGCTGTATGATCTTCTCCACTTCCTCTGAAGTGAACTAGAAATGGTTCTGCTTCTGTCCAGGGTCTAGACTGTGGTTCTGAGAGCTCAAAGCTCTATGCAGAGGCTGTAGCCAGAGCCAAGCAGATTGTGTGGAATGGACCTGTTGGTGTGTTTGAGTGGGACAACTTCTCTCGTGGAACCAAGAACTTGATGGACAAAGTTGTGGATGCGACCAAAAATGGCTGCATCACCATTATTGGTAAGAATTTAATTCCATAGTTTAAGTTCTTGCCTGAAATGCACGTAATGGCGCATATCTAATAGAATGGAGGTTGACCGCAAGGTTATTATAGTTTTGAATTTTTGAATTCGTTTTATTTCAAATTTGCTATAAAATTCAGTTGTTTTTATTAGTTTCATTAATATTTTTGTTAGTTTTTATTTTGTGAACACGTTTTTATATAGTTTAGTTTCAGTTTTAATTAAAGTTTAGCAGAATTAACAGATCACTTCCAGAGCGCAGGCCAAAGAAAGACATAGGCATAATTTAACCTTAGTGAGGCAAACATATAGCGAGACAAAATTAACGCATGCTGAGATTGATCAGATAGTAAAAGTATACAAATATACGCCAAAGAAAGCAGTCAAGCCTTTTTTACTAAATTAATCTACACAAGTTGCGCTTAATGCCATATCCAATGATGTGTGTTGAGATATTTAGTATGAAAATAGGCTAAATATAGCCTGATTTGGTTATTTCTTATTTAACCAGAATCATGATATTGTAACTTGTGGTGTCTTGCTCACTTTTCTTGCTCACCTAATGTTGGTTTGATTGCTTGTGTTACATGATAAAATAAATAATCTTGCTTACCTGATGTTATAGATTTAATGCGAGTGCGGTTCGGGTCGCAACTGGCGGTCTTTGTCAAACGTTTTTGGTCTGGTACAGAATCAAATTAGTACTGCTGTCAGATAATGGGTCGGGTGTTCTGTTAAGTACTGCTGGTGCACGTTTAACAAACAGGACCCGTGCAGACTGCTTTGCGTCTCTCCGTCAGATAACCCCATGTGCGTGATGCGCCATTACAGGTAGGCTATTTCCCTAAACCTCCACACAGCTCGTATATTTTTCCGCCAAGGGGTGAGAACGTAATGATTACGAAAACTATTATTTATTTTTGCTAATTATTTTATTTCAGTTTGTTTTTCAATAACTGTTGTTAGTCCAGTTTCGTTTTAGTTTTTCAATTATTTTGACGTTTTTATTTTATTTCAGTTTACGAAATAGTTTTTTCATCAATCGTTTTAGTCTTAGTTTTAGTTTTCGTTTACAAAAATAACCTTGGTTGACCGATATATATGGCCAGGGCCAATATTATCTGCTGATATTTGGCTATTTTTAATTATCGGCATTGCCTGATTAGTGTCATGAACGGTACTTTTATTCAGCTTCTGAGTTGAGACGATGAACTGAATAACAGTTCTGTGTAATAATTGAAAGGCAAATGCTGTAATTCTTTATTCCTAAACTGTCAGCAAATACACATTTTAATCAAGTCTTTAAATACCTAATGAAAATTTAATGCCACAAATCTTGGCGAATCTAGCTGTTAGATCTTGTGTGTATAGCCTGCATAAAATGCTTGAACCCTGTGCATGAAAGTTCACGCAAGGATCCAAGCCATGGGAATTGAATGCGAGCAGGAGAGTTCTGCCATCACTGGAGATGCACGAGCCAGCAACTTGAAATCCTTGAATTCAAACTATACAGTGCAATATCAGTTATTTACTATCATTAAATTAAATGGTGTGATGTGATATATAGTTCTATTGACTTATTTCTTCAGTCATTGGCCACTCAGCTCTCTAAGATATCGCCATCGGTCGTTTAAAAAGAATTTCGGTCCATGTCAGTCAACCACTATAATAAACTATACTAATTGACATCTTTATTTCTTTAAATTCAGGTGGGGGAGACACAGCAACCTGCTGTGCCAAGTGGGACACAGAAGACAAGGTCAGTCATGTGAGCACAGGAGGCGGAGCCAGTCTGGAGCTGCTGGAGGGTAAAGTGTTGCCTGGTGTTGATGCCCTCAGCAACGCATAATTGCTCTGAGCCTCTTCTGCCAAGGGTTGGGAAGCTGTCATTCTTACTCACTCAGCATTTGTTCAGTGTTCTATCACCTGCAAATGACAACTACTCCACTCTCTATGGACTCTCTGACCTGTTGACTCATGCACATTCAGATCATCCATTTGCTTATCTTCTATCAAATAACCTAAAGCGTTTCTCATTCAAGATTTTTTCATCCATTATGAGTGAAAGGTTGACATCAGCAGTAATGGCTGTTCCTGTTATGGTTGTTATATTCGAGAAGATGGGTCATTTGTTTTATCTGCTTAAGTGTTAATGTGTCCCATTGTAGTCTGAATGTGTGCATAGTGTAATCGTTGTGTTGTAATTCAAAAGTTTATATTTGATATTTGTGGCCTCCCCACAGATGTTGAGTACCTGTAATACTGTAGACACTTTCCTCCCCATATTGCACTTGTCATCCTTGACCTGCAGCTTATGAGATGGATGTTCCGCACTGGAATTATTATGATGGGCTAATTGTTAGACCCAGGCGACATGTCGTGGAGTAAGAATGAAAATAATAATAAAAATCATAAAAATCAGAACTTTTGCTTCAAGTAATTTTTTTTTTGTTCGCAGCCAGTGTGGTATTGTGGTATTATGAGAGATGGTAGTTACCAGAAAACAATGTGACAACACTAAAGAAATTACACTTTGCTACAATGTAAAGTAGTGAGTGTACAGCTTGTATAACAGTGTAAATTTACTGTCCCCTCAAAATAACTCAACATTAATGTCTAAACCGCTGGAAACAATAGTGAGTACACCCCTAAGTGAAAATGTCTAAATTGGGCCCAAAGTGTCAATATTTTGTGTGGCCACCATTATTTTCCAGCACTGCCTTAACCCTCTTGGGCATGGAGTTCACCAGAGCTTCACAGGTTGCCACTGGAGTCCTCTTCTGTTGAGTTATTTTGAGGGGACAGCAAATTTACACTGTTATACAAGCTGTACACTCACTACTTTACATTGTAGCAAAGTGTCATTTCTTCAGTGTTGTCATGTGAAAAGATATAATAAAACATTTACAAAAACGTGAGGGGTGTACTCACTTCTGTGAGATACTGTATGCTAGTGGCAATTTGTGAATACGCTCATGGTTGTTTTACCTCACTTTACCTCACATTTGTCAAGTTTATAATCTCAAAATTAGTTTTGTCCAAATAACACATCATATGAACTGAATTCTAATGTAAATATTACAGCTGGACGTTAAAGTTAACAAAGACAATAATTAAAAGAAAAGAAAAAAACATGGGTATCTAAATAAGTTTAACAAAAAGTGGCTCACCCTATATAAATACATCCAACTTTCTATTAAGTGAGCCAAAGACAGCTGTAGGCTACTATACCAAACTTTCTTTATTTCCGACTCGAAATTAATCTGGAAATAATACTTAATGTTCTGTTGTACAGTACGGCTCGTCGTGAGATTTAAATTGTTGTTGGGGGTCGTGTATTCTAGACTACATTTCCCATAATGCACGATATTGTCTTAGCTCCGCCCTCACCTGCTGAGGTGTGTATGCGTCATTCAGCACAACACAGCTGTGAGCGAAAAGTGCGGGGTTGTTTTCGGGATTAAGGTAAAATATGATTTTAAACTCGCTTCACTTCAACCCACAACTTTGGTAAAAAGCCTGAAGTCGAGAACTTTATGTTAGTGAATTGTTTGTTGTTTGTATGTTTATATTCATTGCTTGTGTGACGTTAATTTCCAAGGAAGGAACGATGCTGAAGGAGAGAGTGTAAATGCAAGCAAGCATGATTTCAGTCGAGGACTGGAGCCCAGACCAAGTGTCCACATGGATAAAGCATATTGGATTTCCTCAATATGCGCAGAGTTTTGTGGGTGAGGTGATTCATTTTCATCGAACATCTGAAGAGTTACAACAGCACAAATACATTAACATTTAAAAGGCTGTAGTTTGTGAAATGTGACAACATGCCCCGTAGGTGGGGTACATTGTAACATCTGAGGGGCACGTTGTAACATGACCATATAACAGCTTAAAATGGTATCTGATTGCATGAAAAAAAAAAAATACAAGACAAACTAAAAGATTTTGTCAATAAAATATTTATTTAAAATAAAATAATGCAGTTTTTTAAGAATGAAAAATAATCTGATTTTGGAGTTTGACAATGATCACATTGCAACCATGCTTGGGACGGCCCACATAAACGAGCCTAAATGCTTTACATGTCTTGAAATAATAATTTCTTAACATTAAACATTGACTGTCAGTCTTTATTCACCTGTTTCTCGTCGTTTATCATTCAAATGTATTAAAGTAAATAGTGTGAATTACATCGCTAATGTCATAGAATAGCACATTGTAACGCAGTGTTACAACATACCCCATCTGCGCAACTGGAATTTAAAACTGGTTACTGTCTTCTGATAGTTAGCGAAGCATTAAAATAATTTAAACTGATAAATAACAGATTGGAGATTAAAATAGCAGATGTGTCTCAATTTAAAATGAGTAATAAAAACTGAGATGAAAAATTGACTTAAGCCAGAAATATAATATTACTATGGTCAAATAAATGTTCAGCGATATCTTAAAGACTTTTGAATTTTGGCGCACTTTTTTTCTCTATATAATGTTGATATAGTAACTAGTAAATGCTGTAAATTTGGTTATGCTAGCATGTGTGGAAATATTTAAACCACGTGTGTTACAACTTACCCCACGTTACTTTGTGCCCCGCGCTCCCCTATAACTAATTACTAATACGATTTCAGTAATAATATTACAGTTACCATCCATAAAACAGCTAGTTACTTAGTTACTTTTGATGCCTCAACCCCTACTGATTTGAAATCCAATAATTCCTATATTTATTTTCATAATTTTCACCACTCGCTCAGGCACATGAAGTCACCAGTGCATCAGGAAATCTTGGAATATGGAAACGCTTGCATTCAGGGAATGGAAATATTACCATACACTGATTTTGTCAGGGGAAAGCTAAGGTGATCTGAACACAGATGTGGAAGTTGTGGCTTCACTCTGTATATATTACTTTACTCTGGCATTACATGGCTTGCCCACCCACATCCATCTGATCCCGATATAATGATATATTACTATAATTAAAAATCCTATGAACTTATGTGATTTCTTTTGATAAAATACTTCATGAAATTTAATGATACTGTAGATATAGGCAGGGTCGAACAATGGCAAACAGGTATATGGCGGGCAAAACACAAGAATAGTCCCAGGGCTAGCGTAGGTCACCGATCGGCAGACAGAATCACAGGGGCGAGACGAGAGGGAGAAATCCAGGAAAACAGGCAAAGATCAGAAACTGCAAAAACAGGCAAGGCAAAACACGGAGACTCGAAAAGGGGTACAGGCTAAACAATACTCAGTAGAGAAAGGTGGTTAGAGTGGGTGTTATATAGTGAGTGAGGTGATTAGAAACAGCTGTGTGCAATGAGTGCAATCAGTGCAGTGTGCAAATCGTGCAAAGAATGAAGGGTTATGTAGTCCGGGGTGCTATGCAACAGTTTGTATTGTGCGAGAGTCAATGTAATGGAAAGGGTGACCTCTGGTGGTGAATAAACGGAAGTCCATGGACCGAATTCGTGACACCAACACTGATTGTGATACCATTATATTTCGATATACTGTATATTTGTATTTCTATATACTATATACTCCTCAATATGACTATTTTTCCATGGTTACCTCTCATAAGATTAATAGAGTATATAAACATAGTTTTACATATTTATGTCTTCCCAGAAAATGGCGTTTCTGGATTAGACCTTTTGGAAGTCACTGGTTCAGTTTTAGGTAAGACTTTTTTGTCTTACATTTTTTTATAAACTAAAAGACACTTTCAGGCATGATTTTAAGCCTTTTTTATTACCTGTCTTGACATTTATGTTTAATGTCGCTGGTTGCATATGTGTGAATTAGTTTGCATTGAATATTTGTTGCAATCGCACGCAAAAAAAGAAAAGAAATCTCAATGTTTTTTTTTGTCATATTGTAGTCTGTTTCTCAGTATGGTAGGTACTGGTAATATATTTATTGTACAGGTTTGGGCCTGTTAGTAACAATCCTTTGTTGTATTCAAAACCCCAAAATAAACACTTCCATTGGACATTTACCATTACTTCAAACAAATGTAGCTATTCATCTTAGAAAGTAAGAAAGGATAGAGGCATTATAGGGTGTGCTATGTTTATTTAGTAGAAAGGCATTTTTTAGCACTGGCTGATGTCATGCTATTATCATTAAGCTTGTGCAAATGCAGCCATTGGATATTATTCTGAAGCTGTCTGGTTACTACAAAGAAATATTAACAATTATACACTAAGCAATTTTTTGTGTGTGTGTTAAATTCACTGTTGTGGTTGTCAAAACTAAGGGATGATATTTTGTCTTTATATTTTACAGCTCCTAACTGTATTCCATTAAATTATGTAAGATTAATATACCAACCTATTTGAGTTATTCATATCAATTTGTTACTATAAAAATGTACTGATAACAAAGGTGGTACAATGGAACGCCACATGATGACTCTACATTCATCAAAATCGGACTGTCCAGTAGCTGTAATAATATAATTATTGAGTAAAATGTACATTGTCTTTTAAAATATATTTGGCAACATACAGTCTTTTTCCAAAATTTGAAATACATTAAAGTAATTGTGTTGGTCACATATGCAGGATATATTAACATAGGCTATTAATATATAACTTTTAAAGTTGTCAACTCCTGGTCTACTTTTGCTGGTAAGCTTGTGTACTGTAAATTCTGAGCTGGGTAAATTACTTGAAAATTGAATTCCGTTACTGATTCCCAATTACATGACAGAAATTGTTGTTAGTTACGTAATCCATTACATTACACATTTTAGGTAATAATCAGACTACTTTTAGATTACTTTTGACCTAACTTGTTTATCACATTGATTTAAATAGGATAATCGTGTACCATATTGATATAAAAATACATAGGGAAAGAAAATATATTAATTGTTATTAACAATATGAAGTGCATTAAACATTACAGGTTTTCCAAACTGGGGTTCATGAGGGAACTGCAGGGGTTGGTGAGTTTAATGAAAAGCTAATAATTAATTACATCATAAAAATGTCAAATTAAAATTAATTATTTTAAAAATAACAACAATTCAAATAAAACACTTACTAAAAGATTAAATAATTTATTTGTTTACCTGCATGTCATGTGACCATTAACCAACGTCAGAGAACAGTGAACATGCACATTTGATACTTAATAATTAAAATATTTATTTTAAAATCTCAGGGGTACTTCAAGTAAATATAGTAGGTGAAAGAGGTTTGGCTGACAAAAAAAAAAGGTTTGGGAATCCCTGCATTAATTGTAAATAAGAAATTATTTGTGAAGAAAAGAATTTGTGCATTTTAATGTGTTTAAAGGGGTCATATGATGCTGCTAAAAAGATGTAAAAAGTGTATTTGGTGTAATGAAATGTTTATGCGGTTTAAGGTAAAAAAAAAAAAAAACATTATTTTCCACATACTGTACATTATTGTTTCTCCTCTATGCCCTGCCCTTCTGAAACACGTCGATTTTTACAAGCTCATTGGTCTGAAAAGCGAGGTGTGCTGTGATTGGCCAGCTATCCAGTGCGTTGTGATTGGCCGAATACCTCAAGCGTGTGACGGAAATGTTACGCCCCTTACCATATTGTGATGCCCTGCTGCACACATCTGAATATTTGGGTTGAAGTGTTCTGGAACAGTGTTGTAAATACAACTTGACCACTGATTTCTAGTCGTGTCCTCTTTTGGAAGACCAAACAAAGAAGTTTCGCTTTCACAACAAAACACAGCGTCACACACGACAGGCTAGAGTGAGCGGCGGCGGGTTGCGGTAACCACATGTGCCGACCCCGGGCTGGACTCCGCTTCGTCCACGGTGAAAGCCGATCCGGCGATCCACAGCACGAAGTTGATGCATTTCCTCA
>NW_015505270.1:1260759-1261948 GCF_001515645.1 Sinocyclocheilus grahami | reverse complement strand
ATCATCCTCTTTTGGAAGACCAAACAAAGTAGTTTTGCTTTCACAACGAAACACACAGCGCCTTCACGACATGGCAGCGGCAGCAACAACAATACTACAGCGAGAATAAAAGTTACGCCTTCGTTCTTTGTGTGAACATTTGGGCGGCGTTAAGCAAATCTTGCCACATCGTGACGTAGACATGTGGGGGCGTGTTCGAACGAGCCGTTTTAGGTAGGCGTGGGTGACTCTTAACTTTTATAAACAATATCTCTTTGGATTTGAGACTTTAGTCTTTGCAACTTTACAGATCTTCTTTATGCACCAAGAGCTTGTAACACTCCAAAGAGAAAGGACAACTTTAAATCGCATCATGTGACCCCTTTAATGCACAGCTCTATTTTGACATCGGCTGGTCAGATGATTCATTCCGTTGCCACTGTCAATCACAGCAATGACTCGCGGCATAATTTAATGGATTCACTTGCATACATTTAACATTCGTGTTTGTCATTCCTGAAACTGGAAATTTGTGGACATTTGGTTCTCTTAGACAAACAAATTCTCCAAATTGTGAATGGATTATGTAGAGAAACCTAACAAAGGACGCTCCCTTCCAGAACACCTGAGAAGAGATGATGTCAACCCCTCAGAGGACCTCAGATGATGCCAACCCTGAAACAACATATAGAACTACCACATTTTGCTTTAAGTTTGATTGCATCATATAATAATTGCTGTTAATAGTGTTCATCGTCTGTTTGATTAAGTCTTTAATTGATTTTTCCATACATTTCTGCCATATGTACATTAACTGACAGTCACCACTGATAAGCTACCACTAAATATTGTAGAAACTTAATTTGCTGTAAAGTTGCTTTGCAACGATTTGTATCGTGAAAAGCGCTATACAAATAAACTTGAATTGACATATACTGTCTTTTTACGCGTTGCATCGCACCGCGTAAACCTAAAACCATGTCTGCATTTGTGATCGGAGAAATTACAAACAACAAGCGCTACTCTACACTGCTCAAAGCTCGCGTTTAAATCATCAGTGGCAAATCCTTTAAATATGAAATCTTGCTCACAGTCTGTGAACAGCCGGCATTGTAGTCTACGATCAGGAAATCAGGAAACAGTCCTCCATAAAATGCACTGCACACATCTGAATATTTGGGTTGAAGTGTTCTGGAACAGATACAACTTG
>NW_015505270.1:1236394-1260693 GCF_001515645.1 Sinocyclocheilus grahami | reverse complement strand
ACGAAGTTGATGCATGTCCTCAGCGACCAGCACGGATCAGCTCCAGGCATGACGAAGCAGATATCATCCTCTTTTGGAAGACCAAACAAAGTAGTTTTGCTTTCACAACGAAACACACAGCGCCTTCACGACATGGCAGCGGCAGCAACAACAATACTACAGCGAGAATAAAAGTTACGCCTTCGTTCTTTGTGTGAACATTTGGGCGGCGTTAAGCAAATCTTGCTTTTATAAACAATATCTCTTTGGATTTGAGACTTTAGTCTTTGCAACTTTACAGATCTTCTTTATGCACCAAGAGCTTGTAACACTCCAAAGAGAAAGGAAAAATTGAAATCGCATCATATGACCCCTTTAAAAGACAAAAGCTTTCCGAACACATATTAATGCATGGCTAAATAGCCTACTGAGTGATAATTGAGTGTTCATCAGTAGTTTATGCAATGTTGAGAAAACACTTCTTAAAATTGAAATGATTTTTGTAAACCCAGGGATCAAATGCTGTGCCCTCTCAATTTTCTGTGTAATTCTAGCCACCTATGTGCATTTTAATGTGTTTGAAAGACGAAAAACCTTCCAAAGACAGAGTAATACATGGTTAAATAACCTACTGAGTGATCATTCAAATAAAAATTAATGTATCAGTAGTTAATGCCGTGTTGAAACACCTCTTACCCCTGAAAATGAGTTTTGTAAATCCAGTGGTCAAATGCTGTGTGGCCTCTCAGTTTTCTGTGTAATTCTAGCCACCTGACTAGTGACTGGTCTTTGTGTGAGTGTCTACAAAACTGGTTAGGTAGACTGGTAAGGCTATTTTAGAAAGGAAAACTTAAAAGATAGAAAAGAAGCATTAGGGAGAATAAATAAATAATGAATAATTGTGTGAAAAATATATGTAATCATCCAATCAATAAAAAAGTAACTGTAGTCTGATTAGGAGTATTTTTAAATGTAATTTAATCTAATTTCAAGTACTTAATTTTTGGAATCGGATTACGTAATCCAGATTACATGTAATCAGTTACTACCTAGCTCTGACTATAAGTATCCCAAGAAAAAGTTGGTTATCATTAGTCATTATTTTATTTTATTTTAACGTTAATGCTTAAGAGATTTATTATAGACAAACATTTATTGTGGGGAAAAGCAAGAATTTTAAATCTCTTCAATCATTTTGCTCTGAAGTCTCTGCTGTGGGCTGTGCTGCACGCAAGACTCTTTGACAAGCTCCTAATCTTAAAGACACACAAAAGCTTTTTGTCATTTTCTTGCTTGAGCAACTAAAGCCAACAGAGGAACAGGAACAATCGACAAACACTCCGAAGGAGGGCTGTCCCGGCTTTAAAAAAAGTGTTTTTGATTCCCTTATAGTTCTCTGCAAACGGGAACGGTTTTTTTCTCCTCACAACTATTGAATTTTAAGTACTTTCGCTGCAGCGGCGACTTCAGTTCACAGTTCGCTTGAAGAAGAGGGAGGGCAGTCCTAGTCCTTCCCCTCACAGCACACTTCTAGTGGAAAACCAGCTCTAAAAATGACACGGGGAAGAAGAGGGAACGCGTTTTATGTGAACATTTGGGCGGCGTTAAGCAAATCTTGCCACATCGTGACGTAGACATGTGGGGGCGTGTTCGAACGAGCCGTTTTAGGTAGGCGTGGGTGACTCTTAACTTTTATAAACAATATCTCTTTGGATTTGAGACTTTAGTCTTTGCAACTTTACAGATCTTCTTTATGCACCAAGAGCTTGTAACACTCCAAAGAGAAAGGAAAAATTGAAATCGCATCATATGACCCCTTTAAAAGACAAAAGCTTTCCGAACACATATTAATGCATGGCTAAATAGCCTACTGAGTGATAATTGAGTGTTCATCAGTAGTTTATGCAATGTTGAGAAAACACTTCTTAAAATTGAAATGATTTTTGTAAACCCAGGGATCAAATGCTGTGCCCTCTCAATTTTCTGTGTAATTCTAGCCACCTGACTAGTGACTGGTCTTTGTGTGAGTGTCTACAAAACTGGTTAGGTAGACTGGTAAGGCTATTTTAGAAAGGAAAACTTAAAAGATAGAAAAGAAGCATTAGGGAGAATAAATAAATAATGAATAATTGTGTGAAAAATATATGTAATCATCCAATCAATAAAAAAGTAACTGTAGTCTGATTATGAGTATTTTAAAATGTAATTTAATCTAATTTCAAGTACTTAATTTTTGGAATCGGATTACGTAATCCAGATTACATGTAATCAGTTACTACCCAGCTCTGACTATAAGTATCCCAAGAAAAAGTTGGTTATCATTAGTCATTATTTTATTTTATTTTAACGTTAATGCTTAAGAGATTTATTATAGACAAACATTTATTGTGGGGAAAAGCAAGAATTTTAAATCTCTTCAATCATTTTGCTCTGAAGTCTCTGCTGTGGGCTGTGCTGCACGCAAGACTCTTTGACAAGCTCCTAATCTTAAAGACACACAAAAGCTTTTTGTCATTTTCTTGCTTGAGCAACTAAAGCCAACGGAGGAACAGGAACAATCGACAAACACTCCGAAGGAGGGCTCTCCCGGCTTTAAAAAAAGTGATTTTGATTCCCTTATAGTTCTCTGCAAACGGGAACGGTTTTTTTCTCCTCACAACTATTGAATTTTAAGTACTTTCGCTGCAGCGGCGACTTCAGTTCACAGTTCGCTTGAAGAAGAGGGAGGGCAGTCCTAGTCCTTCCCCTCACAGCACACTTCTAGTGGAAAACCAGCTCTAAAAATGACACGGGGAAGAAGAGGGAACGCGTTTTATGTTAAGAAAAGTTCAAAGATTATCGTTAAATCTCCTCGGATTGACGAGTTTAAACATCTGTGAAGCGTGTTCGAAGTTTTGGAATCAACACAACAACTTGTAACGGACTTAAAACGTCGGACGCACAAAACGGGCGGCAGATCGAAATAAAGCGGGACTTGGCGAAAACTTATGAAGGTAAATAACTTTAGCAGATAATTCATTGTAAACAGTTATTATTTAAATCAAATGACAAGGATTGTTATTTTAGTCAGTCTGTAAAAGTTTCACCAAAACGTATTTAAGCGGCTGTAAATATGAGGCTTATTCTTATTCGTGCTTTGACAACCTAAAGACGTTTCATTAGCTAGTTTTTGGAAATGCAGACTTTGCATGGTTTGCATCCTCCTGCAGTGAATGAGAATGCTGTTGAGAAAGTTGTATTGCTGTTACTTTGTAGATAGGACGATATGACATGCGCAGTGCTGACATATTTCTCACTTCCTTTGCCCCCTGCCTCCCTCCTTCTTTTTTTTTTCAGAGAGGCCAAAGTTCTGCTTGCTGACTCAGCCTCCAAATCACCCAATTGCCTTTTCCACTAAGCTTTTTGGAAGACCAAAAAGCCTGCAGTCCTTAAGTTTTACAACTGAGAATCACCGCATCCCCCGTCCCCCTCGATGGAATCTGCCGTGTCCATATAACACAAAAACACCTATTAAAAGACATGGGTAAAAGGACATGGTGCTAACTAAAGAATGTTGATGAAACTGATAATGAAAAGTTGACAAATTCCGTTGTTGGTTATTTGGGTCTGTGCTGAACCTTTAAGACGTTCATTTTGCTTGGTTGCAGTGCAAAAATAAAGTAAAATAAATTAACTGAATGTGTAAAACAGTGATTACAAGGCTAAACAAAAGCCTCTTCCGTGAGGTATTGTCAGCAGTGCAAAATGGTAAATGTTAATCCTACGATTAAGGTCCTCTGGTTGGTGGATATTATGCAGTTAATATTCATTAGCGACTCTTTTCAAACTGACTGTGAACTGAAAACTGCCTGATATAATTGTAATATTTTGTAATATGTCTTTGTTTATAAGCATTCAGGTCTGAATTCAAAATGATTTTTCCAAAAATAACAGCAGCGTAATAAGACAGGTTGAAGTAGGTTGCTACAGAATGTACTCATTTTGAATTGGTCTCGTAAATACGTGTCCAGGTCACATTTTCAAATAAAAATAAATAAATAAATAAAAATACAAGAAAGAAAGAAATAAAAACATAACCTGAATTCAAACTCAACTCAGCCGTTGGATTAATCAAAGAAACAGGCTAGTAAAATAATTAATCTATTATTAAAATAGTTGCGCCCCTAGTGCTAACTTTCAAAGTTTTATTATTGACAATGTCTTGTGTAACCCAATGCCCCAGCATGATGTATACCTGCTTACCTCAGGGCAGTGAAGTCAGACACCCCTGTGGTGGAATGTGTCACTAATTTTCAGACACAGTCACATGGGCGAGGTACATTGTCTCACCATTCACTCATATCTGGGCCATAAATTGCTTAAGCTGGATGTGTCATTTAAAAATTCAGGAATAGGAGGAAGCCACCACAAGCCAGACAGTGATTCAACTCCAGTTGGTCAAATGAGGTATATAATGCTTTCTGTTTCGACCTTTGTCAAACCGAAATGGAGAGTTTTTGCCATCTGGTTGACTGAAGACTTACCTTGCTAAAACTATATCATCAGTGTTGTTGCTTTAATGGTATAAATATTACATTATATGGTTGTTTGTGTGTGTATTAGGGCTGTGAAAATGGCGGAAAAACTAAATTCGAATTTTGTACTTAAATATGATCAAAATTTGAATTATATTCTAATTTAAAATGTTAAATTATTATTATTAAATTAAAATGTATAATTTCCGTTATGGTGAAGAATAGCTTTTGGCTTCTCTTCTGAGGCCACAAAAGGGTGCATCGAGCAAAATATTACTAATGCACGTTTATTTAAAGCATAAGATAAAGACTATCTGTGAAAAAAGTGCAAATTTAAAATGATATTTATAAACAAATTATAATGAATTAAGTTGCTTAAACAACTATAAACAAAACAGCATCATGTATGTATGCATAGTTTAATACAAATTGCAGAAAGCCAATCACACAGAGTACATTTTTCATTTAAAAACATGAGATGCAGTGGAATGGGGGGGAAAATTCACCATAAAGCCTCAATATATGTTTTTTTCAAAGTTAAACTTGCATTAAATTTACATGGCTTTCTAAACATGCGGCTCCTTTGTGCGAGATGCGAGTGCAACAGTGATAGATGTCCCTCTAGAAAATGCGCAAAATATGTGTTCTGTGTGAACGGCTTGGTTTCAGTTTTGATTTAAACCATATCTTCTCCGCATTGATGTTCTCTTTTTCCGCAATATTTTTAATGAACAACGCAGCAGCACCGCATCTAGTGGCTTCAACTGGATAGGTTAACAAAAACATTATAATGCAACGACACTTACATCGTCATCGCATCTCGTGCGCCACTGATAAGGCTGCCTCCTTAACGCACACCTAAAATTCGAATGCAACGTTTTTGAATGCGAATGTCAAGTCAAGTCAAGTCACCTTTATTTATATAGCGCTTTTAACAATACAGATTGTGTCAAAGCAACTGAACAGCATTAATTAGGAAAATAGTGTCAATAATGCAAAGTGACAATAGTAAACACTCATTTTTCAGTTAAAGACAGTTCATCATTGAATTCAGTGATGTCAACATCCAGCTCAGTTTAAATAATATCTTTGCAATTATATGTGGATTTTTATTTTAAATTCGACGAATATTTTAAATTCGAAGAAATTTCTTTTGACAGCCCTAGTGTGTGTGTGTGTGTGTGTGTGTGTGTGTATATGTATATAAATACACGTTCCCTCTTCATCTTTTTTCTGAGCTGGTAACTTTTTTTTGTTACATGTTACCATGTTGCATTTTAAATATTTAAAATTAGGTGTGATTTACCAATTTAATAGGGCTGTGTATCGGCAAGAATCTGGCGATACGGTACTTATCATGAGGGGTTGCGATACAATATGTTGTGATATATTGCGATACTGTAAGCAAGACGATATATTGGAATATTTCTTATTTTAGGAATAGGAGAATAGGATATAATTTTAAGAAAACTGTCATTTAGAACACATACCATATGCAAACCTTAGCAAAAAAAATTTATTTACATATAATTTTTTATTTGTATAATTTTTTTTAACCAGAACACAGTGGAATCTGCATTTGCGTTAATCTGTCCCTGTAACATTCAACGCTATTGAACAATCTTTTTGTGCAGTATGAGTAAAGGGGGAACAATTAAGTGCTTGCAGGAGTCAGATTTGACTGATCATGGGTCGAGAGGAGGGATGACCTACAAGACCATGGTGGAGGATTTGCTACTCAACGGATCCGGAGCTCATTGACAGATATTTTATATCTTTAAGACTATAGTAGTTAAATAGTAAATACTCTGAGTGCGTGTGATCGCGAAATCGAAAGTGAAAGTTAACAGCACGAGCGCTTATTCAAAAATGATTTAAATACTCCCCATTGATAGCGGCTCCCTGATATGCAAAAATTATATGCAATATTAGAATGATTGTGGGAGCGGGCAGGACTGGACAAACCTTGCAGGAGCGGAACACACATGTTGTCACTGTTTAAGTTCAGAGGTAAGAAGACTGCTATCTAGTGGTCGGGATATAAACTCAAAACGAAACAACGGCCATGAATCCTGTATACATTTTTTTTTTTAAATATCAATATTGCATTTTTGAGAATCGATACAGTATCGCCAAACAAAATATCGCGAAACTCAAGTGTATCGATATTTTCTTACACCCCTACAATTTAAAATGTAAAAATCAAATTGAATGTGTCCCTTTATTGCTGCTGTTATCTTAAAATAAATTTTGAACCTTCCTGTTCATTAACAAAGACACTACAAATATATTAAAATTGCATAGACACTGGATATGTTTGACCGAGATCTTGCTGCTTGCATCCCCCACATCTGTCGTACATGACCGAAACTGTTAATTGTCACTTTGGTCATAAATTTCAGATTTTATAGATGTTTTTTTTTTCCTCTGACAGAATGGGAATATGTGGTGGGTGGGGGGGCTGAATATGTCTTTTTTCCCCCCCTACTGAGGGAACGAATCTGGTGCAGAGCTTCAGTGGCAAAGATGAAGCATCTCTAGCACATGCTTTTCATTAAGGCTTTGGATGGAAGAGTGGGTGGGGGTTGAACTGGAGTTAAGGGGAGCAGCGCTGTGTTTCCAAATACTTGGGCCTGTATCAGGAACTTGTGGGGGGAAAAGAACCACATTATAGAGACCTTGTTGCTGTTGGAGTATGGAGGAAGAAAAGAAATGGAGGGAGTAATTCTCTGACTCATGTTGGATTTTTCTGCCATACTGGCACACAGGTTTGCAGGGCCTCTATTGCAGCTCTTTCCTTTTCTTTTATTGTTGGCTAAAGATAAAAAAGTGACCTTTAGGATAGTATTTCCTCAACTCTTTTAAAAGTTCAGTTGTCATTAAAGTCTTATCTCTGATGATGAATGAAACATCAGTAATATACCTTTGCCAGCAGTATTACTGGGCAGCAGAGCATGTGAGCGAAGCTCTGCTACGTTTTCCGCTCTATAGACATGCGCTCCACTCAGTCGCTCTAACCGCCCAAGCAAGCGCAGGGGGAGGCTGAGCTTTACGCTTTCTCCACGGTTGCAGCGCCAGACCTTTCCAGAATGGAATGTTGCGTTTCCTGCTCAGTTCCTGCCATGCGTTTCTCAATTCCCCCTTCTGCCTTAATCTCTCTGTATGCTCTGTCTTTGTTCTCGGACTGTTCCTTTGTCATTGCCTCATCCACTCATTGGATGCATGCTGAAAGACTAAACAAATTTGTGTGTGAGAGTAGTTTATGGTTTGGGGTGCATCTCTTTTTGTTCCTTAAAAAGGAAGGTTTAGTGGAATCCTAAACTTTGACAAAAATTACTTTTCAGATAATTGTGTTTTAAATGTACAGTTTTTCTTTTCCATGTAACCAAACCAAAATTATTGATGACTACAAAGATTTTTATCCAATTAGATGATCTCTGGAATGAGATTGTCCCTCCCCCTAAATAGCACCTGCAAGTGACTAGCATGTAGCTGTCTGTCATAACTGTGACTTAAATCAAAACCTAATAGCTTAAAAAAAACCTGGAAAGAAAACTGCACTCAAGCACATTTAATACTTTATTGCCAATTATTTGACTATTCATTCAGGCAGCCCACCAACTAACAGCTCTAGTTTGTCAACAGTTCATAAAAAGACACATTTACTCAGTGATCTTGCAATGTCATCTCAATTCCTCAGATAAACGTTTAATCTTCTGCCTTTATGCCGTTCTTGTGGCCTCATCGTCATCTTGTTCTCTGCGGTATCTTTTCAAACGCGTATAAACTTTATTCTGTATTGGCTCCTCCTTCATCCATAACAATATTGTCAGTGTTGTCATGTCCTACTTAAAGCATAAAATAATTCTTAACATGGACGAGTTCTCTGGAGTTCATTAAACCCCTGGAAATGTTCCACTAATGCTCCCCTGTTATGAAAACAGTGCCTTTGAAAGTTGGGGGTGGCATCAGAGTGTTGCTCGCTCTGCCTTAAGACATTTTCTAAGGTCACCTTCCTGATCTTTCCCACTTTTAAGTTTTGATGTCAGGAGGTTGTCCTGGTGAAACTCTATCCCTTGAGGAATGCTGCCCTACCACTCATCAGCATTAGACAGTTTACCGTTGTTGCCAGCGGCAATATTCATCAGAGGTCGGGAAGTAAGACAAGAAAATGCAATGGAATATCTTGCTTTCTTCTGTCACAGTTCTCTGAAAAGTGGTACTAAAGGGTAAAGTTCTTGCCTATAGTAACTAGGGCTGTGTATCACCAGCAAAGTCATGATACGATACGTATCACGATACAGAGGCCACGATACGATACGCATCACGATACATGAATGCACTGAATTTCACCTCAGCAGAATTTAGAAAAACAGCTGTTTATTAAACACTGCTTACTATAGTGCCAGTTCTTACTATTGGCAGAGCAGGCAGCTGACCTCTGCATTATGAAGGGCCTCCATAACTGTACCACAGTACAATATAAGTAATGGCATATGTTTCATGTTTACATTGGGCGCTCCCAACCAGGTACACTGTTAATAGAGAAACGCGGTAAAACGGTGGTAATTCATACAGTGAGTACGGAAAGTATTCAGACCCCCTTACATTTTTAGTACAGGGATATTCTGGACGAAAACCTTCTCCAGAGTGCTCAGGACCTCAGACTGGGCTGAAGGTTTACCTTCCAACAAGACAATGACCTTAAGCACACAGCTAAAATAACGAAGGAGTGGCTTCACAACAACTCTGTGACTGTTCTTGAATGGCCCAGCCAGAGCCCTGACTTAAACCCAATTGAGCATCTCTGGAGAGACCTAAAAATGGGTGTCCACCAACGTTTACCATCTAACCTGACAGAACTGGAGAGGATCTGCAAGGAGGAATGGCAGAGGATCCCCAAGTCCAGGTGTGAAAAACTTGTTGCATCTTTCCCAAAAAGATTCATGGCTGTATTAGATCAAAAGGGGGCTTCTACTAAATACTGAGCAAAGGGTCTGAATACTTAGGACCATGTGTTATTTCAGTTTTTCTTTTTTAATAAATCTGCAAAAATGTCAACAATTCTGTGTTTTTCTGTCAATATGGGGTGCTGTGTGTACATTAATGAGGAAAAAAAATTAACTTAAATGATTTTAGCAAATGGGTGCAATATAACAAAGAGTGAAAAATTTAAGGGGGTCTGAATACTTTCCGTACCCACTGTACATACACAGCCTCTCTCGCTCCCTGTGTCGTAAATGAACTGATAATGAATTACACTTTTCTGAGAATAGAATATTGAAGTGGAGATCGCTAAACTGCAAGCTAAGCGGTGTTTTCAGAAAGCAAGCGCGTTTATCCACAGTGGAGAGAGAGCGCGTGCGTACACAGGGTTGCCAGGTTGACAAAGATAAGTAGCACACTTAGCAGATATTTCCGTATTGCGCAAGTGTGAAGCTCTGTTTTGGGGATTACGTCTCTTTATATCAGGCAACCCAGTTGTGTTCCTCTGCGGCCAGATTAAACCTTGTTGTAGCCTATATATGCTCTATTCATTCTTTTTTAGAAACCTCACACTTTTCTGTTCAATTTTAAACGTTGTAAAATTTTAAACGGATTAAGCGTGGTCCACTGCTGCACACATGCCACAGTATCGATACAAGGCCAGCTGTATCGATGCTCGTATCATCAAATCTCTGTGACGATACATCGTCGTATCGACATTTTGAACACAGCACTAATAGTAACATGTATATACGGTTCAATGACAGCGCTCATTTTTGTGTCGACATCTATCATTTTATTAAAAAATTGTTAAAAATGCAATTCGTGCATACAGTGACTTGGATATACCTTTTCAATGATGAGCATATTTTATATTTCTAAATTTCTTTGGTCTGCGTAAGTTAACAAAAATCACACAGGGTGATGCAGTTGTCCTTGTGATATCATGATGACGAAAAAAATCCTATATAAAAATTTTTTTGTTTTGTTTTTTTAAAGAAAAGTTTAACATGTTTTGTATAATGTTCTATTATTAATTGTTAGAAAAATATTTTAACAAAACTGCTTTATTAACATTTGAAAAACATTTTGTTGCCAAATCAAAGTCAAGTAGTGCAATATATTATAAAGAGGATGTGTGTCAAGGTCAGTAAATCTTTTAAGATATCAGATAATTTGGCGTATTTATGACAAGAAAAAGTTAATTATATTTATGAATTATTAATTAATGATATTTGTTTGAAAAACGTTTTTAAAAACTTTACTAGAATTCTAAAAAACATGAGCAAGCTGTGTAGGCTCGGCTGCCATGCTTTCAAGGTATATGGAAATATTATTACTTTTTGCTTGATGGTCACACAATATGACATTGTATGACATTTGTCATTGTAAGCTGTTTATTGTTGCGTTAGCTAACAAAAACACCAGTACATATTATTCTCTTTAGACTTCTATACGTCCAAATCCGTTCAAATCAAATCTGTTTGGTGATTAATTCTATTGTGTCAGCTTCTGGTCATATGACTAAAAAGTCTTAAAGTGTAAAAGGAGATGTGTGTTGAAAGACTAGATGTGATGGTATTAGTCACACTATATACCAAACTACTTGGTATTTTTGGAAATAGTTTTGAAGTTTAGCAAGCATGTCCTAAAGTGATGGTTAAGAAACAGTTTTAGTTTCCAATTCCAAAACATTTTAAGTTAAGCAGTAACGTCAATCCTTGATCAGATAATAACCTGAACATCTGTCAGTGCTGTACTGAGAACCTGGAGTGTCTCAGCATAATGAGGGCAGGAGTGAACTGTACTGTCAGAGGCTGTTTGATAGAGTGCCAGCATCGAGCCCGTGCTCAAACCTACCCTGGGCCACATTCCTGATGTATTACCCGAGTAAACTCTGTCTGCATGGGGGCCCTGGGAAACTTGTGCATGAAACATAAATATTTAGACAATGTCAGCATCCATTCAGAATGTTATGGACTATCAGAAACCAGGTTACAGTTAGTGGTATACATCCATCTTGAATGATCTGATCTTTCTTAGTACAACTACAACTGCAATTTGAAATGGCTTATATTTATTTTGTTTGTTATGTGGTAACTTGAAGTTTTTTCTCAGTAAATAACCAAATATCTTTTTGTCAAGGAAGTGAGATTGTATTAAATGAGAATGTGTGCACAACTTCATCGGCAGATTATTGCACACCATTGGGGATAATTTTGGACATTGCACACCATGGGTAATTTCTTTCTTTCTAAAATTCAAGAGGATTCTTTTGTAATTAATTGCACTCTTTCAGATAGCTTGACAGTACCCATGTTGCTCTTGGCTTTGTTTAGTTGCGCTTGAAAGAGACGGGCAGCAGCGGTTAGAAATATGAGGAAGGAATAACTGCTGTCTGTGTTAGGACAAGCCAGGTGTTTTAGTTTCTTATCAGAGGACTTGCGGTTTGCCACCTGTTTCTACATTACTCAACTTTTCTTAGCAGGTGGATCCTTTGCTCAATTTGGCCTGACATTCAGGGATTTGTCTGTTGACAACATGTTAGGGTTATTGATGGCTCACGATAGTCGACTAATAAACAAGTCCTCCAATAACTTGACTAGTCCAGTTGGACAAATGCCCCCTAATGTGATGATCCCTTTTTGAGCCCCCTAGCCCCCATCCTAAAATATAAAGACAGTTATATTTTCATGTACAATGACCCATTTATACTGTGTAAGAAAAATACTATGTATAATATTACAAAGATGACGTCTTGTTTCCTAAACTGAATAATTTGGCTTCCTTTATATTCCTGTAGCACAAACAGAAAAGCATGGTGCTAGCAACACCAAAGTCATGGGTTTGATTTCCAAGGAATGCATGTCCTAATAGTAAACCTTAAATGTAAGTCGCTTTGGGGGAAAAAGTCAAATGCATAAATATAATGAAATGTAGATGTTATATTTTCACTCTGTCCAGCAGTTTTTGAATGCAGTGTCCCATCTAAATTTGTCCCATGTCTCGTTTTCATTTGTGTCCAATTAAATGTGGTGTCTACCCTGAGGAAGGTTTGTTAGCTCATTGATTATGTCAACATCTCAACAATTGTAGCATACAGAAATTGAAGAGTAACAGGTAAACAAGTCTTGGCATATGATATGAAATCAAAAAGTGAAAGTGAAAATTTTGAAATGGTAAAGAAACTATTTTAACATTCCAGTAAACTCCAAAACCCAAACCCGATAATCTGGATTAGATAAAGTTGGATTATTTTTGAGGTTTCAGGCAAGCATCATAGAGAAATAATTTGTATAAACCACAATTACTTTTGTGTCAACTGTTATATTAGTCAGATTTCAGATATTTATCGCACACCCAGTCTCTGATAATTAGCTCTACTCATTTTGATGTAAATTGGAGTGTTAAGAGCAGCAGGCAGGTTTGAAGGTGTGTAGATAACTGGCAGTGATCCAACTCACCTATCCTTACAGCCACACCTGATGGAATGCATTAGTTAGTTCAGTGTACGAGCTTACTGCAGCAGTGTCGTTTAGCGTGTGAACAAAGGAGTACGGCTCAAGACAAATGGTCAACGGGTAGAGGAGTTCAGTGGAGTTTTCTCATCCAGGACATCTTTGGTGTAAAGGAGGTAGAAATCTGTGAGTTGAATTTGTGTTGGATGAATATTTCAGCTTTTTAATAGCTTAAAATAAATGTTCTTGTCACGATTGTACTTTAAAAGGGATGCCAAGTTCTTCAAAGTCACCTAGTATGAAAATGTTTGAACGTTATTCAAAGTTAACGTCAGTCTAGAAAAAAGAGGCATTTGCTGTATGGACATTGTAGGTAGTAAATTTGAAGGAAGTGTGTTTATGAAGTTAAGAGAGTAGATAAACATTCTCCCAGTTTTGCAATTCTGGGAATCATGCTTGACATGCTTCATACCTTGGTCAGGACTTAAACTGTAAGCACGTAGTTCAACTGCAACACATCCATTGCAAGACTCCGAGGTCAGAGACTTTGGAAACTTTCGTTAGGAGACCTATCTGTGGACTTTTAGGCATGTCAGATTCCCCGAATTCACTTCTGGGCACTCTGGCCGTGGAATAAACTGTTTATCTGAAACAGTCAAGGAACTTGAAGTTCAAGCGTCAGCAGGGGTGTGAGGGGAGGAGGCATCTGTAGTCTATTTCTGTTTTTGATGAGGTTAGGGGCGTATTAGAGAGGGGTCTGGTTTATTGTATGATTCAGACTGTTTCATAGCAATGTGAAATTTTGTATGTGAGTGATTTAGGAGTTCTTGTAGTGAGTTTTCTTTTAAAAATGTGTTGTCTGAAAGAGGGTGTTTCTAGGTTTTTGTCAACCGACAAATATGAGTGAAACACACAAAACCTGTCAAGAATATATCCTGGATGTATTGACCTGGACGTGTTTTTAAATAAATAAATATTTATCTTTACTTGAAGAAAATGATGGATGGGAAATTCAAACACTGAAGTCAATTAAATAATAAGTAATTAAATAATAAAGCAATGTATTTAAAACATTTATGTATCACACACACATCAACACCAATTTGACGGCCCTAAACTATTGAATACCTTTAATGTAATCAAGTAAATAAAAAAAATTCAGAAATGAGCAACAAAAACTCAAAATTAATATTTCCTAGTACAAATAAATCTTAATGGCCTTTAAAAAAGAGGCTTTAGATTTGTGCAAAATATAATTTATTGTTTTTTGTGTTTTAGGGTGAAATGTGTCATTGACATGTTTTCAATATATCCATTTTGGGAAGAACCTATCTTAAATACGTTTAAAGACTTTTGTCAGTCCCTAAAGCAAAGCAGGGGTCAGCACGTAAGTTTGGCATCGGGCCCAAAAAAATTTTCGCCACTATATGGTGGCCCAGAACATAGTCAAAGGATAATTTAAGAAAAATGCAGCTAGAATTGCCAATGACAGACTGTTACAGTGTCTTTTGTAACTGGTAGTGAGCTGTTACTCTGTGTTTAATCCTGTAGGAGGACAGTCATTAAAGGGTTAGTTCACCCAAAAATGAAAATTCTGTCATTAATTACTCACCCTCATGTTGTTCTAAACCCGTAAGACCTCCGTTCATCTTCGGAACACAAATTAAGATATTTTTGATGCATTCTGAGAGCTCTCTGATCCTCCCATAGACAGCAAAGGTACTACCACGATCAGCGTCCAGAAACGTAGCAAGGAGATTGGTAAAATAATCCATGTGACATCAGGGGTTCAACCGTAATATTACGAAGCTACGAAAATACTTGTGCGCAAAAGAAAAAAAAAGAGACTTTATTCAACAATCCATCTCCTCTGCCTCACCCTAGCGCCATTTTGGAGAGTATACTATCCACTGAACGCAAACAGCGTATGTTGTTCTGTGTCAGCCGCACCACACGGATACTTTGTTTTCATTCAAATCAAAGCACAAACATCGTAGAAAACGTATCCGTGTGGTGTACATATATGTAACGTATATTAAAAAATAAAATTAATAAAATAACAGCAGAGTTTCAAAGTGGCTTATTGGAACAATAGTGTTTAAACTTTTTTCCTACCACATGACAAGCTAATAACATGGTTGTCAGCATTAAAAGGTATAATTTCTGCTTTTTGCGATTCAAATTTTGTTTTATAACAGTAGCCTACTTTTTCGTCAGTTATTTTTCCTACGGATCGATGCATTTCTTACAGATTTCTGCTCATTCGAAATCTGATACAGATGAAGTAGCACTATAAGATTGCATTTGTTTGAATGCATTATTGCGAGAGCAATTGCGTGTGAATAAGTGTTGTAGTAGGCTACTTGTTTAAACTCGTGTTTTCTGCGTAAAAATAAGGGTAGTTTTTGGCTTTGGACTAAAACAAAAAGCAAAAAAATGCTAATTCATTCTCTCTTCATTCTTTCGCTTTTCGCCAGGAATATAGCCATTTCCCCGGTAACCGCAGTTAACAAAGCAGCGCAGCACCTGATTTTGCAACTTGCAGCGCTCATATTTAATCAATTAAACCATTGCCTTTTGAAGTGTAAGCTATATCTCAATTTGCATGTATATTTGTTTTTTTTCACCGGAGCACCACCTGAGTCTTCTCCTCCCCTCCCATTTCTACCAGTGATCCTTTCCTTCCCACGGTACTCATCACTGTTGTAGGTTGCCAAGTTGAGGGGACAAATGGGTTGAAATTTGTATGTGTCGATTGTGTGAGAAGGATGCGTTTCATACAAGATCTGGCAACTGGGCAACCTTGGAATTTGTTGACGTGATTATTCATATAATGAGGTTTGGGCCATACAAATTATGGGAGTTTTACCGGAGGCGAATGTAGCAAACATATAAAATACGCCCATGGGATTTTTTTATAGAAAGATTAAAAATATGGGAGAAATACGGGAAAATATTTAAACGTAATGATAGTGGGATAGAATGGTAAAATACGGGAGAATCCCGGGAAAAACGGGAGGGTTGACGGGTATGGCTAAATATGCAGTTATATTAGGGGCTGTTGGCATGAATTGTACTCGTGATGGAGCGGTGGTGGAGCAAGTGAAAACCACGATGCTCTGACCTTTAAAAAATCCGCTCCTCGCTACATTCAAAATCACACCGCTCCGCTCCGTTCACATAGCCTACTCTGATTGTGAATAACTGTTGCTGTCATGACAGATCTATTTCAGAATCAGCCGCTATCAAAATTAATCTGGGTGCGGGCGCGGGCCAGATATTATTGCTGGCGGGCCAGTTCTGGCCCGCGGGCCGCCTGTTGCTGACCACTGCCCTAAAGCATCAAAATTTCACTCACTACATTATGTTACTGTGTTTGCTTGGCATTATGTAGCTTATGCCAGTCCCTTAAAACTATGCATATCCTTACATACAGTTTGAATTGAACTGTGAAAACTGTGAACATTGTGAAAATGGGGGTAAAACAAGGGCATTTCTTTTTTGGTTCGTACCTCACATCCTCTTTTCTTTCACATGAAATATTTTTCTCTCTGCAATCCAAAAAAAGCCCATCTAGTTGTCTTTGGACTCCACCCCCATTGTTCTAACTCGCCAGAGTGCCTTCCTGTTCTAGAGTGGCTTGGCATTCGGGCCCTCACAGACCGGCTGTGTGTTTTGGAGCAACTTGAGGAGCTTCTTCATTCCAGTGACCCTAGCAATTGTCAGGACCATGAGAAGCCAGTAGTGACACACGACAGCATCTACAGCAGCCACACAGGTAGGTGACCTGGTCAAATATACAGTGGAGTAATGGAGTCAAAAGATTACACCGTGACTGGAGAACACCAGAGCCTAGACGGGTGGGATGGACATCAATGTCCAAAAGAAGTACTAGAAGTTATAGGTTAGTTCAGTTCGGCTCGGAAACTGGAATCACTTTGGTAGTGATTCCAGCTACCAAAATGTAGAACCTGTTTGGATATAATTTGATCACTTAAAAAGTCCTGTGATATATTTTACACTTAAAGTGATTAATAAAAGCCATGACATTTTTTCAAGTAAAGTGTTTGAAGTACTTCTAGAGCCTTAGATTTGTCTGGCAAATTTTCTCTAATTACACTGGATGAAGGTCACAGTAAAAATGGGTGTGTGTAAACATAAAATAAAACTGCAGACAAATATCTTTTTGGGACAGTTTTCTGTTTTTCATTATATGAAATGTCACATCTCCATCTACAGTAAAATCAGCCATCATTTCATTTGTTGTAACCATGAGTTTTGTTTTTTTGTGACCTCTGCATTTCATATTCTCATCCTGCTTTTGTTTGTGGCCATCTCTGTCATTGGCTCTGAGGACGTCTCAGTGAGCGAAAGATTGGAGAATGACAGGAAGTGGAAGTTTAAGTATGGGGGGGGGGGTTGGGGGCGGGCCACTATGAACTGTATTTTTCTACTTTCACTCTCTCGATGTCCACTTTCTCTGGCTTTCCATGTTGGAAAGCAGTTGTACACTGATGGCTCTGTCTCTGACTCACTTTACGTTTATTTATTTATTCACCACAGATGTTTCGGAAAAAAGCCTCATCCTCCTTGAGAATGCGAGGAAAATCAGAAAACAATAGACGTAATAAGTTCCCCTTCATTACTTTGTAGATGGTATAATAACCACTAAACTACAAACTTTGTTGAAGGCCAGTAGTGGCAACCATTCCAGATTAACACCATTTAGAGAAACAGAATATATATATATTTATTTATTTATTTATCTATTAGTGCTGGGCAATGATTACAAATTTTAATCGCGATTAATTACATGATTATGCACAAAATTCAATAATGCATTCAAATGTAGTGTATTGTGCACTTTTCATTTAAAAGTACTGCTATATGAACAAAAGTGCAAAAATGTTTTTGTTTGCAAACACTTTAAACAAATAAGGTAGCATTTCTTTTACATAGTAGCAGTTAAAATATTTATTGTAAATTTCAACTTATAACATTAATATAATCAAATTAAATATAACACCAAAGCTATTTGCCACTGCCAGGGCATTAACTGATAATATTAAATATTTTATAGTTTGTTAAAACAAGTTATGCTCAGAGTCCAGAGCCTCGATCATAACATTATAACAGGCACCTTTCGAGTAGAGACCTGCGCGACAGCGGGACCCAACACAGCAGAGTGCGGCGCGGGACAACACTTGATGGACGAGTGCAGGACCGGGCGGGTAGAGACTTGTGTTTGCGGGATGCAGGAAAATAAGGGTGTACTCGCACTAGGCAATCTTAACCGTACTCGAGCGCGTTTGAACCCCAAAGCCCGGTTCGTTTGACTAGTGTGATCACTCCGTGCCAGGCTCGGGTGTGGTTCGTTTAGCCGTCCCTGGAAGAGGTGGGCCAGAGCATCTTCACAGCGGCAATGCATTCTGGGAATTTAGGTCACGGGCGCTACAGCAGAGACTGGATAATGTAGTGAATGCAGACGTTTGATATTATTTAATCTTTATATTATTCTACTTAAGATCATGTTAGAGTGGTTAAGACTCACTTTACATCATTTGCCATAGCGCTTTGCACGGCCGGTGTGAAAAACGTGCTTTTTTCAGCGTTAGAAAGCTGAAAAAGTAGTGGTATTTCCTGCAGCCAGATTAAACCTTGTTGTAGCCTATATATGCTCTATTCATTCTTTTTTAGAAACCTCACACTTTTCTGTTCAATTTTAAACGTTGTAAAATTTTAAACGGATTAAGCGTGGTCCACTGCTGCACACATGCCACAGTATCGATACAAGGCCAGCTGTATCGATGCTCGTATCATCAAATCTCTGTGACGATACATCGTCGTATCGACATTTTGAACACAGCACTAATAGTAACATGTATATACGGTTCAATGACAGCGCTCATTTTTGTGTCGACATCTATCATTTTATTAAAAAATTGTTAAAAATGCAATTCGTGCATACAGTGACTTGGATATACCTTTTCAATGATGAGCATATTTTATATTTCTAAATTTCTTTGGTCTGCGTAAGTTAACAAAAATCACACAGGGTGATGCAGTTGTCCTTGTGATATCATGATGACGAAAAAAATCCTATATAAAAATTTTTTTGTTTTGTTTTTTTAAAGAAAAGTTTAACATGTTTTGTATAATGTTCTATTATTAATTGTTAGAAAAATATTTTAACAAAACTGCTTTATTAACATTTGAAAAACATTTTGTTGCCAAATCAAAGTCAAGTAGTGCAATATATTATAAAGAGGATGTGTGTCAAGGTCAGTAAATCTTTTAAGATATCAGATAATTTGGCGTATTTATGACAAGAAAAAGTTAATTATATTTATGAATTATTAATTAATGATATTTGTTTGAAAAACGTTTTTAAAAACTTTACTAGAATTCTAAAAAACATGAGCAAGCTGTGTAGGCTCGGCTGCCATGCTTTCAAGGTATATGGAAATATTATTACTTTTTGCTTGATGGTCACACAATATGACATTGTATGACATTTGTCATTGTAAGCTGTTTATTGTTGCGTTAGCTAACAAAAACACCAGTACATATTGTTCTCTTTAGACTTCTATACGTCCAAATCCATTCAAATCAAATCTGTTTGGTGATTAATTCTATTGTGTCAGCTTCTGGTCATATGACTAAAAAGTCTTAAAGTGTAAAAGGAGATGTGTGTTGAAAGACTAGATGTGATGGTATTAGTCACACTATATACCAAACTACTTGGTATTTTTGGAAATAGTTTTGAAGTTTAGCAAGCATGTCCTAAAGTGATGGTTAAGAAACAGTTTTAGTTTCCAATTCCAAAACATTTTAAGTTAAGCAGTAACGTCAATCCTTGATCAGATAATAACCTGAACATCTGTCAGTGCTGTACTGAGAACCTGGAGTGTCTCAGCATAATGAGGGCAGGAGTGAACTGTACTGTCAGAGGCTGTTTGATAGAGTGCCAGCATCGAGCCCGTGCTCAAACCTACCCTGGGCCACATTCCTGATGTATTACCCGAGTAAACTCTGTCTGCATGGGGGCCCTGGGAAACTTGTGCATGAAACATAAATATTTAGACAATGTCAGCATCCATTCAGAATGTTATGGACTATCAGAAACCAGGTTACAGTTAGTGGTATACATCCATCTTGAATGATCTGATCTTTCTTAGTACAACTACAACTGCAATTTGAAATGGCTTATATTTATTTTGTTTGTTATGTGGTAACTTGAAGTTTTTTCTCAGTAAATAACCAAATATCTTTTTGTCAAGGAAGTGAGATTGTATTAAATGAGAATGTGTGCACAACTTCATCGGCAGATTATTGCACACCATTGGGGATAATTTTGGACATTGCACACCATGGGTAATTTCTTTCTTTCTAAAATTCAAGAGGATTCTTTTGTAATTAATTGCACTCTTTCAGATAGCTTGACAGTACCCATGTTGCTCTTGGCTTTGTTTAGTTGCGCTTGAAAGAGACGGGCAGCAGCGGTTAGAAATATGAGGAAGGAATAACTGCTGTCTGTGTTAGGACAAGCCAGGTGTTTTAGTTTCTTATCAGAGGACTTGCGGTTTGCCACCTGTTTCTACATTACTCAACTTTTCTTAGCAGGTGGATCCTTTGCTCAATTTGGCCTGACATTCAGGGATTTGTCTGTTGACAACATGTTAGGGTTATTGATGGCTCACGATAGTCGACTAATAAACAAGTCCTCCAATAACTTGACTAGTCCAGTTGGACAAATGCCCCCTAATGTGATGATCCCTTTTTGAGCCCCCTAGCCCCCATCCTAAAATATAAAGACAGTTATATTTTCATGTACAATGACCCATTTATACTGTGTAAGAAAAATACTATGTATAATATTACAAAGATGACGTCTTGTTTCCTAAACTGAATAATTTGGCTTCCTTTATATTCCTGTAGCACAAACAGAAAAGCATGGTGCTAGCAACACCAAAGTCATGGGTTTGATTTCCAAGGAATGCATGTCCTAATAGTAAACCTTAAATGTAAGTCGCTTTGGGGGAAAAAGTCAAATGCATAAATATAATGAAATGTTGATGTTATATTTTCACTCTGTCCAGCAGTTTTTGAATGCAGTGTCCCATCTAAATTTGTCCCATGTCTCGTTTTCATTTGTGTCCAATTAAATGTGGTGTCTACCCTGAGGAAGGTTTGTTAGCTCATTGATTATGTCAACATCTCAACAATTGTAGCATACAGAAATTGAAGAGTAACAGGTAAACAAGTCTTGGCATATGATATGAAATCAAAAAGTGAAAGTGAAAATTTTGAAATGGTAAAGAAACTATTTTAACATTCCAGTAAACTCCAAAACCCAAACCCGATAATCTGGATTAGATAAAGTTGGATTATTTTTGAGGTTTCAGGCAAGCATCATAGAGAAATAATTTGTATAAACCACAATTACTTTTGTGTCAACTGTTATATTAGTCAGATTTCAGATATGCATCGCACACCCAGTCTCTGATAATTAGCTCTACTCATTTTGATGTAAATTGGAGTGTTAAGAGCAGCAGGCAGGTTTGAAGGTGTGTAGATAACTGGCAGTGATCCAACTCACCTATCCTTACAGCCACACCTGATGGAATGCATTAGTTAGTTCAGTGTACGAGCTTACTGCAGCAGTGTCGTTTAGCGTGTGAACAAAGGAGTACGGCTCAAGACAAATGGTCAACGGGTAGAGGAGTTCAGTGGAGTTTTCTCATCCAGGACATCTTTGGTGTAAAGGAGGTAGAAATCTGTGAGTTGAATTTGTGTTGGATGAATATTTCAGCTTTTTAATAGCTTAAAATAAATGTTCTTGTCACGATTGTACTTTAAAAGGGATGCCAAGTTCTTCAAAGTCACCTAGTATGAAAATGTTTGAACGTTATTCAAAGTTAACGTCAGTCTAGAAAAAAGAGGCATTTGCTGTATGGACATTGTAGGTAGTAAATTTGAAGGAAGTGTGTTTATGAAGTTAAGAGAGTAGATAAACATTCTCCCAGTTTTGCAATTCTGGGAATCATGCTTGACATGCTTCATACCTTGGTCAGGACTTAAACTGTAAGCACGTAGTTCAACTGCAACACATCCATTGCAAGACTCCGAGGTCAGAGACTTTGGAAACTTTCGTTAGGAGACCTATCTGTGGACTTTTAGGCATGTCAGATTCCCCGAATTCACTTCTGGGCACTCTGGCCGTGGAATAAACTGTTTATCTGAAACAGTCAAGGAACTTGAAGTTCAAGCGTCAGCAGGGGTGTGAGGGGAGGAGGCATCTGTAGTCTATTTCTGTTTTTGATGAGGTTAGGGGCGTATTAGAGAGGGGTCTGGTTTATTGTATGATTCAGACTGTTTCATAGCAATGTGAAATTTTGTATGTGAGTGATTTAGGAGTTCTTGTAGTGAGTTTTCTTTTAAAAATGTGTTGTCTGAAAGAGGGTGTTTCTAGGTTTTTGTCAACCGACAAATATGAGTGAAACACACAAAACCTGTCAAGAATATATCCTGGATGTATTGACCTGGACGTGTTTTTAAATAAATAAATATTTATCTTTACTTGAAGAAAATGATGGATGGGAAATTCAAACACTGAAGTCAATTAAATAATAAGTAATTAAATAATAAAGCAATGTATTTAAAACATTTATGTATCACACACACATCAACACCAATTTGACGGCCCTAAACTATTGAATACCTTTAATGTAATCAAGTAAATAAAAAAAATTCAGAAATGAGCAACAAAAACTCAAAATTAATATTTCCTAGTACAAATAAATCTTAATGGCCTTTAAAAAAGAGGCTTTAGATTTGTGCAAAATATAATTTATTGTTTTTTGTGTTTTAGGGTGAAATGTGTCATTGACATGTTTTCAATATATCCATTTTGGGAAGAACCTATCTTAAATACGTTTAAAGACTTTTGTCAGTCCCTAAAGCAAAGCAGGGGTCAGCACGTAAGTTTGGCATCGGGCCCAAAAAAATTTTCGCCACTATATGGTGGCCCAGAACATAGTCAAAGGATAATTTAAGAAAAATGCAGCTAGAATTGCCAATGACAGACTGTTACAGTGTCTTTTGTAACTGGTAGTGAGCTGTTACTCTGTGTTTAATCCTGTAGGAGGACAGTCATTAAAGGGTTAGTTCACCCAAAAATGAAAATTCTGTCATTAATTACTCACCCTCATGTTGTTCTAAACCCTCCGTTCATCCGTTCATCTTCGGAACACAAATTAAGATATTTTTGATGCATTCTGAGAGCTCTCTGATCCTCCCATAGGGTACTACCATCCAGAAACGTAGCAAGGAGATTGGTAAAATAATCCATGTGACATCAGGGGTTCAACCGTAATATTACGAAGCTACGAAAATACTTGTGCGCAAAAGAAAAAAAAAGAGACTTTATTCAACAATCCATCTCCTCTGCCTCACCCTAGCGCCATTTTGGAGAGTATACTATCCACTGAACGCAAACAGCGTATGTTGTTCTGTGTCAGCCGCACCACACGGATACTTTGTTTTCATTCAAATCAAAGCACAAACATCGTAGAAAACGTATCCGTGTGGTGTACATATATGTAACGTATATTAAAAAATAAAATTAATAAAATAACAGCAGAGTTTCAAAGTGGCTTATTGGAACAATAGTGTTTAAACTTTTTTCCTACCACATGACAAGCTAATAACATGGTTGTCAGCATTAAAAGGTATAATTTCTGCTTTTTGCGATTCAAATTTTGTTTTATAACAGTAGCCTACTTTTTCGTCAGTTATTTTTCCTACGGATCGATGCATTTCTTACAGATTTCTGCTCATTCGAAATCTGATACAGATGAAGTAGCACTATAAGATTGCATTTGTTTGAATGCATTATTGCGAGAGCAATTGCGTGTGAATAAGTGTTGTAGTAGGCTACTTGTTTAAACTCGTGTTTTCTGCGTAAAAATAAGGGTAGTTTTTGGCTTTGGACTAAAACAAAAAGCAAAAAAATGCTAATTCATTCTCTCTTCATTCTTTCGCTTTTCGCCAGGAATATAGCCATTTCCCCGGTAACCGCAGTTAACAAAGCAGCGCAGCACCTGATTTTGCAACTTGCAGCGCTCATATTTAATCAATTAAACCATTGCCTTTTGAAGTGTAAGCTATATCTCAATTTGCATGTATATTTGTTTTTTTTCACCGGAGCACCACCTGAGTCTTCTCCTCCCCTCCCATTTCTACCAGTGATCCTTTCCTTCCCACGGTACTCATCACTGTTGTAGGTTGCCAAGTTGAGGGGACAAATGGGTTGAAATTTGTATGTGTCGATTGTGTGAGAAGGATGCGTTTCATACAAGAT
>NW_015505270.1:1169569-1236365 GCF_001515645.1 Sinocyclocheilus grahami | reverse complement strand
TGACGTGATTATTCATATAATGAGGTTTGGGCCATACAAATTATGGGAGTTTTACCGGAGGCGAATGTAGCAAACATATAAAATACGCCCATGGGATTTTTTTATAGAAAGATTAAAAATATGGGAGAAATACGGGAAAATATTTAAACGTAATGATAGTGGGATAGAATGGTAAAATACGGGAGAATCCCGGGAAAAACGGGAGGGTTGACGGGTATGGCTAAATATGCAGTTATATTAGGGGCTGTTGGCATGAATTGTACTCGTGATGAATAGTAAACCTTAAATGTAAGTCGCTTTGGGGGAAAAAGTCAAATGCATAAATATAATGAAATGTTGATGTTATATTTTCACTCTGTCCAGCAGTTTTTGAATGCAGTGTCCCATCTAAATTTGTCCCATGTCTCGTTTTCATTTGTGTCCAATTAAATGTGGTGTCTACCCTGAGGAAGGTTTGTTAGCTCATTGATTATGTCAACATCTCAACAATTGTAGCATACAGAAATTGAAGAGTAACAGGTAAACAAGTCTTGGCATATGATATGAAATCAAAAAGTGAAAGTGAAAATTTTGAAATGGTAAAGAAACTATTTTAACATTCCAGTAAACTCCAAAACCCAAACCCGATAATCTGGATTAGATAAAGTTGGATTATTTTTGAGGTTTCAGGCAAGCATCATAGAGAAATAATTTGTATAAACCACAATTACTTTTGTGTCAACTGTTATATTAGTCAGATTTCAGATATGCATCGCACACCCAGTCTCTGATAATTAGCTCTACTCATTTTGATGTAAATTGGAGTGTTAAGAGCAGCAGGCAGGTTTGAAGGTGTGTAGATAACTGGCAGTGATCCAACTCACCTATCCTTACAGCCACACCTGATGGAATGCATTAGTTAGTTCAGTGTACGAGCTTACTGCAGCAGTGTCGTTTAGCGTGTGAACAAAGGAGTACGGCTCAAGACAAATGGTCAACGGGTAGAGGAGTTCAGTGGAGTTTTCTCATCCAGGACATCTTTGGTGTAAAGGAGGTAGAAATCTGTGAGTTGAATTTGTGTTGGATGAATATTTCAGCTTTTTAATAGCTTAAAATAAATGTTCTTGTCACGATTGTACTTTAAAAGGGATGCCAAGTTCTTCAAAGTCACCTAGTATGAAAATGTTTGAACGTTATTCAAAGTTAACGTCAGTCTAGAAAAAAGAGGCATTTGCTGTATGGACATTGTAGGTAGTAAATTTGAAGGAAGTGTGTTTATGAAGTTAAGAGAGTAGATAAACATTCTCCCAGTTTTGCAATTCTGGGAATCATGCTTGACATGCTTCATACCTTGGTCAGGACTTAAACTGTAAGCACGTAGTTCAACTGCAACACATCCATTGCAAGACTCCGAGGTCAGAGACTTTGGAAACTTTCGTTAGGAGACCTATCTGTGGACTTTTAGGCATGTCAGATTCCCCGAATTCACTTCTGGGCACTCTGGCCGTGGAATAAACTGTTTATCTGAAACAGTCAAGGAACTTGAAGTTCAAGCGTCAGCAGGGGTGTGAGGGGAGGAGGCATCTGTAGTCTATTTCTGTTTTTGATGAGGTTAGGGGCGTATTAGAGAGGGGTCTGGTTTATTGTATGATTCAGACTGTTTCATAGCAATGTGAAATTTTGTATGTGAGTGATTTAGGAGTTCTTGTAGTGAGTTTTCTTTTAAAAATGTGTTGTCTGAAAGAGGGTGTTTCTAGGTTTTTGTCAACCGACAAATATGAGTGAAACACACAAAACCTGTCAAGAATATATCCTGGATGTATTGACCTGGACGTGTTTTTAAATAAATAAATATTTATCTTTACTTGAAGAAAATGATGGATGGGAAATTCAAACACTGAAGTCAATTAAATAATAAGTAATTAAATAATAAAGCAATGTATTTAAAACATTTATGTATCACACACACATCAACACCAATTTGACGGCCCTAAACTATTGAATACCTTTAATGTAATCAAGTAAATAAAAAAAATTCAGAAATGAGCAACAAAAACTCAAAATTAATATTTCCTAGTACAAATAAATCTTAATGGCCTTTAAAAAAGAGGCTTTAGATTTGTGCAAAATATAATTTATTGTTTTTTGTGTTTTAGGGTGAAATGTGTCATTGACATGTTTTCAATATATCCATTTTGGGAAGAACCTATCTTAAATACGTTTAAAGACTTTTGTCAGTCCCTAAAGCAAAGCAGGGGTCAGCACGTAAGTTTGGCATCGGGCCCAAAAAAATTTTCGCCACTATATGGTGGCCCAGAACATAGTCAAAGGATAATTTAAGAAAAATGCAGCTAGAATTGCCAATGACAGACTGTTACAGTGTCTTTTGTAACTGGTAGTGAGCTGTTACTCTGTGTTTAATCCTGTAGGAGGACAGTCATTAAAGGGTTAGTTCACCCAAAAATGAAAATTCTGTCATTAATTACTCACCCTCATGTTGTTCTAAACCCGTAAGACCTCCGTTCATCTTCGGAACACAAATTAAGATATTTTTGATGCATTCTGAGAGCTCTCTGATCCTCCCATAGACAGCAAAGGTACTACCACGATCAGCGTCCAGAAACGTAGCAAGGAGATTGGTAAAATAATCCATGTGACATCAGGGGTTCAACCGTAATATTACGAAGCTACGAAAATACTTGTGCGCAAAAGAAAAAAAAAGAGACTTTATTCAACAATCCATCTCCTCTGCCTCACCCTAGCGCCATTTTGGAGAGTATACTATCCACTGAACGCAAACAGCGTATGTTGTTCTGTGTCAGCCGCACCACACGGATACTTTGTTTTCATTCAAATCAAAGCACAAACATCGTAGAAAACGTATCCGTGTGGTGTACATATATGTAACGTATATTAAAAAATAAAATTAATAAAATAACAGCAGAGTTTCAAAGTGGCTTATTGGAACAATAGTGTTTAAACTTTTTTCCTACCACATGACAAGCTAATAACATGGTTGTCAGCATTAAAAGGTATAATTTCTGCTTTTTGCGATTCAAATTTTGTTTTATAACAGTAGCCTACTTTTTCGTCAGTTATTTTTCCTACGGATCGATGCATTTCTTACAGATTTCTGCTCATTCGAAATCTGATACAGATGAAGTAGCACTATAAGATTGCATTTGTTTGAATGCATTATTGCGAGAGCAATTGCGTGTGAATAAGTGTTGTAGTAGGCTACTTGTTTAAACTCGTGTTTTCTGCGTAAAAATAAGGGTAGTTTTTGGCTTTGGACTAAAACAAAAAGCAAAAAAATGCTAATTCATTCTCTCTTCATTCTTTCGCTTTTCGCCAGGAATATAGCCATTTCCCCGGTAACCGCAGTTAACAAAGCAGCGCAGCACCTGATTTTGCAACTTGCAGCGCTCATATTTAATCAATTAAACCATTGCCTTTTGAAGTGTAAGCTATATCTCAATTTGCATGTATATTTGTTTTTTTTCACCGGAGCACCACCTGAGTCTTCTCCTCCCCTCCCATTTCTACCAGTGATCCTTTCCTTCCCACGGTACTCATCACTGTTGTAGGTTGCCAAGTTGAGGGGACAAATGGGTTGAAATTTGTATGTGTCGATTGTGTGAGAAGGATGCGTTTCATACAAGATCTGGCAACTGGGCAACCTTGGAATTTGTTGACGTGATTATTCATATAATGAGGTTTGGGCCATACAAATTATGGGAGTTTTACCGGAGGCGAATGTAGCAAACATATAAAATACGCCCATGGGATTTTTTTATAGAAAGATTAAAAATATGGGAGAAATACGGGAAAATATTTAAACGTAATGATAGTGGGATAGAATGGTAAAATACGGGAGAATCCCGGGAAAAACGGGAGGGTTGACGGGTATGGCTAAATATGCAGTTATATTAGGGGCTGTTGGCATGAATTGTACTCGTGATGGAGCGGTGGTGGAGCAAGTGAAAACCACGATGCTCTGACCTTTAAAAAATCCGCTCCTCGCTACATTCAAAATCACACCGCTCCGCTCCGTTCACATAGCCTACTCTGATTGTGAATAACTGTTGCTGTCATGACAGATCTATTTCAGAATCAGCCGCTATCAAAATTAATCTGGGTGCGGGCGCGGGCCAGATATTATTGCTGGCGGGCCAGTTCTGGCCCGCGGGCCGCCTGTTGCTGACCACTGCCCTAAAGCATCAAAATTTCACTCACTACATTATGTTACTGTGTTTGCTTGGCATTATGTAGCTTATGCCAGTCCCTTAAAACTATGCATATCCTTACATACAGTTTGAATTGAACTGTGAAAACTGTGAACATTGTGAAAATGGGGGTAAAACAAGGGCATTTCTTTTTTGGTTCGTACCTCACATCCTCTTTTCTTTCACATGAAATATTTTTCTCTCTGCAATCCAAAAAAAGCCCATCTAGTTGTCTTTGGACTCCACCCCCATTGTTCTAACTCGCCAGAGTGCCTTCCTGTTCTAGAGTGGCTTGGCATTCGGGACCTCACAGACCGGCTGTGTGTTTTGGAGCAACTTGAGGAGCTTCTTCATTCCAGTGACCCTAGCAATTGTCAGGACCATGAGAAGCCAGTAGTGACACACGACAGCATCTACAGCAGCCACACAGGTAGGTGACCTGGTCAAATATACAGTGGAGTAATGGAGTCAAAAGATTACACCGTGACTGGAGAACACCAGAGCCTAGACGGGTGGGATGGACATCAATGTCCAAAAGAAGTACTAGAAGTTATAGGTTAGTTCAGTTCGGCTCGGAAACTGGAATCACTTTGGTAGTGATTCCAGCTACCAAAATGTAGAACCTGTTTGGATATAATTTGATCACTTAAAAAGTCCTGTGATATATTTTACACTTAAAGTGATTAATAAAAGCCATGACATTTTTTCAAGTAAAGTGTTTGAAGTACTTCTAGAGCCTTAGATTTGTCTGGCAAATTTTCTCTAATTACACTGGATGAAGGTCACAGTAAAAATGGGTGTGTGTAAACATAAAATAAAACTGCAGACAAATATCTTTTTGGGACAGTTTTCTGTTTTTCATTATATGAAATGTCACATCTCCATCTACAGTAAAATCAGCCATCATTTCATTTGTTGTAACCATGAGTTTTGTTTTTTTGTGACCTCTGCATTTCATATTCTCATCCTGCTTTTGTTTGTGGCCATCTCTGTCATTGGCTCTGAGGACGTCTCAGTGAGCGAAAGATTGGAGAATGACAGGAAGTGGAAGTTTAAGTATGGGGGGGGGGGTTGGGGGCGGGCCACTATGAACTGTATTTTTCTACTTTCACTCTCTCGATGTCCACTTTCTCTGGCTTTCCATGTTGGAAAGCAGTTGTACACTGATGGCTCTGTCTCTGACTCACTTTACGTTTATTTATTTATTCACCACAGATGTTTCGGAAAAAAGCCTCATCCTCCTTGAGAATGCGAGGAAAATCAGAAAACAATAGACGTAATAAGTTCCCCTTCATTACTTTGTAGATGGTATAATAACCACTAAACTACAAACTTTGTTGAAGGCCAGTAGTGGCAACCATTCCAGATTAACACCATTTAGAGAAACAGAATATATATATATTTATTTATTTATTTATCTATTAGTGCTGGGCAATGATTACAAATTTTAATCGCGATTAATTACATGATTATGCACAAAATTCAATAATGCATTCAAATGTAGTGTATTGTGCACTTTTCATTTAAAAGTACTGCTATATGAACAAAAGTGCAAAAATGTTTTTGTTTGCAAACACTTTAAACAAATAAGGTAGCATTTCTTTTACATAGTAGCAGTTAAAATATTTATTGTAAATTTCAACTTATAACATTAATATAATCAAATTAAATATAACACCAAAGCTATTTGCCACTGCCAGGGCATTAACTGATAATATTAAATATTTTATAGTTTGTTAAAACAAGTTATGCTCAGAGTCCAGAGCCTCGATCATAACATTATAACAGGCACCTTTCGAGTAGAGACCTGCGCGACAGCGGGACCCAACACAGCAGAGTGCGGCGCGGGACAACACTTGATGGACGAGTGCAGGACCGGGCGGGTAGAGACTTGTGTTTGCGGGATGCAGGAAAATAAGGGTGTACTCGCACTAGGCAATCTTAACCGTACTCGAGCGCGTTTGAACCCCAAAGCCCGGTTCGTTTGACTAGTGTGATCACTCCGTGCCAGGCTCGGGTGTGGTTCGTTTAGCCGTCCCTGGAAGAGGTGGGCCAGAGCATCTTCACAGCGGCAATGCATTCTGGGAATTTAGGTCACGGGCGCTACAGCAGAGACTGGATAATGTAGTGAATGCAGACGTTTGATATTATTTAATCTTTATATTATTCTACTTAAGATCATGTTAGAGTGGTTAAGACTCACTTTACATCATTTGCCATAGCGCTTTGCACGGCCGGTGTGAAAAACGTGCTTTTTTCAGCGTTAGAAAGCTGAAAAAGTAGTGGTATTTCCTGCAGACATTGATAAGGGCTATGCCATTGCCCTTATCAATGTCTGCATTAAATACCTCTGCTTTTGATTAACGCTATGTTGATACAGTAATCGTTAATCATTCCAACACGATCTTAAGTTGAATCACATAAACATAAAATAATATAAAATGTCTACATTCACTATGGAACTCGGATGCAAGTTAAACTGAAACTCGGTATGGTAAACAAACTAAAATAAGATGTCTTAAGATGTACATTGTGAGATGGCCGTGTGTTACCGCATACCAAACAACTCAAAATAATAAACCACAAAGTTAACAAAATGATGCACTCCACTCTGAGCAAGAGCGCTTCTCTGCGGTCTTCACGTGCTATCAGAAACTTAAGCCTACTATTTCCCACTTATGAAGTCGTGATTACGAGCTAGTTGCATTCTTTTCCGTTAAAAATAACAGTGAACGGTGGTTTGTGAATGTTGATGCTTAGCCTAAATAATTTTATCGGGAGCGTTCATGTGAGCACTGCTGCAGTCTTAGGCCCACCCCAAATGCTCTCATTGGTTGAGACACGTGATGACACCCATAGACTGTATAAAAACATGGACGTAGTGTCCGTGACGTCACCCGTAGGTTTCTGAAGAGCGTTTTTGAAGCTCAAAGTTGGCGGAGCCGGTTGTCACCATCTTGGCAGCGCGTCACCGCGCGTCACTGCGCGTCACTCCCGGATAATCGAAAATGGGCAAAGAGTTGGGAGCTGGTTGCTGAAACCACGCCCACTCACGTGGCCACGCCCTTAATTATGCAGAACTTTAAGGCTTAATATAATTTAAACGGATGAGTTATTAAAAAAAAATTCACCCCCCTCACAGTTGTCATGAAGGGCAAAATTAGTTATATAGACCAAAACCACTTTTTGTACCAGGCTGTAAAAAAAAAATTTTCTACTGTAAAGTTGAGCATTTTAACATGGGGAGTCTATGAGACTGACTCCATTTTGGAGCCAGCCTCTAGCGGCCAGTCGATGAATTGCAGTTTTAGTCACTTCCGTGTTGGTTTCACGAGAGAGACCAGAAGGTTGCCGCTTGGATGACACCCATCCCAAGCCAGTACTGATCAACATCCTGTGACCCATGGTTTGTCTGTATGTGTATTCAGAGCCAGTGAGCAATGGACTTTCATAATAATAAAAAAACTGCTTTAATGCGTGATAAAATAATTGTCGACATTAATCAATTAATGCGTTAACACTAGGGCTGCACGATAAATCGCATGCGATATTTAATCTCCATCACCTGCGGGCTTTCACATTGAGCAGCATTAACTACACAGAGCTGTTGTTCACTGACGAGCAGCGCAAAAAATTGCGCGAATATGGACATGGTTTTGCGCAACTCGTCAGTGAACAACGGCTCTGTGTAGTTAACGCTGCTCAATGTGAAAGTCCACAGGTGATGGAGATTTACCGCTGATTACAGAACCGGTTTTCTGACAAGATGCGCATTAAATATCGCATGCGATTTATCGTGCAGCCCTAGTTAACACGATAACGCGTTAACTTTCCTAGCCCTAATATATATATATATATATATATATATATATATATGACAGTAACCTTTCATTTTGCAGTAGTGATAAAGAGGTACAACACATTACACCCCACATTGGTGCTAATGTTATGGAATGGTTTCCACCTAATGGCTTTGTATGCTTTAACAGCTCACTGTTGTTTTTAAATTGTTCTGTGTGAATTCTAAGTGTCTACAGCTCAAGCCTACAGTAGGGATTTTGGGGTTTAAGCTTTGAACTAAGACATGTAAGCTTTGGATAATCAGATGACTCAACTGCAATGCATGTTAAAGAAACTGAGCAGCTGTACAGAGATGTGGTGTATATATATGGTACTGGTAACATGATTTGCATCATGGGTGGACTTCAACACCTTGACCCTGGGCTCCTGTTCTTTGCAATGCAGAAACTTGAATTACTGATTTACATTTAATAGTTATTAAGAGTGGTTAAAGATCATCAGAATTATATCTTTGTCCCATTTAAAGTGGGAACTGATGTCATAAATTACTAACCTTCATGACTGTGGTGCCCAGATGTCAATGTGTGAAGAGTTTGGGACAGTTGGGGTCTGGGATTTCAAGCATTTCTCTAAAAACATTCAGAAGACTTGTCAATCTCCTTCAGTCTGTTTTTATTCATTTTCAGCTCGATACACTTATAGTTCAGCCTATGATATAAGTTAGTGGTTAAACTTATCATTCATTGGTGTTTTGCGCAGGGAGTGTGGACCGTGCCCGAAGCTCCTCCTTCCATGAGGTAGGCAGGTCAAAGGAGCTGGAAATGAGGGCAGCAGCCTCAGTTTCCGAGGACACATCGGCTAGCAGCAGTAGTGGTAGCGGTCATACAGTTCTGCAACGGCTCTTACAGGAGCAAATGCGCTATGGCGAGGGCCGGAATTATCTTGCCCTGCAGCAACAACAACAACAACAACAACAGCAGCAGCAACAACAAGGTCCAGTAAGTGGATACCCGGGCCCTGGCAGCCCAGGGGACGAGCACTCGATGGTCCCTCACATTGCGAGGCAGGAGCCTCAGGGCCAGGAGCTGCAGGCTGACAGTGGCATGGAGAAGCTTAGTACACGAACTGCAGGTGGTGGAAGCTGCGTGAGTGGACAAGGGCAGAATCTCGAAGACCTGCCCACCTATGACCAAGCCAAGGTGCAGTCGCAGTATTTCCGTGGCCATCATCCCCAGCAGCCTCAACCACAGATACCCCCATCAGTAGGTACTGCATTTTATGTGACTGGCATCAGCAACCCTAAAGTGCGGCCCCCAGAGGGCAGGGCCACGGTGCAAAGAGTGAACGGAGGCAAAGTGCACCAAGACGACGGGCTCAAGGATCTTAAACAAGGCCATGTACGTTCCCTCAGCGAAAGACTAATGCAGCTCTCACTGGCCACCAGTGGGGTCAAGGCCCATGCGCCTATTACCAGTTCACCACTTTCCCCCCAGCTGCCTCCACCTGGACTTCCTGGAGACTACTATAAACCCACTGGGCCCCCACACAGAGGCCCACCACCAGACTACCCTTTTAAAGGAATGCCCTCTCCACTCAAACAGCAGCAGCACTATCAGCTTCAGCACCAGGAGCCTGCACACTTCTACCCAGACCACCATGGCACAAACCAGCCAGCCAGGGCTGACATTCCTCATGTCCGGTACCAGCCACCACCTGAATATGGCTCTTTCCGGTGAGTGTACCTTAAAGGCTCCAGAATGGGCTAAGTTTGGGAATTTTTGTAGAAACTAAAGTGATACACCTTGAAACACAAATTATATTCCTTGAATCTTCAGTTTAAAAATTCCAAATAATGAGTAAAAAAAAAAGAAGCCCTTCCCTTAGATGCTGGGACATGTTGTCAGGAAACCAGTAATGGGAAAAGCCAGTTTGGCCTGTTTCCCTAAATTCATTCACCTCAGAGCCAGTGTGTGGCATATAGCAAAGGAATGCATGTCAAATTCTAATAATCATCTACAACATGTCACAACGTGACAGTTTCTTCATTATGTTGCAGAGAACCAGGAATGTTGACCTGTGAAAATTTTTTTTTTTATGAACTGTTGGAATGCATTGCATAGTTTCCACTTTGGCCAAGTTATTGTTTTCTAACCGTGATTTAATCACTTACAAGAAGCCGTTGGTTATGCAAGTGTAAATCAGCCTAATTTATTTGAAGGTCAACAAAAGTTCTCTAATTTTTAAAAAAATATTTTTAGACTTTTGTAATCAACCAAGATGTGAATATTATTTATTGCTCTGCTCTCATTAGGTCAAATAAAGAGAGTTCAAGTCACTCTCAAAGATCTGTCCATCACCACAGCCCTTCATCTTCTGTTACGTCAGGGGGCTCTCTCTCCCGTGCTCAGTCTTCCACTCTTAGCAGTATCATGGCCTCTTACCACCCTCCTCCACCTATGGGTCACCAGGGAGAGCCACCCTTCCCCACTTGTGCTCGTAGCCCACAGGGGCCTGGTTCCCACCAAGGTGATCCATACGGCCCTGGTCACCCTCCCCATCAGCGAAGCCACGCGTTACCTCATGATCCTTATGGGTCAGCTCCCAGGGGCCTCCACATGCATCAGCACCAGTACCACCAACAGGGCCCCCAACAGCAGCAACAGAGTCCAGGACAACACTACCCACATCCACTCTCCATGCAGGGGGATCCTTATGCCATGCTAGCCCGTGCCCAGCAAATGGTGGATATGCTGTCTGAAGAGAACCGCTTGCTTAAGCAAGAGCTGGAAGTGTGTGGGGAGAAGGTGTCCAGACTACAAAAGGTATTTTTAGATCGTAAATCAGTGGAAACCTGGGCCAGTTCACAATAGACCAGTGTTTCCCAATCTTGTTCCTGGAGGTACACCAACAGTACACATTTTGAATGTCTCCCTTATCTGACCCATCTATTTCTGGGCTTGGAGTCTTTACTAATGAGCTGATGAGTTGAATCAAGTGTGTTTAAAGGGGTCATGAACTGAGAAATAAAATTTCCCTTGATCTTTTGACATATAACAGGTCAATATACTATAAAAACATCCTGTAAGTTTCAGGATGTTTAAAAACTTTATTAGAACCAAGCTCAGGAAACGTCTCGTTTTGGAATGTGCCACTTTATGACGTATTAGTGTGGCTAAGCACCGCCTCTGCAGGAGATGATCAACACCTGCTTCTACATCACTGCCTCTTTAGCCCCACCCACTGATACTCACTTGTAGTAGCAGGGCTCGCAAAATTTAAAAATCCCTGGTAGCCCTTCGGGCAGGTACTCTTCAGATTTTGGTAGCCCAAAAATTTATTTAACTAGCCCAAATAAAAAAATACCTTCTTTTTTTTTTAAATATAGAAAATCAGAGTTTAAATGTCAATCAAAAATATTTTCAATAGAGATCTGCATTTAAGATAGCCCGTCGGGCAGAGTGGTGATACATTTTGGTAGCCCGACTGGAAAACACAATAGCCCTGGGACGTCGGGCTAGCGATTTTGCGAGCCCTGAGTAGGAGGAGAGGAAATACTAGAGAGACTCAAACACAGGATTACACCATCAAATCTCCAAAAGAACCATACAGATTACATTACAAGATTACTAGACACTTTGCAGTCTAAGTTATGAAAAATAGTCTTTGAATTGCCTTCCTTGTGATCCTAACATATCTAGATCGGATGCGAGTGCTGTTGCTCATGTCACAAATCAATTTCTCTTTCAGGTCAGAAGCGGCGTGAATGCTTGTATGTCAGAAATAGAGCGGGACATCAGTTTACTGTTGGAGATTTGTTGTGTCAATCCATCCTGCATCCAGTTTAGACCGACTCAATGATTATAATGGGTTCTGTTGTCTATAGTCGCGTTGCACCACTCCGTCCGGTGTAAACATGGGGTAAAATTAGCACCAGATCGCGTCAGTGAAACACTTTGTTTGTTTGCTTTACTACGGATTCTTCTTTAAACAAGACCGTATGATGGAGGCTTTTCAGGGTGCTTTCACACTTGGTTCGATTGCCTGGTCCGAACCTGAGTTCGATTGCACCCCCCCACCCCCCCCTGCCCCCACTGGACTGTGTTCACATTATATATTTGTGTCTTAACCGCGGTTTGTTTGCGTCAAGCCAGCAGCTGTTTACCCCTTGCTTAGTAACGACACTGTAAGATAAGGTGGCAAAATGCGTAGCATTGCTCATATTTTATATTTCTTGTTTTTGATCCGTCTCAGCCGGCATATGACCGACCTTCAACGTTGAAATATAGTTGAAATAATGTCAGTTCTTGTTTCAATGTTGAAACAACGTTCATACAACGTTTAATGCTGAACGGTTTTGTTTCCAAAGCTTCAGTACATAACGGCACTTATGTCTGTCTTACGAATGTACTGCAAATTCTCTAAAGAACGCTGAAGTGAACAGAAAATAGATATACAGCTCTCTGCTTGCAGCGCGTCAGTCATGCTCATCAGGAAAGTGAGTGAAAAACACACACAAACACACATTTTTATCAAATAATGTGTCATTAATAGCAGTTCACTTCCGCGATTTGGTATGATTGCGTTCACATCAGCAGCAAACCGTACCGAAGTTCACTTGAACCGTACACTAGACCACCCACCCCTTTTAAGCAGACTCGGGTACGGTTCGCGGGTGCACACCCGAGTTCAGAAGACAGTGTTCACATCATCCAAACGTACCGAACTCTGACATCAATCGAACCTGGGTGCACACCAAAAGTGCTAGTGTGAAAGCACCCTCAGAGGGACTGAAAGTAAACGATGATGCAGCGCGGAGTCTGACTAGAGTGGATCCAACAGTAATGTCGCAACACATAAGTGTGAGTAAATGTGCTTTTACCACAATTGCATTGTCTGTTCCAGACTGTTTGATATTATTGAGTGTTCAAATGTTTTTAACCCAAATGACCCATGTTGTTTTCAGAGTATGTCACAGCAGCGTCCATCTGTTATTTTAATAGGTGAAAGCCAATCATAGCAGTGGGTGTTTTCTTGCGAGTCTTGAATGCACCCCGCCTATAAAAACAGATCGTTCTGCAGAGAGGCTCAAAAACAGGATAGAAAATAGTTACTATTACTTCTTACTACTTCTAATACTATTACTCCTATTACTTCTAAATTATTATATGTTTTATGCAAAATCACACTAATATTATAAGTGAACCTCAGAGAACATTATAAAATAATTTTAAAAAAATGCAGTTCATGACCCCTTTAATTAGGAAGAGTTCGAAAGTGTGTAGTATTGGTGTGCCTCCCGGAACAGGGTTGGGAAATGTCCAGCACCAGCTCGGGCATGAGAACCAGCACCATTTAGGCGTAAAAGTCGATCCTTAGTTCGATTGCACCCCCCCACCCCCCCCTGCCCCCACTGGACTGTGTTCACATTATATATTTGTGTCTTAACCGCGGTTTGTTTGCGTCAAGCCAGCAGCTGTTTACCCCTTGCTTAGTAACGACACTGTAAGATAAGGTGGCAAAATGCGTAGCATTGCTCATATTTTATATTTCTTGTTTTTGATCCGTCTCAGCCGGCATATGACCGACCTTCAACGTTGAAATATAGTTGAAATAATGTCAGTTCTTGTTTCAATGTTGAAACAACGTTCATACAACGTTTAATGCTGAACGGTTTTGTTTCCAAAGCTTCAGTACATAACGGCACTTATGTCTGTCTTACGAATGTACTGCAAATTCTCTAAAGAACGCTGAAGTGAACAGAAAATAGATATACAGCTCTCTGCTTGCAGCGCGTCAGTCATGCTCATCAGGAAAGTGAGTGAAAAACACACACAAACACACATTTTTATCAAATAATGTGTCATTAATAGCAGTTCACTTCCGCGATTTGGTATGATTGCGTTCACATCAGCAGCAAACCGTACCGAAGTTCACTTGAACCGTACACTAGACCACCCACCCCTTTTAAGCAGACTCGGGTACGGTTCGCGGGTGCACACCCGAGTTCAGAAGACAGTGTTCACATCATCCAAACGTACCGAACTCTGACATCAATCGAACCTGGGTGCACACCAAAAGTGCTAGTGTGAAAGCACCCTCAGAGGGACTGAAAGTAAACGATGATGCAGCGCGGAGTCTGACTAGAGTGGATCCAACAGTAATGTCGCAACACATAAGTGTGAGTAAATGTGCTTTTACCACAATTGCATTGTCTGTTCCAGACTGTTTGATATTATTGAGTGTTCAAATGTTTTTAACCCAAATGACCCATGTTGTTTTCAGAGTATGTCACAGCAGCGTCCATCTGTTATTTTAATAGGTGAAAGCCAATCATAGCAGTGGGTGTTTTCTTGCGAGTCTTGAATGCACCCCGCCTATAAAAACAGATCGTTCTGCAGAGAGGCTCAAAAACAGGATAGAAAATAGTTACTATTACTTCTTACTACTTCTAATACTATTACTCCTATTACTTCTAAATTATTATATGTTTTATGCAAAATCACACTAATATTATAAGTGAACCTCAGAGAACATTATAAAATAATTTTAAAAAAATGCAGTTCATGACCCCTTTAATTAGGAAGAGTTCGAAAGTGTGTAGTATTGGTGTGCCTCCCGGAACAGGGTTGGGAAATGTCCAGCACCAGCTCGGGCATGAGAACCAGCACCATTTAGGCGTAAAAGTGTAGAAGATTTGGAGTTATTTCATGCAAGGCAACATTCCATACTGTATCTTTTTGAATTTCAAACCCATATACATTATATTTTTTCTGTAAGACCTCAGCAATATTAATGCTCTCTTATCTCTGCAGTTGGAGACTGAGATCCAGATGGTGTCTGAAGCCTATGAGAACCTGGCCAAATCATCCACAAAGAGGGAAGCTCTCGAGAAGACCATGAGAAATAAGTTGGAGATGGAGGTGCGCAGAATGCACGACTTCAACAGGGACCTAAGAGGTGAGAACAAAGCAGGATAATTGAATAAAAATTAGGGTTTAGGTGAGTATTAGCAGGGCTCCAGACTCATTCTTCCCACTGGTTGCTCTTTTGCGACTAACTTTCTCAGTTGGTCGCACAAGCACATGATTTGGGCGCAATATTTATTTTTTTATTTTTTTCCCCGCTACAACATGGTATTAATCAATGCATGCTTTATCATAGTTTATAGTTATATGGAAACGAAAGTGGTTAAAATTCAACCTGTTCATTTTCATCAGTATTATTTGTGATTTGAATTTTGTGAAAGGGAGTTCCTCTTTTGCCATGTTATAAGCTGGGCTTTGGGTGCTTTCACTTTCGAATTCGCGATCTTGTCACGTTTTACAAGAAAAGATAATTGTCTGTTTTGCTTACATACACCTTTCACTTTTTAAGACTAAAACAAAATATGGATTCATTGTTATTCTGAATTAAAAAGCACAACAAGAATAAAACAGTAAGATACAATGACAAGCTAGCTTACAAAACGTTTATTAACAAAAACAAATAAGATGAGGCATGGCATACACCACATGCTGTATTATATACCGACTAGTAAATTACAGAATGTTTAGCAAACACTGAGGAATCAAATAAAAAAAATAAAATAAAAGAGAGCCTCCATAGCGTAACGTGAGGTAAACAGCAAAGATAACAAGCTTTTGAAAACTAAAACTTGCTGTCGGTGATAGTGCTTGCATGTTTTTTCCCCACATGAATATCAACATGTTCACCCTCTCTGGTTTAAGAAACGGTCTTTTACTTTACTTTAGCATGAAAACCATCCATCGTTTCCTCAATATTTGCATCATTTTTTTCTGCGCGCACGCTTGTGTTGATGCAGCGTGTATAAACCAGGCTCTACACTCGAAGCGCTGCGCAGTTCAAACGAGTAGCACAGTTTCGTTATGCTTTCAGTTTCGTTTGCAGTTTGATGTTTCTCATATGCAACAGAAATGGCAGCACATATGAGTTGAACAACGCGGTGGCCGCGCCAGTGCGACCGCACACAAAATTTAGTCGCACAGGCAGAAAAAATGGTTGCGGTCTGGAGCCCTGATTAGAAGGAGATAATTCATGAATTGTACCTTGCCACTATATCACAATCTTATGAATAATCAGTGACTCCAAAGCATATTTGTGTCATTCTTAGTATATAGTGCACCATTTTGAGGTAAACTTTTGTTTTCGGTAATATGCTTGAGAAATCAATAAGAGCAAGACCTGTTTATGGCTGACAGGGTGAAATTAATTACTGATCCATATTATTTCTGTCATGACAACTCTCTGAGAGTTTAGCATGGTAATGTACATGACAATGTTAATGTTTTTGGTCTTGGTGAGAATAGGGGGCCGTTCACATATTGTGTCTAAAAACTCATTGAAAACACCAGCTGCGCCGCTTTCTCCTTCTTTCCAAAGCGCTCGGAGCTTGTGGCGTCTGCCCTTGTTAAGCAACCATGGCCTGCGCTCTCCATGACGAAGCAGAAGTTTCAGCAAATGATAAATGGATTTCCAGCACTTAAAATCACTTGCAGTATCTCTGCAACTAAATTAATTTAAAAATGGGTATCCCTGTACCGCTATGATCAGCTGTTCCTCCATCTTGGCTAAGCTTTTAATGGTGTTATGGGAAAAAGTGAAGCTGATTGGTTGGTTCTTGTCACATGACCTGTGGTGCACTTGCGGCATTCTGAAAAGTTAAAATGTTTTCGTTTTGCTGCGGCATAGACGAGACACATGAGTATCACGACTGCGCCGCTTCTATTATGAGCACGCTTGCTGCGCATTTACATTTGAAATAACGAACTTGAGCACACAAAAGACGCAACTTGTACGACTCCTAGATCTGCTACAGGTACCGTGACTTGCTACTGCCAATACATCCACAGACATGCTGCTGTAATCATGTAAGGAATACTGCTGCTGCACATATAACATATATGAAATATCCCCCATATATAACATACATGAAATCAACCTGTAGCAGATCTATACAGGTGGACCTGGGGAAGATGGAGGGTTTCTGAAGTGTGCTGCAACTGCAAAAGCAAGCACTAGCCGAGTATTTAAATGTTGAGCAGCAACCTCATTGGCTGCTGATAGGAAAAGGAACCAATCAGCTGCGCCATGTGAATAATTATGTCATTGTCAGATTGAGTCAGATTGCGCCATCTAGAGTTTCGTGACAGAACTTTGGAGGTGTATGAAAATAGTATGTGTATGAAAATCAGATGGAGAAACAATTCGGTTTAGAGTCGGTAAATGATAATGTTGTGGTGGTCCCTCCTGGCTCCAACATTCTGTCCTTCCCATTCAAAGAGGCTCCACATTCTTATCCAAGTTCAAAGCATTTAAATTTTCATTTAGTTTGCTTTCTTTTGTGTGATATCTCATGGCTCTGTGTAGTGTCTTTTGGAGTCCAAACCAAAGCAACAGTTTCTCGCTCTCATTCCTCTGCTGCTGTCAGCAGGCCCACTGTGCCTGAGTGTGGCCACCTCGACTATCATGCCTCACTGTGTTCTTTAGTCCAGCAGAGAACAGAGAAACCCTGATTTATGGCAGCATGCCCAGACTTTGTCCACAGGGAGCTCCCTGAGTTTTACAGCAAATTTTTCTTCTCTCTCTTGCCCTTCTTTCTTTCACCCCATGTTTCTCATATTACCTTGATGTACTACTTTTGCTATTGTTCAAGCCTAGATTTTATCAAAGTAGATTTCTTACAATCATTAATTAGTGTTGTTTGTGAAGGCATCCATCACTATTACTTTTGCTCATTTTCAACAAACCCTCGATCCTAATTGTTCGGGTGCATAGTTTTTCCTAATAGGTTTGTACTACAGACAAAAACTAGTTGAAGTGTGCTGTTACTTTTTTTTGCAACTCTTTGGCATCTACTTGTAGCATAATTTTCTACCAAAAAAGTTATATGTAGTGCTCTTCTCATCTATAATTCAAGTCTAGATTAGAATCTTAATTCTTTTGAGAGGCACTAAGGCACAGTGGGGGAAAGGCATTTGATTCTGGAATGTCAAGTCAAGTCAAGTCACCTTTATTTATATAGCGCTTTTAACAATACAGATTATGTCAAAGCAACTGTACAGCATTAATTAGGAAAATATTGTCAGTAATGCAAAATGATAATAGACTCTCATTAACACTCATTAATCTTCAGTTAAGGCAGTTCATCATTGAATTCAGTGATGTCATCTTCCAGCTCAGTTCAGTTTAAATAGTGTCTGTGCAATCAAGTCGACGATATCGCTGGAAATTAAGTGTCCCCAACTAAGCAAGCCAGAGGCGACAGTGGCAAGGAACCGAAACTCCATCGGTGACAGAATGCTCATCTCACAGACTGGTTGACTTAACACAGGGGGAAATATTGTTTAAACGTTTGGCCCGTTTCCTTGATGAATGGTTTGCCATTTCAAAAAACTAGCAACCCCTGCTATATAATGGCCCTTTTATCTGGGCCAGTTTTAACAGCACATCATGACTTATGTCAAGACCACTCTTTGGAAACTGGGCACATATAAAATGTTTGTTAGATTCTTGTTTTCCAATTTGCTGAGCAACCAGTCCCAGTGGTATATCATTTGTGAGAAGAGGCCTGGAATATGAGCTACATATTCTAGGGTTTTTTGGTAGGATGGAGAATATTGCACAAAGCCTCTGTAAAACAATTACAGCTGTTTGTTGCATTTATTGAATGCATGAAGTAAATTCAATATTTTTATTTTGGTTTATTAGTATTTTGAAAAGGCTTGTTCGTGGTTTTTTTCCACAAATAAATAATAACCACATTTTGTAAAGAGACGCCATATAAACTTTCACATGAATACATCCACATATACAATCTGTTTGACACAGATGGTCTGGTTTTGGTATCCTGTTTCCTAACACTGATTTAATCTCTTGCATATGACCAATCTTTATGAAGCATTGTGATATTATGAACCATAAAATTAGGGGAAAGTATGATGGTATTGTCTCTTTCTTTCAATAGAGCGAATGGAAACGGCCAACAAGCAGCTCTCCGCAAAAGAGTATGAAGGCACCGAGGACAATCGCAAAACCATCTCACAGCTTCTGGCTCAGAGTGAGTGGACCTCTAGAAATAATCTAGATCTTCCTTGAAGCCAATATGATCACTTAAATTAACCACAGATTTGTTTTGAAATACCATTCATTTGTAAGCACAAATTTTAGTTGTGATATATTGGAAAAGAAAATGCAGAATGTCCATTTTACTCATTTATCAGTTAAAGAGATTCAAAGAGAGAAGGAGAAGCAGGATATCGAGTTAAATTCACTTCGCTCTACCAACGAGGACCAGCGCAGACACATTGAGATCCGTGACCAGGCCTTGAATAACGCCCAAGCCAAAGTGGTCAAACTGGAGGAGGAGGTAAAGCTCATTGATAACCAGTGGTACCCCTGTACAATTAGTTTTACATGCTTTTATTTACTCCAGTTGTGTTTTTAAATTTACGTAGATATATGCCCACTTTTTAACAACCTCTTTTTTTAAAACAAACAAACATTTTAAATTGGTACAGAACAAAGCAGACACTCAGGTTCTCACCCCTTCGGTGTTCATTTACTTACCTGCATGTCAACAAAATTAATTTACATGTTCTACAATTTCTGTGACCATATGTATATGTGTTCCCTTCCTCCTTGTGGTCACATTGTATGTTACTCTTTCAGAACTAAGGAAATCTCAAAGGACTTCTGTTTTTTTATTCTGGCCAGGGAGTTGCTGAATCACACTACCATCCAGATGAAGGGCTGAGGCAGTTTAACTGTTTGGCAGCCTTTCACTGGACAGATTCTTAGAGAGGGCTTGATCTATTCCAGATACTTCACAAATTGCTTTAAGAACATTCTGACCATTGGACAATATAGCAGAATAGATTGCGTTTTGGGAAATAAATTAACATCTGTAAATATTTTCTGCTTATGAGTATCTATTGTTGATAAACAAAGTTGTGGGTGTACTTTATCGAAACAGCATTAAATGAACGTTTCATTGAGTCACAACTCAAACACATCCCTGTGGTACTCCACCACAATGTTTAAGCTCAAGTTTCTTAAGTTCTTTGAAGTTCTTCCCATCAGCTCCTCATTGCTGCAGTTAAGCTCGAGTGAACCGTTGGCCGCAATTTTCTCTGAAACCACACAACCTTTACTGAGGCCAAAAAAAGCTTCAATAGGGAGAGAAAGGGAGAAAAAAGCCTTCTAACCAAAGAAGCGTTGACGTTTCTGAACTCCACTCTTGAGTGTTTGTAACAGTTGGAGTCTGTGGTTGAGCTATTTTGGCGTTCTCCCAGATGGCCTTTTGGTCATTGCTGAACGGGGTATGCACCGGGCCGTTCCACTTTTGTTCTGCCCTGTCACAAATGGCTGCTTGTTCCCCTAACAAAGCCTCTTGAGTTGTCTGCCATGAAAGGACTTGAAGATGGCTAAATTCTTGCCCTCTCCACCCACCCCTTCCAAACGAGAGCCAAATAATTCTGTGATCTCTCTCTCTCACTCTTCTGTGTTATGTTGTCTACACCCCCCACCCCCCAGCCAAATAGTGGCATTCATTTTGACTGCAATTAAAACCACTGGTGGATTTGAGAGATGTACAGAAGAGAAAGAGAGGTTGAAAGAAACAAGGAGGCATTGTAAGGTAGATGGGGTTTTCTGGTTGTGGCATGAGAAGCAGAGTCTGACCTGCATTCTCTGTGTTTGTATAGCTGAAGAAAAAGCAGGTATATGTGGAGAAGGTGGAGCGGATGCAGCAGGCTCTAGCACAGCTTCAGGCTGCTTGTGAGAAGAGAGAACAGCTTGAGCATCGGCTACGCACTCGACTGGAGAGAGAGCTCGAATCACTCCGAATGCAACAGGTAAGAGATGCACACGCTATTCTCACTTAATCAGACTTTTGGCTTTTAATTGGAATTTGACCACAGAACTGTTTGTTATCTTGAGAGTTTAGAAATTAGAATACTTTAGATCAGCAGTACTCAAATCTTAGAGGCTATTTACAACTGGTCACGTCAGGTGTTTTCTCTCTTCAGATAGAAACAAGGAGGCATTGTAAGGTAGATGGGGTTTTCTGGTTGTGGCATGAGAAGCAGAGTCTGACCTGCATTCTCTGTGTTTGTATAGCTGAAGAAAAAGCAGGTATATGTGGAGAAGGTGGAGCGGATGCAGCAGGCTCTAGCACAGCTTCAGGCTGCTTGTGAGAAGAGAGAACAGCTTGAGCATCGGCTACGCACTCGACTGGAGAGAGAGCTCGAATCACTCCGAATGCAACAGGTAAGAGATGCACACGCTATTCTCACTTAATCAGACTTTTGGCTTTTAATTGGAATTTGACCACGGAACTGTTTGTTATCTTGAGAGTTTAGAAATTAGAATACTTTAGATCAGCAGTACTCAAATCTTAGAGGCTATTTACAACTAGTCACGTCAGGTGTTTTCTCTCTTCAGATAGCTATCCAGCTGTGAAGAGACCAGGTGTAAATGCCCTCTGAAACGCTTTTGAGACTGATTTAAATCTGATCACTCAGACCACTTCAGGAGGTGGTCTGGGACGCATTCCAGATGAAACTGGTGTAAATGCATCTGGTTATTGATACCACATTTTACTCCTCCCCCAAAAAATAAAAATAAATGTGTGAGAGCTTGTTATAGGCTATGTGACATGTTATAGCCAGATATGACGGCGCTAAAGCAACACGCATCACCGCAAATGAGTAGCGGAGTATCTCTTCAGCTAACCGACATGCAAACTGCCGCAAATGAACCTGAAAGTCACATGCTCTCAACACACAATCATCTTCATTAAAAGTAGTGAAACAAAATGATCTTACCAGTGCTGATGCCACTCTCTCTCCTATTGCAGTCTTTAATCTTGAAATTAGCTGATGATAAATAAAATGCAATGCATATCTGTTGCTATCGTTGATGTGAACTCCCATTAAATTTGCATATAGCACAGGAATTGAAGATTCCATTTATGTGGCCAAGTGTAAATGTAACCGTTTTAACAAATCGCTATACGATCAGGAAAAATACATGAAGTGACCAGATGTAAACAGGCCCTTAAGGTGCTGTCAAATTTACGAAATTTTACACAGAAGTCACTTTCAAACCAACCAGTTTTCTGTTGGTCAAAGTGGTGAATCCGCATGACCAAATTGATTCTGTTGTGAAATCTGCATGGGGACATCTTTTACCCTCAAACAAAATTCTTGATCACGTGGATTCATGTTGAAATGACTGGAATTTGCCTGTCGCAGAACAACAGTGAATTAAAAATGCCCTAAATTTGACCTTCCAAATTATGAGAGTGATTCATAAAGACATGCTTAAGACTTTACTATGAAACATAGTGGGTTATCTTGCTGTATACTGCATACATGGGCAGCCATTCTAACAGAGATTGATCCTCAGAAGTGATGATTTGTAATGCTGTAGGCAGCGACTCCATATGGCTTACATATAGCATTCCTCGCACGAGACTCAACTCACAATTGATTACAATAGTTTAATGTTAGCATGTTGCTAAACTAACAGCACAATAGTCAAATAAGCATAAAATACAAAGCTCTAACAAAACATTGGACTTTTCCACACAGAAAACTCAACAAGTTAAGTGCAAATTCTGCCTCGTAGACAATTTCATTGGTTAACTCAATCACAGAAAAGTTCAGACTTCATGAATTTAGCTCAGAGTTCAGAAATATTATGTATGTGGCTGAGTAATGCTATCTATCAGGATGTGCTACCAACCTAAGGTTAAGATTATGAGTTTAGTATTTGTTTAATATTGTGTTGTGTAGGCAATCAGCACTGTGATTGACACAACCAATGCAATCATTAGAATCAGCTGCGTGGGAGGGGGGTTGCACTTAACTGGTTTGGGGGAAAAAACTGAAGACAGACCATTCTGTTTTTGGTTAAAATTTCGAAATTATACAATCTAATTTAGATTAAAAACTGCTCATGTTGCATGTATGCAGCATCTTTGTTTGGATCATGATTAAAATGCAGTGGTATCCTAATTTTAAATGGAAAGAGCACAGACAAAGTCTTAGTTTGTTTATATGAGGAGATTTATTTTATTTGTGTTACTTATTTATTTGATTTGGGGTATGTTTCAAAATTTTCAATTTAGTTTTTGTTAGTTACATTTACATTTAGTTATTTAGCAGACACTTTCCACTATCCAAAGTGACTTACAAATGAGGACAATAGAAGCGAACAAAACCAACAACTGAGCAATAATATGCAAGTGACCGAGTAGGGAGTGGTTAGATGACATCAAAGAATGGTGTCAGAGGGACATCTACTCTCTTAGCAGGATGGCACAGGACCGTGCACAGTGGAAATGGAGTGTCAGACGAGCATTGGACACCAACAGGCGTGAGCCCATGGAATGATGGATGGGATGGATAATAAACACTGTAAACAAATCCTTTCAATTAACAGTATTTAGAAAAGAACAAGAATTAAAAATATAAGAAGCTATAGCAATATAAACGACAAGCCAAAACGAATTCATTTAGGCTAAAACGAAACTGAAACCAACGTTGGGTCTCTCATATTCTCATATAACGTTGGGTTTCCATATTCGCAATGTATTTGAATGGCAAATTATTATTTATTATGTACTTGACTCGCGTTCCAATATCCACGTAAAACAAAATGTTTTGCATAACATCACGGCGGTACTGTGATAATTAACGGCACAGATTTTACTACATATTTTTTACTATATAGTTTTTTTCCCCCATATGTTTGGCTGACTGTATTTTATTATGATAATGAACAGGCTGCATTGTCAAGGTAGCAATGCTTAATTGTGTGTGCACATGCGTACTAGGCTACTTGTTGTACAGTTTTTCTTTCATTTTCTTAATTTATTAAAGTAAAAATGTTTCTCGTATATAGGCCTACTTATTTGTTTTTATATATTTGTTTTTCTCCACTCGCAGAAGCTCTTCAGGTGTGATATGATGACCATGTGAATCCTCATGTTCTGTTGTTTGCTGCTTTGTGCGCATGTAAAATTAATCCCTGTAAAACAAATGTTAGTATTTTTTAACAGGTCACAGACACTTATCCTTTCTAATTTAATTAAATTCTAATTTAAAATAATCTTGTCTGTTAACGGTTACCGAGCATTGGTTGTCTGTTAGGAAAAATAACCGAAATGAACATCCCTAGTTCTTTCTGTCTCTCTCTCACTCTCACAGAGGCAGGGTGGTTCTCAGAACACAGTTGGTCCTGAATTCAGCACAGCGGCTCTGATGGAGCACCTGAGAGAAAAAGAAGAGAGGATTTTGGCCCTGGAGGCCGACATGACCAAATGGGAGCAGAAATACCTGGAGGAGAGTGTCATGAGACAGTTCACGCTGGACGCCGCTGCTTCTGTGGCCACCCAGAGGTACGCAAATTCACTGCTATCCACGAAATCTACAATGTAGGAATATAGCAAGTTATCAGTGAGTTTGCAAAACAATAAAACTAAGCTGAAACTATAGTGCACTGCAGTGCAAATGCTGTCATTCAAAGTGACTACATGAATGATTACGAATACAGAGACTATATAAAATAAAACTAAAATTTGAAATTAGATAAAAACAGAAATAAAATTATCGATGACCATTGATGGAAACTGAAACAAAACTGGATTTGAAAACAAACTACAAAATAAAAGTAACTAGTGAAAAATCAATTTCTCATTGTTTTTTGTTATGTTTGTTTGTTTTCTAACCTATCCAGGGACACGTCCTCCGCCATCATCAGCCATTCCCCCAGCAGCAGCTACGACACTTCGTTGGAGGCACGTATCCAGAAAGAAGAAGAGGAGATCCTCATGGCTAACCGCCGCTGTCTGGACATGGAGAGCAGGATCAAGAACCTGCATGCTCAGATCATAGAGAAGGATGCCATGATAAAGGTACTGCATCAGCGCTCGCGGAAAGAGCCGGCCAGCAAATTAGACGCACCTGCCATGAGGCCCTCCAAGTCCCTCATGTCCATAGCTATGGGCACTGGCAGCTCCAGTGGCTCTGGGCTGCTGTCACACTCTCTGGGCCTCAGCGGAGGCAGCCCCATCACGGAGGAGCGCAGGGAAGACCGCAGCTGGAAGGGCAGTCTGGGTAAGTGCATCCGGTGTGATGTGGAATAGATCTGAAATGGGATACTGGTGGGACTGTTTAAACCTTAGAGAAGTCTCCAGTAGTAGGGGTGTGCGATATCACGATTTTTGATCGGGGATGATTAAAATGTCTCCATGATCTGCTTTTGAAGAAATATCGTATATCGTGCTTCAGCGCACATTCTATCAGTTGCAGCTCTGGTGAATCCGTTTAAATATACTGTATAATGCGACATACATTCATTTCTACACACTCAGTGGTAGAGTTACACTCAACGGACACTACACTTCGCAATCACAAAAGTGCATTATTTGCATGTGCTTTTAAAGCCTTGCTGGTTAAACATTTAATGTTCTGACATGTGCTTTTTCTGAGCGTGAAGCATGCACACACTAAAAAGCCAGTCAAACAGTGCCTGATTACTGGAATAAGTTATCTTTCGTGTCTGATTGCGCTAATATTGTCAAAAAAAAGGGGGTTTACATATAAACACAGTTGGTTACGTCTAAAGTGAAAGTAAAGTTGAGAGAAAAACGGAATGCCTGCCTGTATATCAGATGTGTGCAGCTCTTAAAGTAACAGACAGCAGACTAATAGTACTAAACATGCTGCCGCTGGTCATTAAAGGGAGAGTTCACACAATTTAAATTCTGTCAATATTTACTCATTCTTGTATTGCCCCAAACCTGTATTAATTTCTTTCTTGTGCTGAACAAAAAATAAGATATTTTGAAGAATGTGTGTAACCAAACAGTTGCTGGTCCCCATTGACTTTGATAGTAGGAAAAAAAATACTATGGAAGTCACTGGGGGACCAGCAAGTGTTTGGTTACCCACATTTTTCAAAATAACATTTATGTTCAACAAAAGAAAGAAACTCATTCAGGTTTAACCTTCTGTAACGGGGCGAACGAGACGAAAGACGTGCGGATCCATATGCAAGCTTTTATTCAAATACATGGTCAGAAACAGGCAGGGTCGAAACACCAGCAAACAGATATGGCACTAGCGAGACAAAAGAATAATCCAAGGACAGACTTGATCAGGCTCTGGCGAACAAAATCTAATAGGGCAAGGCAAACGGGTAATCCAACAGACAAACAATAATCCATGCGAGGTGCAAACGGAGTCCAAACAACAAGATGAGAGAGAATTCCAAGACGGGCAGAAGATCAGTAAACAGGCAACAGGGCAACACAACGTGACTAGACTTAGACTGGCAACTAGGACTGGGAACTGGCTCTGTAGAGTAGCTATCACTAGGTGAGCGATAAGCGCTAAGCAAAATTCAGCGATTTGAAAGAGGAAGTCCATGGCTTATAAAGTGTCTTAGATTGGTTACAGCTGTGTGTGTCATTAGTGCAATGGATGCTGGGAAATGTAGTCCGTGGTGTGAGAGTCAATGTAACGGAAGAGCGATCTCTGGTGGCAAGCGGATGGAAGTCCATGGACAGGATTCGTGACACCTCCTGAGAGCCGGCAAAACATTTTAGGAATTTTTTTTTATTTTTTCGTGTCATTACATTGTTTAGAGCATTAAAAAAAAAAAAGTTATGCTACGTCCTAGGTAGAGGACATCGGGACTCAATTTAAAAAATAAAAAGACATGAATGAACATGCATAGGCAAAAACGATTGATTTTTTTTTTTAAATCACCAATACATTTTTAGTTTTCAGGATTTTTTTTACCAGACTTTGTATAAAGATAATTCTCAACTATGTTATAACAGAATGATTTGATATACAATTTTTCTTTATGCAAAATGTGTGTAAAATGGCCATAAACAGGTTCTCTCATTATATATATAATGCATCTATAAACTAAATCTAGTTTGCATATTAATGTGTTTTTGGGGCAACATGTAATGAAAAAAGAAGTAATAATTGACAAGATTTTCATAATAATATATAATATTTCATAGGAATATTCAAATATAATTTCTTTCCCTATTCATTTGTTGTGTCTCCCAAAATGCTAATAAACATGCTTTTAGTCCTGGTGTCCTCATATGAGGACATGTATGAAATCAACGTCCTGTTTCGTAACAGAAAGTCATATTTTGATTTGAAACCCCATAACATTTTCCTGAGATGCTGATTTATGACACACAGTTTAAAAATTAGATTTAAATGATAATTACAAAATATGATCATATTTCCATAAAGTTACAACTTAATTAATTAATATCTATAATTAAAATATTATAAATCTATAATAAACTAAATTAATATCAGACATTTTTGAAGACCAATCATATTTCCATAAAGTTACAACTTAATTAATTAATATCTATAAATAAAATATTATAAATCTATAATAAACTAAATTAATATCAGACATTTTTGAAGACCAAGGAGAGGGAGTGGTCATGGTGAAACATCCAAACATTTAGTATCTCTGAAAAGCCCTGCATGTGCTCTGTACAGGACATCCAGACTTAACACTGTGGCATGTATAGTCTCAGAGTAAGTCACTAAAATATAATATCCTCATATGAGGATGCAGGGTCTCAGGAGGATAAATCAACTTGAGAGTGAGTAAATGATGACAGAATTTTCATTTTTCGTTGAACTATTCATCTAATGTTAATAAAACAACAAGATAAAAAATAGACGATAAAGAATGAACTTGACGGAGCTCAAACTCAAAACACACGGTAGCAACAAACAGGAAGTGACGTTCCAAAAATCACTCAGTGTTCTTGACTGAAAAACTTTAATACAGTTGCTTTAATAAGAATCAAAGTATAATTTATACAGTGAAGTGTATATAGTGTTTTAATTTTATATTTGTTCATTCTCATGGTGAAACATCCAAACATTTAGTATCTCTGAAAAGCCCTGCATGTGCTCTGTACAGGACATCCAGACTTAACACTGTGGCATGTATAGTCTCAGAGTAAGTCACTAAAATATAATATCCTCATATGAGGATGCAGGGTCTCAGGAGGATAAATCAACTTGAGAGTGAGTAAATGATGACAGAATTTTCATTTTTCGTTGAACTATTCATCTAATGTTAATAAAACAACAAGATAAAAAATAGACGATAAAGAATGAACTTGACGGAGCTCAAACTCAAAACACACGGTAGCAACAAACAGGAAGTGACGTTCCAAAAATCACTCAATGTTCTTGACTGAAAAACTTTAATACAGTTGCTTTAATAAGAATCAAAGTATAATTTATACAGTGAAGTGTATATAGTGTTTTAATTTTATATTTGTTCATTAAATTTCTCGAGTGCCACTGCTAAATGCACCTACTGTACCTGAAAAACAATACACTGTTTATTTTATTTGTATATTATGTGTATTTGTAATGTGCGTCTTTGTTCTTATTTTTTAATAACAAAGATAAATTACACAGATTCCTATCTTCACCCACTTTGGCCTAAATGTCTGCCATTCTTTTCAATTTTCTATTTTGTTACCTTGGAAGGCTTTGTTTTTAAAATAGGGAAATTAGTTTGGCTGTACTGCTCAGACAACTTTCAAAATAGTAAAACCAACATGACAAAGAATTGTGATCAAATCGTGAATCGTGATTTTAATGAAAAAAAATCGTGATATGATATTTTTGCCATATCGCCCACCCCTACCCAGTAGTAAATTAGCCAAAGAAGTAATAAAATAATACGTGTTTTTACTAAAAGTGTTAAATCAACAAAACCGCATCTCATGCTCTAAATTTTATCAAAATAAAATTTTTGATTGAAACATATTAACATTTGAATCTCCCAACATGCCAGCATCGCACATCATGAATATGTCAAAACGAAATTTGCTTTCTGGTAGGAAAATTGGCAGTATTTAAAAATATAAACCTGAGACCAGTGTAAGTCTCAGACAATTCTTTTTGAATGTTTCAGAAATGCCCAGATTCATAAAACCTTCGAGAATGATGAAGCACAGCTCTGAATTTAGTGTTATTTCAGCCTCCTAGCTGAAATAAAAAATAAATAAATAAAGTTTGCATACACACACACATATATGTATATGTATATGTATATATATGAAGAGTTCAGATGCAAAAGTGCCGTCTGAAATTTTCTTCTAAAATTAGCATTTTTATCAGGCTCTTATGTTTAGGTTCAGTAATTTTACTTGAATGGCAATGTATGGGTCCTTCTCTATGCCATGAAAGTGAAATAACTGAACATAAATATAGGAGCCTGATAACAATGCTCACTTTAGAAATGTCAGATGTCAATTAGAGGCTTTAGCATCTGAACTCTTCATATGTATATAATTATTTTTATATATATAAAAATAATTATATACATATGAAGAGTTCAGATGCAAAAGTGCCGTCTGAAATTTTCTTCTAAAATTAGCATTTTTATCAGGCTCTTATGTTTAGGTTCAGTAATTTTACTTGAATGGCAATGTATGGGTCCTTCTCTATGCCATGAAAGTGAAATAACTGAACATAAATATAGGAGCCTGATAACAATGCTCACTTTAGAAATGTCAGATGTCAATTAGAGGCTTTAGCATCTGAACTCTTCATATGTATATAATTATTTTTATATATATAAAATATTATGAAATTTGCAATGTAACATAATTTGGGCTTTAGCATCTGAACTCTTCATATGTATAGAATTACTTTTATATATATATATAAAATTATTAGAATTTTATATAAAAAATATTATAACATTTGCAATGTAACATAACTTGGGCTGAGTCTGAAAGCTGAGAAATGTTGCCTCTGCAGGCAGCATACAGAGGTAGGAAGGCAACAAAGGCACATCCGAATCCAATGATCGTGTCACATCCTGTCTGCTGAGATACTTTTATCTGATCGATTATTCAAGGCAGCATAGATGTATCATTCACTGCTTATAATATCTCACTATCCTTTGCGTTTGATTTGGTGACAGTTAAGCTAAAAAAATAAAGATGGTGTCTGAAAGTTGTGGTTGGTGGTCAGTTTGTGTAAATGTACATTTTTGACCAATTTCTTCCACTTACACTACCACAAATTAGTAGTGTAGTAATTAAATATTCACTTATCTATCACCAAAGCTCTATTTGCAGCCATAATATAATACAATGTGCTATAAAGTATTAATGTATCTCTTTCATCTATTCATGTCTGAATTGTTTGCGCTCTTCATGGTCAAGGTGTTCTGTTGGGCCCAGAGTTCAGAGGTGACTCTCTGAGGACAGAGTCCATCTCCTCCTCTCCATCTCCAGTCCTGCCAGCTGCCGCACACTCAAAGACCGGCAGCAGAGACAGCTGCACCCAGACGGAAAAGGGTCAGGAGGCCAGCAAGCCGAGCACACCCGCCCTGCAGAGCGTATCCGGACCAAGCCGGATCAGCAGCCCGAGCCCAGTCTACATACCTGACCGTATCGCCGGTACAGCTCACGCGCGCACATATACACACACACAAAATCACATATTACAGATAATAAACCAGTGTTTTCAATAGAAAGTTGATCAAATTCATAAAGAAAATGTAATAAAATTGTCAATCACATGACTTTTTTTGTTTAATCCAGATTTAATCATTTATTCAACAGACATGCAATTCTTACATATAATAACTTGAATACACTTCTACATGAGTATGTTTTTCATGTCTGAATTATAATATATTTGGATATTTTTATGGGGCATAAAGTAAAAATTATTAGAGTTATGCAACTCTCCCAGTATGAAGAAAAAAATTCTGTAGTTTGGCATAATTTATTTTAATTTCTTACACTGAAGTAGTTTTGTTAAAATATTATTGCAAATATTTAAAAGTACTTTCTGCATCAACATGCAAGGGAAAACAGGAAAATCATGAAATAGAAAATATCTTTAAATATGGAATAATTTGATATTTTATAACAAGGCTTCGCTGGTTGGTTGACAAAGTCATGTGGTGCAACTTTATAATATTTTTTAATTAATAGATGTGTAAAAGTCTTTTTAACTTGAAATCAGTATAATCAAACACAGCTGGATTCAAATGAAGGGGTAGAACCATCTCAAGGCTGATCAGAAGAAATGGACAGCCCCTGAGTTAAATATATGAGTGTCACAGCAAAGGGTCTGAATACTTAGGACCATGTGATATTTCAGTTTTTCTTTTTTAATAAATCTGCAAAAATGTCAACAATTCTGTGTTTTTCTGTCAATATGGGGTGCTGTGTGTACATTACTGAGGGAAAAAAATGAACTTAAATGATTTTAGCAAATGGCTGCAATATAACAGAGTGAAAAATTTAAGGGGGTCTGAATACTTTCCGTACCCACTGTATATACACACACAAGCGCATGTATTCAAGGAAAATAAAGTTACATCACATGACATTTTTGGAGTCATTAAATTAAAACTTTTTTTCCCCCCCAAAACCATAAGAAACCAACATGAATACAAGGAGTACATTTCTTAGAATATGGCACATTTTTAAATCTTGGACACTTTTTCACCATTGACCCATAAACATCTGCATGTTTCTCTGTCTCTACAGATGTGTTTCACAGCAGTACATTAGAGAGGAGAGCGCCTGTGCAGTCGCTCCCAGCGCAGGACGTGGACAGCGAGATGGTGGAAATACTCATCTGATCACACACACATTGATAAAGAAACAACTCAAAGCAGGTGAAGGAATCTGTGCACTTCTCTTCTCTCCATTACTCTCCGATCAAGATTGTCGGGATGTTTTAAGAATGCATTCTTTACACAAATCTGTAAATATCAATATACAGTGTCATTTCCAATCAAGTTTTTTGTACAGTATTGTCTGGTGGTCTTTTTTCCCCTCCAGACCCTCGGACCAAATGTATTGGCATCATTTTTTACATGTATTGCACTACTTTGTGTTTGTTTTTACTTATTTTTTTTGGGTATGCAATTGTTTTGTTGTGTATATGTACTAATAATACAAATGTGGCACTTGAGTATCAAGCGATATGGTGACTAGCTGAACAGTTGTTACATGTACATACTGAATCAGAATACTGTAAAACCGAATGTCATAGGGCCTTTTTTTATTCTAGGATGCATTGTCTGTACAGCACATACTGTACAGTTCACCGCGCACTGTTTAAGAGCAATGGACCAGCAAGCGTTTACCTGTGTCCAGAAGCTCATGTATCCGTGTGTGAAAGTATGAGTGACCCAACTGGTTTTGGGTTTGTCTGTGTGAAAGTCTGTAGTTTTCCCATCAGAACTGAGGTCCATCATTCCAGTAGAGCTACAGCAGCCACAACGTGCCTTGAGTGAGCGGTACCACACTTAGCACCTGGTGGTAGCCAGGGGTCCCAGAATTCCCGGTCTGTTCCTTTCACAGTTAGGAAAGCCTCCAAACATCTCGTTTCAATGTGATGGTTACTCTTAAAGGGTTAGTTCACCCAAAAATGAAAATTCTGTCATTAAGTACTCACCCTCGTGTTGTTCCAAACCCGTAAGACCTTCGTTCATCTTCGGAACACAATTTAAGATATTTTTGATGAAATCTGAGGGCTCTCTGACCCTCCCATAGACAGCAAGGTAACTACCACGTTCAAGGTCCAGAAAAGTACCAAGATGATCGACAAAGTAGTCCGTGTGACATCAGTGGTTCAACTGTAAAGTTACGAAGAATAACGACTTTATTCCACATTTTCGTCTCTACTGCGTCACTTGTGGATGCGCGTTCACGACAGTATCATGACGCGAGCGTTTGGCGGCATCCTAATATAACATTTTAATATCCTAATACATTACCTGCTGAATAAAAGTAAACCAAAAAAAAAAAAACTTTTACTAACCCTAATTTTTTGAACAGTCTAAGCAAACTTTGCCCCCTATAGGACACACAAAACATTGCAGTATAAAACCCCTTCCTCTTAAATCTACTGCGCACCCAAAAATGAAAATTACCCCATGATTTACTCACCCTCAAGTCATCCTCTTCTTTCAGATGAATACAATCAGAGTTATATTAAAAAACATCCTGGCTTTTCCAAGCTTTATAATGGGAGTGGATGGTAGCCCAAAATTTGAAGTCCAAAAAATTTAACCAATCCATTATAAAAGTCCACACGGCTCCTGGGGGTTAATAAAGGCTTTCTTCTAAAGGCTTCGACGCGATGCGTTTGTGTAAGAAAAATATCTATATTTACAACTTTATAAACCTTAATCTCTAGCTTCCGCTAACTGTCGTACGTACGTTCACGAGAGAGTGGCATCCAGCGGAAGACGTAGGCAAATGCGGTGACGAATGTGGAAGCGCAGAGAGAGCAAAATAAAACACTGGTCACAAATTAGTAGTACAAAATGAGGATTTGTAAAGAAAAATGTCGGTGGATTTCAATATAAGCCAAGAGGACACTGGTTTTCCTTTGCTGTAATCAATACTTGTTTCTCGCGAGACTAGCATATTCTCACCGGAGTTTACACTACGCCTACGTCACCCGTTGGACGCCACTCTCTCGTGAACGTGTGTACGGCAGTTAGCGGAAGCTAGAGATTAAGGTTTATAAAGTTGTAAATATGGATATTTTACAAGCAAAAATCAGCAGCCTGCAGAACACTGCAAAAGGAATTTTGCCTATGCTTTAAAAAAATACCACAGCAAAAACAACTAGATTAATATAAATTTCAAATATTAAAGTGTTAAAGACAAGTAAATAGTCAGTAATAAGATAGGAACGAACAAATCAATTAGCAATATCATAAATAAATACAACTGAACAAAATTTCAGGTACAGAAACTGTAATTAAAAGTTTAAAAACACTGATTAATCTATATTTTATTAATGAAAAGAAAACTATGCAATTAAAGTTATTAAATATATTCAGTCAAGATCAGTGAATGATTTTCTTTTGTTCTTTGATTAACATTAATGACAGGCAGTGTGTTTATTAGGCTGCTGTCTCTTTAACACCGAACGCACGCAGATCTAAAAATACTGTACATGTGTGTTTTCTTTCTCATCTGTTTGCGTTCACGTAAGACAAAAACGGCTGTGTTTATGATGATATACTGACGTAGTTTTCTGCATATTGGTCGACAAATATGAAAAGTCAGTTTCGGCCCAGAACAACCTTTTCTACAGTGGAAATGCACGGAACGGTTCGAGAACGGACACAAACCGGGAACCCGTACCGTGACCTCTGTTCTCCGTGCTCGCGCTTTGTGTGTGCTGCACGCAAACAGGGCGCAAGTTCTTTCCGTTCCTGCACTTAAATCGTTTTTTAATCACATTAAAATGCGAACGCAGGAATCGTTAAGCAGAATCGAAATGCACGTGTCTTAGCGAATACCCGGTTCTTGGAAATTTGGAACCGGTTCTAAAATGGAACCGGTTTTCGATACTCAACCCTAGTCATATACATCTAGGATGGCTTGAGGGTAAGTAAATCATGTGGTAATTTTTGGGTGAACTAGCCCTTTAAAGGGTCAGCTGGAACAGGAAATGTCTTGTTTTGAGCCAATCATCTGAGCCCTAAATCCCATGTGACTAATGCCGAGTTCACACTGCACGATTTTAGCCGATGGAAACAAATCTCACTGCAGCTGTGTTCATATTTTTTTTGAAACATGGACCAAATTGAATTCATTTGCAAGTAATCAAGTATTTGAGCATAGTTGGTCTCAGTTCAGCACATTGTGTGCGTCGGTACTTGACATTTTGTAAACAATAAAGGCCCGTTCACACCAAGGAGGATAACTATAAAGATATCTATAAACTATAAAAAATCTTTCTCAATATTAAAGTATAGCAGAGAAACGATATCGTTGGAATCACTTTCAGAACGATTTTTTTGCAGCTGATGAACGATAAAAATATTGACAGCCAATCAGAATCCACCCTGCTGTAACGAGCTCGAGAATTTAAAGCGGCAGACGTGCGTGCGCTTGGAATAAACAGACGATATCGTTCACTGGTGTGGACGCTAATATCGTTATCTTTATAGTTATCGTTCTTGGTGTAATCGGGCCTCGAGTCTTTTCTCATTCACTTGAGAGATAGAAACTAGTTATTTTTTCTTCCTCTTGTTTTTAGATAAAATCTGAAAACAACATTTCCAGCATTGTTAGATCAGCCATTGTCAGTGCTCAACAGCTGTGTATTTAGGACAGTTTCAGTGAGTTTGAAGAGCACTAATCTAATTTGGGCACAAACTAAGACAATGGACCAAAGAGTGGACTGAGACAAAGGTGGGACAAAATACAGATTAACATGCACATTACATTTCAAATATGGTTCCCTGTATGCAAACTGATACTGCATCTATTAAAATGCTTTAGAAGGGTCAGAGTTTCTATATAGAGAAAGTCTAGATTTCATTACCACGTTTATCGGTTTGTTCCACCTGAAGCCTCAGTCGTGTTATCTAAACTATAATCTCGACGGTCCTGCTACATTTGATACTTTAAAGTTTGAGATTCTAAAGGCGAATGTTTTGGTCCATCTCAGGACAATTATGAGAATGTGTTTTTGTATAGTATGTACCCTAGTGTCCCATCAATGGGCATTTTACGTATTTTTTTCCTCACGAGGAATGTTTTTACATTCATTTCACTAGTATTTGTTTCATGTCACTTTAGTTGCTGCTTGACAATGTTATTACTGTAAAATGATGATTAATTTGAATTAAATTGTATTCCTGTTTATCATTTCCTATCTTAGTCCATGCAGATTTTGTATAAGGCTTTACATTTTTCATTTGGTTTATAGTCTAAAGTGTTTCAATAACTGTGCTTGGTTAATTTAATTTTTTTATAAACTGATCCATTTGCAGTGTTTAGTTGTTCTTTGTCAGGCATCATGTGAATGAAAATTCAGCGGATATATTTAATACATGTTAACATTGAGAGAATGAGACTAATTACAATTTTTATTATTTTAAATATTCATCATACATCAGGCTGGGCAAGTGAGTTAAAATGGCTGAAGGCTATTCAAATGCCCAATTGGAAGAAAAAAAGGAAATATAAATAAATACTCATTTATACTTTCTTAAATACTTAGCTGTGAGGCTTGTAAAGCATGCAGGAAATCTATTTTTGCATTTACTTAATTTGCAGAATAAATCAAATACAAAACCTAGCTACTAGTCTGATCAAAAGAGCCAGAGGGACTGCATTAGGGGAGTCATATCTCACGAGGAGAAAAACATGCTCGAGTTCCTCAAATCACTTGTAACACAAAGTGGCCCATGTCACTACCGTGATCACGACACATACGAGTGGATTGTTCAGACATTCACGCTTCATTCTGATGACAATCCTCTATAGGAGTGGTTTCTAAACCATCTATTTACCATCCTTTTGTAGAGAACAACTTTAGTAAAGCACTATAAAAACTATGTGCAGTTATGCACTTCCCAGTAAACAGCTCTGTTGCTCCTGTAGTGCTGTCTGTATAGTGTAGTGTTATGGAGTGTGATCCGTCATCTGCGCATCCACAGCCAGCCGTTGATCAGACAGGCAGACAGTAACAGAGAGAACAGCACCAGCTCTGTCTGTTTGTGCTCTGCGTTCTGTCTCTCCACCCCTGCTATCCTCCTGCTCATCTTCACCACCTGAACCAGTCAAATCAAAGGAACACTATCAATGTGATCCACACTATCCATACTGTTTTTGCTGCTGAATATATTTTGTGTGTAAACTTAATGTGTCCTTGATATATAAAATTATGAATCTGCTCAAAAAAACGAATTAAAAAAGTAAATCAACCAATATTTTAAGGGGGAAAAAAGATCCAGCTCATTTGCTTGTAAATTGGACTACACTCCTCATAATTGTACATTTGTGACCCTGGACCACAAAACCAGTCATAAGGGTACATTTCTCAAAATTGAGATGTATAAATAAGCTTTTCATTGATGGGTTTATTAGGATATGACAATATTTGGCCGAGATACAACTATTTTAAAATCTGGAATCTGAGGGTGCAAAAAAATCAAAATACCGAGAAAATCACCTTTAAAGTTGTTCAAATTAAGTTCTTAGCAATGCATATTACGTCCTGATATATTTACGGTAGGAAATTTACAAAATATCTTCATGGAACATGATCTTTACTTAAAGGGGTCATATGATGTGATTTCAATTTTTTCTTTTTCTTTGGAGTGTTACAAGCTCCTTGGTGCATAAAGAAGATCTGTAAAGTTGCAAAGATTAAAGTCTCAAATCCAAAGCTATTTTTCCTTTTCTTTAGTGTGTTATGTACAGTAGCTATTTGTGCATGTATAAGATCTGCAGAGTTACAAAGCTCAAAGTCTCCCACAAACGGATTTATTCTATCTAAAAGAGAAGGCTGATCCAGACCGGGCTAAAACGCCTCGTTCAAACACGCCCCCACATCTCTACGTCACTGTGGAAATATTAGCATAATGCTAATAACCAAAAAAACTCACATTAGATATATTGTAACAGTCACAGCTTGTTACATGATTTGATGCATTTCATTTTTAGTGCTTTGTTCATCCTGACCACTAGGGGACACCAATAGCATATCCCTATTTGTGAATAAAAGAGGAAGTAACAGAATGAATGGTAGATTCAATTCGAGTTTCCTCATGGGACCTGCTGTTCTCTAGAGGGTCCTGGTTTGAGAAACATTGGTTTTGCTGCTCAACCGTGAGTTTGTTGCTTGATTCTTCATTTTTTACTTTTGTGTAAATCTTGTGAGGTTTATTGGTTGGGGAAGTCACTTATTTGAATGTTTTGTGGGTTGTATTTGTTTGGTGAGTTGGTTTGAAAGTTAATGAGTTGTTTTCTTTTGTAGAGGACTCTATGTATCCTACCACTTTGTGTTACTATGTGGAGTGCATAACTATGGATCCGCCTAAGGATTTATTCCAAGGGTTTCTGGCTTACCCCAACAAAGACCACTGCTCCATTTCGTCATTTCATCAGTTGCCCTTCAACAGATAAGACTTTATAACTGACTGCTCTCCTTTACCAAATGGTTTCTTTCTTCAGCATCTTTGTTGGGGTAAGCCAGAAACCCTTGGAATAAATCCTTAGGCGGATCCATAGTTATGCACTCCACATAGTAACACAAAGTGGTAGGATACATAGAGTCCTCTACAAAAGAAAACAACTCATTAACTTTCAAACCAACTCACCAAACAAATACAACCCACAAAACATTCAAATAAGTGACTTCCCCAACCAATAAACCTCACAAGATTTACACAAAAGTAAAAAATGAAGAATCAAGCAACAAACTCACGGTTGAGCAGCAAAACCAATGTTTCTCAAACCAGGACCATCTAGAGCAGTGTTTCCCAACCAGGGTGCCGTCTGTCGAGAGCAGGGGTGCCATGTAAAAAATACTTTTTTAATATCTTTAAATTGCTAAAATGTTCAAAAAATCATATATTATATATCCATTTCTGAAGTCGCCAATAATTAGAGGTCTCACTTTCACATGGTGCGTGCTATTATTATTAATTTCTTTATTTGTTCTTATTTTATTACTGACTGCTTACTTGTCATTTTTTATTCAATTCAAAGTTTGAAATCAACCTATCTCATGCTACTGCACCAAAATTACCCCACTGTAAAATAAAAAAAACACTGAGTGAGCAAAAATTTGAGAGATAGCTAGTTATAATGGTAATTAAATAATGTTTACATATGTATAAAAGCCTACATTAAAATCGGTCATATAAATTGGTCTCTTCAATAGAAATTAGCCTACTGATTGCCACCATTGATGGACAACATTTTTTCATAATATTAAAAATATCTGTATGACATTATATTCTGCAGTTCTTCCCTGTTGTACCGAATATCTATACTTTTCAAATTATCATACTGAAGTTAGAAATTCAAATATTGTGACAAAATAAATTTTGTAGGGTGCCGCAAGTTTGTTAAAATTTCCAAAGGGTGCCGCGACTAAAAAAAGGTTGGGAAACACTGCTCTAGAGAACAGCAGGTGCCATGAGGCAACTCAAATTGAATCTACCACTCATTCTATTACTTCCTCTTTTATTCACAAATAGGGATATGCTATTGGTGTCCCCTAGTGGTCAGGATGAACAAAGCACTAAAAATGAAATGCATCAAATCATGTAACAAGCTGTGACTGTTACAATATATCTAATGTGAGTTTTTTTGGTTATTAGCATTATGCTAATATTTCCACAGTGACGTAGAGATGTGGGGGCGTGTTTGAACGAGGCGTTTTAGCCCGGTCTGGATCAGCCTTCTCTTTTAGATAGAATAAATCCGTTTGTGGGAGACTTTGAGCTTTGTAACTCTGCAGATCTTATACATGCACAAATAGCTACTGTACATAACACACTAAAGAAAAGGAAAAATAGAAATCACATCATGACCCCTTTAAATCTATGTAACAGTTAGTCCATGTAACACTATCAACTAAAGATTTGTACATTACTGTATTAAATACATTTTATTCATACAAACTAAATAAAAAATACTGTATATATTTTGTAATGTGTATATAAACTACTAGTATGTTTGACATACAAAATTAACCTACACAATAAAATAGAAAAAGCCTAAGCCCAAATGAATGCATTGTTTCTCAGTGAAATCTGAACATATGGTCGGTGTGAAACTCAAGCACTCACCTGTCTGCGGAGCACCATGAACTCGACAGCAGTACCTGTGTCCTCCTCAGGACTGAGCCAGAACTCCTGCGAGGCACTGTGGGACAAAAAAAAATGATGTTAACCAAGGCTTCAACAACTTTCCAATGAAACGTACATGACGCCCTCCCTTACATCACCGACTGATTTACTGAATACAACGGGCTTCCTCAGCACAATTTGTTGTGATAAAAACCATTCATTAACTACAAAACTGCAAATGTTTGCCTGCTCTTAAAGCACTACTGACTACATGGAAACTGCACGAGCCACTGTCACCTTGTCCTGCTTTGATCAGGTTGAACCTCCACAGCCTGAGAGGGATGGTTTTCTGGGTAACCAAACCTTAAAACACAAGAGAGACACCAGGAACCACAGCAATCCACATTGAACATGATTTTGCCATCAATTCAATTCAAAATGAAAAGAAAGGGGGAACTAAAAGCTCAAAGCTCAGTTTTAGGATGCTTGTTAGTTGCTCAGGTAAAGCAATAGCAGTAAATTCAATCAAAGCCCAAAGCTCTGATGTGAATTTGCAGACATGAAAGGTGTCTGACAGGAAACAATCTGATCCAGTTCCATCAGAAACAAGCAAACTAAACCAAACAACAGGGATTCAAAGGTCAAAGCAAACAGCTGAACATCCCAGGTTAGTTAGAGCCCACAACCGCAGGAAGGGGACAGGCAGGGCGTGAAGGATGAGGATCTATGTCACCTGGAGGAGTATTTTTTGGTGACGGTCTGGAGGAGTTTCTGAGATGCCTGCTGGCCCAGCTCCTTGGCGGCCTGCAGCATGCTCTGTGGGGACAGCAGGTTGGGTGGGATGGCGGGGTGCCCTGGGGGCTTTGGTGGGGATGAGTCTGTAAGCATGACGGGTGGGCGTCCAATACTGCGGCTTTTGCGGGACAGGTACGGACATAAAGGAGCACTGCTGTCATTTAAAGACTGATACTAAGACTGACACTAGCTGTAACACACAACCTGACAGTCTTTATTTATATGGGTTTGTTTAAATAGAAGTCTCATCAGATAAATGAGTCTGGTAAATAAGCTTCTCATTTAGCACAGAAGGTGACGGGAACTGACCAAATCAATCTCTCCTGCTCTCTAGTGGCTGTTTAGTGGTAGTGAGACATGTATGTACAGGCTATGAAATGGATACATGCTGTAGTAATTCTCTGGTAAAATTCCAGGGAATTTTGTATTAGGGTAGCTGACAGTGAAATACATTTAGAAAGTTGTTTAAAACAACAAAAAAAGAAGCTTATTCTTTTACAATCATGCCGCTTTTATGAGCTCATTAATTGCGAGACTACATGGAATGTTGTACTTGAGAAAAAAATGATCTGTCACACCACAGGACCATTTAAAAATGAACTAGCAAAGGCAAAAATGGTGATTAAAAACGTTGAACCTGTTACAGGACCCAAGATAAATACTTTCACTTATACAATTTCAATTAAAATCTTTGTGTTGACAATAAAAGACCATGTAGGTTTATGTGTCAACCACCAATTTGTATATTACTGTGTTATGTACACTGTATTCATGTAATACAAAATATTTGTTTTATGGATATACACCAATATACATATTAAAAAATGTACTGTGCAAAATCCTTTCATCTTTATATTTTCAAATAAAATAAAGACATTTATATTTCACAGCAGAGACATTTATAATGTCACAAAGCAGAAACGAATCCTGAAAAAATGTATCAATTATTTATCTTGACACACACACACATATATATATATACATATATATATATATATATATATATAGTGTACTTTCATTCTGATAATTAATATTTGTCAGCTTCTTTGTATATTTGTATATGACAGCATTATAAGTCTATAATAATATGATTGCCACAAAGTACTTCAACACTCAGATACCAAGGGAGGGAACTGGACTTACGGAGACTGGGAGCGAAGTGTTTGTCTGGCGTGTGTGGGGGTTCCAGGTGGGGTTCGACCAATAGCCTGGTCACTATAAGACCTTCGCAGTGGACTCTGTGTGACATTACAAGAAATATCATGAACTGGAATGAATCCCTTCATGACACTCACTGACATTTATATATTATAAGTGGCTCAACAGTTATCCAACAACATTTTTACACCATTCTATTATTAATATAATATAAACTTTCCTCTACACGTCACATAAAAACAAAACAAATTGTGATTGGACACTTTACGAGGCTGTCAGGTTGCTCTTTTAAGTGGGCAGATCTTGGCTAGAATAAGCTGCAATCTATGTCCGTTTTGCCATTTATTCAAAGGTTTGGCTACGTGAGGGTATGTGAAACTACCTGGACAGGCTCTCTCATGAACGCCTCCCTGTCCCAGGACCCGTGCTGCAGGTCCCACATTGATGAAGTGTGTTTAGTGAAGAGAGGTCGTGGACTCAGATCAGGAGTATCTGTTAAAAAAGATTTAAGAGAGAAAAAAAGAGGATCTTGAGAGCTTTCTGATCCTCCATAGACAGCAAGGGTACTACCACATTCAAGGCACAGAAACGTAGTAAGAACATTGTTAAAATGGTCCATGTGACATCAGTGGTTCAACCGTAATTTTACAAAGTTATGAGAATACTTTTTGTGAGCAAAAAAAAACTAAAATAACGACTTTATTCAACAATTCTTCTCCCCCGAGTTACCATCTACCACCATTACCGAGAGTAACACGACACATGCGCGTGATGCTGCTGACGTAGAACCCTCATGCGCTGTGCCTTGTTTATGAGCAAAGGAAAGCACACGCATGCGTCGTGTTACTCTCGATAATGGTAGGGCTGTGTATCGGCAAGAATCTGGCGATACGATACGCATCACGATACAGGGGTTGCGATGCAATATATTGCGATACTATAAGCAAGACGATATATTGGGATATTTCTTATTTTAGGAATAGGAGAATATGATATAATTTTAAGAAAACTGTCATTTAGAACACACCATCATATGCAAACCTTAGCAAAAAAAATAATATAAATACTTTTAACCAGAACACAGTGGGATCTGCATTTGCATTAATCTGTCCCTGTAACATTCAACGCTACTGAACCACATTTTGTGCAGTACAAGTAAAGGGGGAACAATTAAGTGCTTGCAGGAGTCAGATTTGACTGATCATGGGTCGAGAGGAGGGATGACCTACAAGACCATGGTGGAGGATTTGCTACTCAACGGATCCGGAGCTCATTGACAAATACTTTATATCGTAAGATGAGCTCCCTTTACACAGAGTGTGCGTGATCGCGAAATCAAAAGTGAAAGTAAACAGCGGAGCGCTCATTCAAAAGATTAAAATACTCCCCTTTGATAGCGGCTCCCTGATACGGAGCGGGCGGGACTGGACAAGTTCAGAGGTAAGAAGACTGCTATATAGCGGTCGGGATATAAACTCAAAACGAAACAGCTGCCATGAATCTGGTATACATTTAAAAAAATATACAGTGGGTACGGAAAGTATTCAGACCCCCTTAAATTTTTCACTCTTTGTTATATTGCAGCCATTTGCTAAAATCGTTTAAGTTAGGTTTTTTTCCTCATTAATGTACACACAGCACCCCATATTGGCAGAAAAACACAGAATTGTTGACATTTTTGCAGATTTATTAAAAAAGAAAAACTGAAATATCACATGGTCCTAAGTATTCAGACCCTTTGCTGGATATTTTCTTACACCCCTAGATAATGGCAGTAGATGGTAACTCAGGGGAGAAGAATTGTTGAATAAAGTTGTTATTTTAGTTTTTTTGCGCACAAAAAGTATTATCATAGCATTGTAAAATTACGGTTGAACCACTGATGTCACATGGACTATTTTGTCAATGTTCTTTATACATTTCTAGGCCTTGAAGGTGGTAGTTACCTTGCTGTCTAATATGGAGGGTCAGAAAGCTCTCGGATTTCATCAAAAATATCTTAATTTGTGTTCCGAAGATGAACAAAGGTCTTATGGGTTTGGAACTACATGAGGGTGAGTGAGCAATTAATGACAGAATTTTCATTTTTGGGTGTAGTATCCCTTTAAGTATTAATAATTCGGTTTTCTTTTTCATCTTACCCTCTTAACGTTTAAATTGTAGTGCATCACTGTTTCACTGCAATTTTGGTCAAATAAATGCAACTACCCATTCATAAATCTGATTTGTAAATCATTGCGGAACATAGTCTGAATTATGAGTATGACCAATATGAAATCTACCTGTTAAGGCCAGTCTGTCTGGTATGTGCATGCTGTAGGCAGCAGGTAGCTCTTCGGATCTTTGGTCTGCAGGTGCGTGCGCGTGACGCGCTGGCCCGACCCTCAGGCGATCGGGCACGCGCATCCTCTGGCTGATGTCCTCAGTGAAGCACGAGTCACGCTCGCGCATCGGAGGGCCGTCACCAAAATAATACCCCGGAGAAGCCATAACTACCCTAAAGCCAGTAAAGGGAATTAGACTGACCGCACGGTACAGCATCCAATGTTAAGCTGCGTTACGTGAGCAAAACAAAAACACGGACTGTAATAGACTACAATAATAAAGTCGTGGTAAGTAATTTGACGTGTGTAAAGAACCACAGTGTAGCAAATACTCAAGATAGCAGCTGCTTGCTGAATGTAATGTATTCAAAGTGAGCGGTCAGTGACCCACAGGTCAGCCATCAAGATCATTCCCTCAAGACCTGTCCTGTTGAACAGACACCTGTTGATTACAGCTCGAGCTAAATTTGTCAACTCACACATCGTAATAATGTGTCCACGGCTTGGACTGAGCGGTTCGGTTTCGTTTTTCCACACAGACCTTTGAATATCTACTAGCGATACATGAACAAACAGTAGACAGAGCGTTTAGGTGTTTTGACTCAATAAAAACACTTCTTGAAACTTCTAACAAGCTGTTCGGCTCACCTTCAATGCAGCTCACGTCGACTGACGTACGTGACGTCGTATGACGGCGAACAAAAGAGGGCGGTGCAATGTGCATGCGTTTTCTGTCCGTTTCTGCTAAAGATAAAGATACTTAAAGCATATTTTTTTTTTTTTTTTTTAAAGAAAAGCTATAGATTTGTTATGGAAGACTCTAAGGACTTCGGGCTGTTTTTAAAGTCAATGGTCAATTAAACACTATTAAAGCCTAATTAAAAGCACTGAAGAGCAATTAATGATCATTTTCTTTGGGTGAGATACTTCATTGATAGTTAATGCTTTTAACAAGCCTGTGTGTCAAAACACAAAGCGCTCAACATGAATAAAACTGAGCTCACAGAGCTACATACATTTTTTTCCTAATTATATCCAAGCTTAAATATGAAGAAATACTTCTAAAGCAAAATAGAATTAATAATACAAATAAAAACTGGATTCATGCATCCGTTTACTAGTTACGCAACTGATTTTCTTGTGCGACAAATGATACTAAATGGATATTTTTGTATATTATATCCATTTGGTATAGAAATTGCCATGATGCTTAAAAAGAAGGAAATTTGATACAAGACATACACAAATGTAGAATTTTGTCATAATTATGAATTACAAAAGCAGTAGTGCTTATATTCATAAAATTTGTTTAAATATAAATGCAGAATTGTTGTAACAAGCACAAACAGATCTACGATAATTAGAGCCACAGTGGAAAAAAATATATAAATGATCAAATGAACAAAATAAAATACATATCATGAATGATTAAAAATTAATGCAATTTGGCTTGAAGAACAATGGTGTATTATGTTTTGGTTTAGAATATAACACATATATTTAGCATATAAACGAAAGCCTGTGGCTTCTGTGGCACATTCCTACTAGCACAAATGCTAGACAGGAACATGAGTGCTGGCAACAGGCATAGATACGAACACATATACACACATATATTCTCTGACACATTTCTTCACGCACGCAGTTCTCTCTTGGTCTAAAATAAACACGAAGATAAACCACACTTGAAATTATCTTCAGTTCTTGCTACCTCTGTTACAATAGAAACCTGTTGCTTTATGCTGCATTGTAACGTTCAGCCATAACTTACAACTCACTGACGCTACCAGCAGTCCAGCCCATCTCTTAACGCTCATCATCTGCTACAGTGAGTTGGCTATGCTATTTTCTTATCAGTCTTTCAACAGCAACCAAGCCTGAAACTGATCTGCAGTCTGTGCCAGCCGTTATCAGTGCTGTCTACCGAGCTGGGTGCTCCATCAGCGCAAAAGACAGTCTGTCAGGGCATTGTGGGATTGATTGTTGCGGCTGGAGTAAGAGGCCCAAGAGACCTGAGCCGAGCCCCAAGCCAAGTAAGCAGTTTGCAATTCCTCCATTTTCATTGAGCAGAAGCAAGGTCAAACCCCACTTCCCCAGTGCATCTTTCAAATCCTGTGCTTGTGTGTATATATATTCAGGCCGTTCTGTCTACTGTTTGGATGAAAGCGTTTGTTAAAGTTCTAACACTTTTTGCAATTAGTATTTTATAATACAGTGATTTCAGCACAATTATATTAAGGCTTCATTAGTTTTAGTGATTTGCCCAACAACCCACTGACCCCTTGCAATGTCACTTTTACATTTATATTGGATTGATACAGCGATATTCCTAAAGTGCGGTCACATTAGTGAAATTTTGTGGGCAAAACTAGGTCCATTGTCTATTGTCAATACTGTAGATATATGAAGCACAGCTCACAGAGAAGTCACTTTCAAACCAAGCATCTTTCTGTTGGTCAGTGTGGCTAATGAGAGTGACCAGCTTGAACACGCTGCGAAATCTGCATAGGGCAATCTTACGCCCTCACGAAAAATAACTGCATTTTGCCCGCGAAAATTCACAGAACACTGGTAAATGTGACTGCACAAGTCAAATATCCTAGTCACTGAAAGGTTGGCAGTGTGAGATATTATTTACACATTTACTACAATGGCAGTAGTTCATTGGCTTAAACCTGAGCTGGAAAAGATGATTCAGCTGCATGTAATATATGGGCAGTTTGGCTGACTAGTTAGAGCACAAGCCTTATACACAGAGAGATAGTGATGAGGAGGAAAACAAGGTGAGAACAAGCAGCATTATAGTACAGTATAGCACCTGGTGATGTCAAAAGCCACAGAAAGCTTTGTACAAATTCACACAGTTTTTATGCTGTTATAGAAAATAAAAAAACAGTAATAAAACACATTGTAAACAGTCTGAGTACGATGGGGAGAACAACAAAACAAGAAAATCGAGGGCCTGGAATGTTGTATTATCCAATGATTGAGCCCCAAACACAGTATTTTGTTTGAGTTTTGGTGCATTTGTGTCTTGGAGAGTGATTGTGTGAGCACAGCGTTTGAGGTAAAATCTCTCAATGACCGTAAAATCACAAGCAGCTGAGCAGACGATTTGATTGACTACTCTGTGTTTCTAAGGCCCAGCTCCATAAGAAACAAACGCATTACATTCTATGTACATTTCTGTGTATGTGGCTGTAAACAATCAAACTGTGTGCATACCTTTGAGTGCATTTTCCAAACGACGGTGTAATCGCCATATTCAATTTTACAAATATGTGACTTGGATGTTGTATTTTGCATTTGTTTTGTTCCCATCAGTGTTACAGTTTACATGTATTACTAATTCTAAGGACGTTGGCATGGATCAGAGATACTGCTGGTATAAGGGAATCTATGAAATCACAAATTTATAAGCACAAGAAAGGACAGCACGCACGCTCTATAAATATTCCATGTCTGAACATTTCTACGATACACCAATTAAATTTGGCACATCATCTTGTTTTCCCACATGAACGCTCCTTTCGATTCCTAGCAGGCTCTAAACCTCGATGCCCGATGCGATTACCATGCAGCGCACAACTTGGCAATATCTCTTCTTTCTGAAGGGCAGCCGTTGCAGCCGTGGGTTGCAGTGTGAGAGGTTGAAGGAGGAGTGAAGGTACACGGAAATGGTGAGAAGGCCGCATGAGTGTGAAGGTAGAAGGACCCTTTGCGACTTGAAAAACAACCACGTTTACCAGTGCAGTCCACAAACTGATCAACGACACAAGGAGACCGTCACATACATAGCCTGCACACTCTGTTTGGTGTGAGAGCCAGATTAGGATAAGTGCTTGGGAACCAGTGTATCCCTAATGTTTGGTTACCACTATATGTGTCTTCTTTTATGAAAACTCTCACTTTTCTAGCACTATCTCCTCATATTTGGGCGGAGGATCACTGTAGGGGGCTGTCGTCTCATCGCTGCTGCTCTCTAAGTGGCCAGTAACTTCCTCGTAGGATGGCGGTGGGGTTGCCCCTGACAGGTGGGAAGCCACGGACAAAGACGAATCTTGCACGTACAGGGAGCGATTGTTCTGAGAGTGGCTGGCGTGATGATGGGCATCTTGCGGCGTGACTGAAGCCCCGCCCCTCTGGGCACTGCTGACCACCACGCTGGGCCTGTCATTGGCGTGAGAGTTCTCTGAATGCGAGGGAGGGTCCCGGTGCACCAGGATGCGCGGGAGGCTGCGGGCGTTACGGTTAGCCAGATAGCGGTTCTGGGTGTAGGCCGGACGCCGACGTGTGGCCTTCTGCAGTTGACAGCGCCAGATGAGGAAGAGCGCAATGATGATGAGGAGAGCCACGCCCAGTAGGGGCACCACCATGTACACAGCGTCCGGCCGCTCCGAGCGGGAATCAGCATTGCTGTTCACTGTGTAGATGCTGCGGTTTTTCCAGAACTCCATCTATGAATGAAGGGATAAATGGTTAAAGCAGTAAAATGCAGTGGCCTTCTGTGTTTTATACTTATCACTAGCATTCACACACCACTACCACCACCAGCACACCATTCCACAGTTTTGGCATCTTTTCCACCATTTTTTGTTGTTGTTGACATTCTGCTGTTAAACCTGATTATTTAGTAAATAAGTTAAAATAGTGCTGGCTGATGGCTTTAACAAAAGCATATACAGCACCATCAATTAACAACCTTGAAAAATCACAACAGGCCTCTCTTTAAAGTTAAAACAGTTAAAATATGATTAAAATGTGTATAATTGGGATACATAAACGGCCAGCTAAATTAGTCATTAGGCCATTTTAGTCCAAAAATGTGTAAAATATCATATACATTCCTTTTTTATTTCCATCACAGAATGCTATTAAACACAATATGTAAATTACAATGTGATGGAAATGGAACTGAGATTTTTTTAAAAAAATGTTCATGACTTTTAAAAAATAAAAATGGCAAAAGTGAGTTTTAAGAGAGGTTATTTTCTAAAAGTCCACAGGGCCAAAAGTAACACCTAATAGAAACACCCACTTATGGGTTATAGATCTGTATGTTATGTTTGCCTGTAGGTAAAGCGTGTGGAGTAATTGCTTCGGTTCCTAAGAACTTTGCGACTGGCTCAAATTCTATGACAGCAGATTTCTTACATAAAAGCATCCAAACCTGGCAAGTGCTTGTTCACACATATTGTTCACCCTAATACTGCACTGTATTAGCCAGCAAATTGTTGAAACTGATTTGCTGGTATTTCAAGAAACAATCTGTATGCATAAAAGCACATAGAATCAAAATGGTACAATAGACTTGCATTATTGTTAAATTGCATCCACAAACAAAAAACACAGGAAATAGAATTTGTTTACATCTTTTGCTGATGAAGACAGGATTTACCGTTCGCTCTTTATTTTCAAACACTTCATTGGCCTCCTCAAAGCTGCAGCTCTCCTCAGCACACTCCCTCTCAATGTTGCCCGGCCGGAACTCCTCCAGGAAGCCATTAGCCCGTGGAAAACGTTTGAGGAGAGAGTTTGCATCCTTGCCATTTAGGAACGCTGAGAGATCGTAAGACATCTGTATGTTTTAATGGGGGCAAAGGTGTTTCTCTGTTTGTTCCTATGTGTGTATGTGTATACATATACATATTTTTGCCAGTTCATACCTTTGCCAGTGGATCAGGCCTGACAAATACTCAAAATGGTTTTATGCCATTCCCATAAAATTTGCAATTACTGATAGGAAAGTCTTTTTTATCATTATTCTGACTACCATTTTCCATCCATTTATCATTCTGAATCTCATTAAAGTCAAAACGATTTAAAAAAAAAATGAAGCATATTCGCAGAAAAAAATAATCAATAAGACCTATAACTTGCAATTAGAAAACAGATAAATAAAGATACATTTTAACTTCATGTAGACTTTTAAAGGGGTCATATGATGTTGCTAAAAAGAACAGTATTTTGTGTATTTGGTGTAATGAAATATGTTTATTTAAGGTTAAAAAAAAAGTATTTTCCACATACTGTACATTATTGTTTCTCCTCTATGCCCCGCCTTTCTGAAACGCATCGATTTTTACAAAGCTCATCGGTCTGAAAAGCGAGGTGTGCTGTGATTGGCCAGCTATCCAGTACGTTGTGATTGGCTGAATACCTCAAGCGTGTGACAGAAATGTTATGCCCCTCACCATACTGTGATGCCCTGTCAGCCAAACAAAGTAGTTTCTCTTTCACAACGAAACAGCGTCACACACCGCGCGGCCTACAGTGAGCAGAGGCCGGGGGCTAGCGTGAGGAACGGCCGGAGGGTTAGAGTGAGCAGAGGCGGGTGGGCTTAAGGACGGCGCGGCCGGCGATTTCGACGAAGGAACGTCCGGAAGGACATGTGACGAGCCCGGGCTAGACGGTGAAAGCCGATCCGGCGATCGACAATGCAAAGTTGTAGTATTTCCTCAGCGACCAGCACGGATCAGCTCCAGGCACGACGAAGCAGATATCGTCCTCTTTTGGAAGAACAAACAAAGTAGTTTCGCTTTCACAACGAAGCACACAGCGTCTTTACGACATGGCGGCGGAAACAACAAAACTACAGCGAGAATAAAAGTTAGGCCTTCTTTCTTTGCGTGAACATTTGGGCGGCGTTATGCAAATCTTCCCACATAGTGACATAGACATGTGGGGGCGTGTTAGAATGAGCCGTTTTAGGTAGGTGTGGTTGACTCTTAACTTTTATAAAGAATATCTCTTTGGATTTGAGACTTTAGTCTTTGCAACTTTACAGATCTTCTTTATGCACCAAGAGCTTGTAACACTCCAAAGAGAAAGGAAAAATTGAAATCGCATCACATGACGCCTTTAAAAATATATATATTTCCTTAATATGCTTCAATATCAGTATGGGCTTTTTCAATGCTGAAATGAGTCACAGCTCAAGAAGGGCTCGAGGAACCCAAAGAGCTTTGACACATCATCTATTACATAAAGGTTTTATGTCATTTAACAAGATGTGTCAAGAACTGCTGCGCTATTTTTAGATCAGACAGAAATATGAATGGACCCTATGCTAACTTCAGCGTTTTAAGATGGAAGTTGATGAAATCTGGTCCTTACCTGCTGCCATACTACCACAAGAGAACTCAATCTGAAGTATTTTGACCTGGGGAGAAGAAAAGAAGCGTTTTAAGGGTTGGAAAAGGTTTTCTTATGTTGCACACTTGTTGTTATCGTAATTGTGGCCATTAGTTTTTATCAAATGACAGACGAAACAACAAATGAACTGAGAATCAAATATGAACACCAGGCTTTCCTTGCAATATTCTAAATTATGACATAAAAAGAAGACTGCTATCTGGAAGCTGATATCTTTACTATATAAATCTATATAATCTCTTGCCCGTCTAAAATACGCTTATGGGGGAGGGGGGAGGGCGGGGGAGGAGGTTCCCATAGTAACGGAGCGGGTAGATAGAGAGATGCGCGAGCTAAATTTATCACTCGAGCTCACTCCTTAACGAATTAATTTAATTCGCGAGTTACTATCGCTTTATCGCACATGAAAAATATCCGCCCAACGCAATTTCACGTTTAATAACGTCTTGAAACAGCATAGAATTAAAAAAAGATATACAAAGCATACTTGAAGTGCTAGATTTTCTCTAAGTGCAAGTGTTTTTAGAAAATGTTGACAAAACAATTCAATGTAGGCTAATTACATTTCCTAAGGCCATTCCTAAAAGCAAATAGCTTTCTTAAAAGCGAATAAAATATTAATAAGAGACACATATTCTGTTTGACTATAGCAGCTGACAGAACTCCTTCGAGGGGCTCTCAGTGCGATTCATGTATATTTATAAACGCAGCGATTTTTTTAGTTGCCATGGAACAAAACAAAATAGCGTGTCTATATATGTAACTCAGAGATGCTAAATAATAATAAAGCCTACCTTCCAGGCTGTTGCAATTGCTAGTCCATTCCATCCCTGTTTCCAGCTAGGGATCACGCACATGAGTCACGGATGCCGTTTGATTGACATGCGGATGGACCAATAGGAGTCACGGATTTCCCCTGTTTGTCCAATGAAATTATACTGTTGATTTCGTAAACGCCAAGTCATACTTCTTGGGGAATGGGGAAAAATAAACTGGGTAGTGTAGTCTGTCTCTGCACACGTATACGCTTCTCCGAAACAGTTTCAAGAAACCTTTGGATGTTTATGCCCAGACATTAATGTTGTATTCCTATCGTTATTAAATGCGGAGTGCCACCAAGTGACATTTTAATTAGAAAAAGAGGATGATAGAGTCAGGGGTCTCTCTCGATGCCACGCCTTGAGTTAAAAGACAGCATTACCCACAATGCTGCTGAACCGCTCATGTCTTGCCGCTTGAGATGGAGCTTTGTGAGTTTTGTAATGTCAGTAAGACACATAGCTGCAAAACGACCTTTAAACTCATATTTAAATGTAACAACCAAATTGCTGTACCATCCTAAATGTCTTAATATTGGTCTACAACAACAGTTTGGAATTTTCAGTAGGCCTAAATAAGATATGTTAGATATATTAGACATAGCAAACTGAAATTTCTCTGGCATGTGTTTTTTTTTTTTATTATTATTATTATTATTATTAATGCACTACTGTAATGGAGGAGTAGGCTCACAGGCAGGTTTTCAGTCCAGGGACCATGGAGAACAGAGATATGAAGCAGGGTTCCTGCATATTATAGAAATTAAGCATTGCATTGTAACCATGGCCTACTAACATATAGTATTGCAGTAGCCTATCATACATGCTTTATGATGCTGACAAGCCCTTCAAATAATCATTGATGAGTCATATATTTGTACATTACATTTAGCTGAACTTTGAAAGTGAATTTAATATTTGATTTATTATAATATAGGCTTATTTTCGTTTTTTTCACAAAATTAGTTTGAGGTCAAACAATAACCCATAGACACCCTGCAGCACCGCCTTAGGCCCCCTAGGGGTCACAGACCCCCTGTTGAAAACCCATGATTAACTACAGTTATGCTGTGAGACTGTAATGGATAATGCGCTTCCCTGTGTGTGAAAAATTAGTACACATAATTGTATTGAATGTCCACTTGTGTACAGTATATTAAAAAAACAAAAACAAAAAAACATTTATGAAATAAAAGGCCACTTAAGTGAATCTAAAGAGACACTTTCATGACTATATTTCTTAATAACACAGTTTTAGAAAGTGCACTTTGCAGTAATGTCAAATTAAATGTTTCACTTTAAATTACATTTTAATTACTATATGTATGTTTTATTAATCTTTGATCATGCTTTAAAGAAGTACACTTATTTTTATGTTAACTAAAATGCTAAAGCACATATAAAGTACTTTGTACTGTAGTGTGTTATTTGATATTACATTTAAAGTGAATATATTTTAAATGTACTAAATTGCAACTTCGTTAAATGTGTAATTACAAATACTTTTAAATACATGATATACACATTTCAATGAAAAATAACAGAAGTATGCTTGTCAGTACATACACTTTAACTATATTTATGAAATGACATATAAAGATGTACTTAAGTCCTACTAGGTATTTCAAAAAAGCACTCCTAAGTTGAACTAATTGCATTTAATATGCATTTAAACTCTAAAGCAATTTAATTGTAAATAAAATGCAATCAAATGTCCGAAAACATTACAATCAGTTCACACTAAAGTATATTCATTTAAAGTATATTAATTCTTTATTAAGTACTAATTTTTGAAGTATGCTATAGCTAAACTGTAATTCTTTTTCTCAAGGATTTTCATATCTTTACAGTATCTTTTTACACTAACTCTTTTATGGATTTGTATTATTATTATTATTTTAGAGGCAACTTTTAGTAGGTTTTGCGAATGATTTGACCGAATTTCCTTCAAAGGGAAATGGATGTATAACTTATAAAGCGAACAAACATATTTTAGAGGGTTATCAGCAATCAATGGCTTTCCGTTGCCAAAATATTCTGACTTGTGCTGCATGCCCTAAAGAAATGTTTCCTGGCTCATTGGTAGGTATAGCCACTTCAATGTCCCCCTTTAAGAAACTGCTTTTTCTCCTGTTTCTGTTCCTAGAAGTAGCAAAGCCATCAAGTCAGGTCTCTGCTGACCTGTGGCTTCAACAGAAGAGTCCAATCTTGAAAATCTTACATTCTTAGGGGAACATTGTCATAGTAGACAGTGTCCTTTATCAAACCTCTTTTGTTTGAAACCTGGACAAACAGCAGAGCCCCTTCTAGTCAACAGATAAGGTTAGAAAACATCAAAGGACTTAAGTGAGTTCAAAAAAGAGACTTATCAGAAGCACAAATCCCAAACAGACAAGGTTTACACTCATTTAAATATAGATTTTACTTTAAATCAAAAGTACAAAAGTATAAAAATATGCCATAAATACATATATATATATATACATAAAATGCACATAAATCATAAGTTAGGGATGGGTAATAGAATACAAATAGTATTTTTAAGGTAAGAACCCTGAGATCGCTCTGAAACAACATTTCCCAATGTGGGACTGCATTTTCAGTTTTTAACAGGAATTACTTTTATGCAAGACATATCTGAATCTGCATTCATGTAATTGATGTTTCCTGCATAAAACGATCAGTAAAATCACTCTGGTTGCGCTCTAGACGCTCATAAGAAACACCATGTCCATGCACTGAATTTCTGATGACTTCTCTAATAGAGCACAATGGGGCATTATCCAGTGTTGATGTTAAATTTCACTTTGCATTATTGACACTATTTTCCTAATTAATGCTGTTCAGTTGCTTTGACACAATCTGTATTGTTAAAAGCGCTATATAAATAAAGGGGACTTGACTTGACATAAATTGTAATAATATTTACTGACCCCAACATTTTTTAACTTAAATATGATTAAATATCACAAGTTAGGTCACCATATATATATATATATAGAGAGAGATTTTTTTTTGACATAGGGCATCATGTGGTGACCTAACTTATTTTTGATAACAATGGTTGTACTTTACTTAGCAAAACCGGAGGAAAAACACTAAACTAATGGCATGACCATGAATTCACAATTCGGATTTGTTTCTGTAGACACAGTCCTCTGTACGGCACATCATCCTCTGGGTCCAAACACGCCGTTCCCACTACAGCACCTACACATCTCACCCCTGACCTGAGAGACCTCAATGTGACCAGTGTAGATATATTGCATCAATCATAAATCATTTTAATAACATTTAGCAATTTTGAATAATATAGTTAAAAATATATTTTTTTAATAGTTGATTTTATAGTTATATTTTAGTATAACTATATCAATATATAGTTTATTTTACTTTTAGTGCAGTTCAGTACAACCTGAAAACGTTATAAATTAAAGCCACAAAGTTATAATGTGCAGGGTAATTTTGGTGGCATACATGGCCTGTCACATGAGTCTATTGTTTTTGCTGGTTCGTGGTTGACCCTTCCAGTAAGAGGCTGGATTATTGGTATAATCTCATTACAGTGAGGTGATTTAACTGAGATTGAGTCAAGGGTTCAGCTGAAAGCGGCTCAAACTGTATCTGTCCACACACACAAGCACTGTTCAGTGATGTGATATGTCTGCAAAGGTACACACTTTTGTTGACTTGATGAAATAACTAACCAGGTAGGCTACATTTAAGTATGTTTGTTGCACTGCACGTTCTGCTTATCAATGTGTAATTGTTTGTTGTCTAGTAATACAAATGTTTTTTATAGCAAATCAGACAGAAGAATGAATCAAAATCTTGCTTACAGCAATGTCCTTGCCGTGGGACAAATAGTTGGTCTATTCTGCGAACTGTTTCTCTTTGAAAGTATGTTTGTGCTTTAATATACTAATAAAATAGTACTAGTATTTTGTTTATGTAACAGTTAGGCTACTTCCGGTCATTACATTTGATTGGTCGCCAGCAGAGCCGTTGTGTTGATTCTCCTGTGGCTTATTTTCGTTGGTGGAGAAAAATAGACAACGTATCTGGCAATATTGTGTCTAAAATGGAAGTTACTCAATATCAACTTCTTATTAAATTGCTGTATAAAAGCAATATCCCAATTACATTCATTTTAAATTCAGATTTACCAAATAGAATTTTCAATTTTTTAATTTTTTTTTTTTTTTTTTGCAATTTCCCCCCAATATTTATATTTAGTTTCCTCCTAGCAATGCATTTTATAAAACAGTATAACTCATTATTTCAGTGTGTTTATCGCTAACTTCAGGTCATACGAGTCAAAGTTCATAGGTGTTGATTTGGGAATAAACATTCCTGCATTGTGTGTATCTCCACACCTCTGAGCTCATTTGCTGAGGTGTGTCTAGATGGCACCTCTGTAGACACAGAAATCATAATTGTCGATTATTCCCTTGAAATTGTAATTGCGATTATTAATTACGATTATCACAATTTACATTGAATGATGTTTATACCATTGTTTGATGCAACTGAATGCCGTATTTTTATATGAAAATAAACAAGCTGAAAAACCTTAAGTGCTTTTCTATAGTATTAAGCCTTGAATGTCAAATATACATCGGATTGGTTTCTTCTTTAAATTATGAATGGTATTATAATGTTATACTAAAACTAAAACAATGGAAAAACCCTTAAGATAACATGTAGAAAGAAAAAAACATATCTTAAGCGTACAGAATTACATAAGTGGACTTTGAACGATTAATTGCCGCTTTGAACGATTACGTAATTGTGGCATCCATAATTGTAATCGCAATTAGAAATTCGATTAATTGTGCAGCCCTACCCACTAGCACAGTGTTTCTCAACCAGGGGTCCGTGGACCCCTAGTGGTCCTTGACATAAGGCCAGGGGGTCCATATAAAGTATTTTTGTATACATTTTGTATATTTTTACATGACATGTTCCCATGAAAGAAAAATGATGATATGGCCAAATACTGGACAAGTCAACTAACTTGAATTATACATGACTGCATTTGGTCCTCACAAAGACACAAAGGATCCATAGATGAGTCCATTTTTTTCTGGGGGTCCTTGAGGATGGTTCTGAATTGGACTGGGGTCCGGTACGCCAAAAGGTTGAGATTCACTGCACTAGCAGTTCGTGAGATCGATTTCTGAAATGGAAACCAGGGACATTTTTAGTTTAATGGTCAAAATCATTGAAATTTTTGTTGTTATTTGTTATTATATGTTATTTGTGCTTTTAAAAGGTATGTTAGTCGGGCTTTTGGAAAAACTGAGACAGACTAAATCCAGAAGAAATGTGGCAACGTCTCCAAAACACTTCAAGAAACCTTCCTGCAAAACTACAGTAAAGAGTATTTTGGCACTTGAAGTGAGGATGCTTTCAAATGAACTAAATCAAATCAACTTTTTGTTTAAAACCTTTTGTCATAGGTACACTTGCACATAGTTTTTCAGGTAGGTTTCTTGAAGCATCTTGGCGACGTTGCCACAGTTCTTCTGGATTTAGTCTGTCTGAGTTTGTTCTGTTTCTTCATGTAATCACAGACGGCCTGGATGATGATCAGATCAGATCTCTGTGTGGAGCACTGGCTGTTGTCAGACTCCTTGTGCATACAAAAATCTCACTGAATTATTACAATTAATGGCAAAAGGAATCTATATCTAATGAAAACGTCATTTTAGTATAACATTGAAATTGTACAAATCACAAAACATCTAATAACATTTGAGTCATTTTTACACTCCTGGGGAAAAAAATTAAATAAATACATAACACTTACTCGCTGTGATTGACGCTGCTCTTTCCCACAGTGGCCTTGTTTTTGGGATAAACTCAGAAAAGGTCAGTTTTGGGGTGAGTAACAAGTAAATCTTTAACTTATCTTTTCTAGAGGTGCCTGAGTGTACATGGACAGGGACAGCTCCTGATATCTACAGAGCAACAGAGATGGTATAGGAGCACAAACAGAAGGACTGTGGGAACACAAGAACTACTGGAAACATCTCACTCATTAACATATGTAGTGTAAGTACACTTGCACCTTTTGTGAAAAAGAATGATACTTCAGTATACTTTTAAAAAAGGAGCACTTTTATTAAAATAATATACTTAAGTGTGAATAGACTGTAATGTGGTTTGTTAAATGTGAACTTTTTTGACATAAGTAGGACTAAAGTACATTTTTATATGTAATTTTATGATTCTGTTGTCTTTGAAATATACGGCCGAATGTACTGACAAGAGATTAAAGTAAACTAAATGCACTTTAATGTCATTTCTATTGAAACTTTATATATTTGTTATTACACATTTGTAATGATGAAGGTGCATTTAAAATGTATTAACTTTAAATGTAATATTGAATAACACACAACATGTACAATTATAATCAAGGACTTACAAGCGTACTAGTGGTTAACACATCAAAATAAGTGTACTTCTTTAAAGCACGATAAAACATCATTTAAGACGTACTTTAAAGTAAAACTTTTAATTTGACATGATTACAAAGTGCACCTTCTAGAAGTATATAGTGTGTAAAGAAATATAGTAATGAAAGTCTTTAAGTACACCTAAGTGGCATTTGAATTAATTAATATATATTACCTGCAACTACAGTTTTTTTTAAAATATACTTTTAATATTTGAAATACACTACAAGTGCACATTACAATTAACTAAGCACACTTGCTTCAGCTGAGATTAATAGATTTATTGGGGTAAAGTGTGTATTATTTTCCTTTACAGTAATCAAGCGGAAGTTTTTTGACTTTTTGAGAACACAGTCAACCAGTGGGTGACATGGTGATAGCAGCGCTGGAGTTGATGGGGTTCTTTTTTGGCCTCTTTGGCATGCTGGGGACCCTGGTAGCCACTCTTCTGCCATATTGGGCAACGTCCGCACACATTGGCCCCAACATCGTGACGGCGGTAGTCAGCATGAAAGGTCTATGGATGGAGTGTGTCTACCAGAGCACCGGAGCCTTCCAGTGTGAGACCTACAACACCCTTCTGGGGCTCACCACTGATCTACAAGCAGCAAGGGCCATGATGGTCATCTCCTCCATCTTTTCCGTCATGGCCTGCATGGTGTCCACCGTTGGCATGCAGTGCACCGTCTGCATGGATGGCTCTTCGGTCAAGAGCAAGGCGGCTGGGATAGGTGGTTCACTCTTCCTCCTGGCAGGGCTTTTGTCGTTGATCCCTGTGTGTTGGAAGACCCATGAGGTGGTGCAGACCTTCTACATGCAGAACATGCCAGCCAGTCTAAAGTTTGAGATAGGTGACTGCTTATACGTGGGCTTGGCTTCTTCGCTTTTGTCCATGCTAGGTGGAGGGCTGTTGAGTGCATCCTGTTGTGACGATTTGGATGGTAGCAGGGGAACCAGACGCCATTACCCCTACCCTGACCGCACCGGACCACATGGACCATCCCATTTGATGCCCTACCATCCAGCCACGCTACATTCAACCACAAACCCCAAACCTGCCAACAAGAACCAGACCCTTAACAGCCATACAAGCACTACCCACTCCACTTCACCAGCTCAGGATTCCAGGAAATCAGCTCGGCAGAACACAGCAGCCGGGTATGATGTCACAGGCTACGTTTGAGGATTTGTGCTAATCGTTTTGTACCATTTTTCCTAAAAGCACTGAAGTGATTAATACTCTCAAAAGATAATAGGCAGAATGTTGGATTAAGGCACAAGTTGAATAGACACACTGCCGGAGAAAGAGCAAATGCGTTTAATTGAATAGAATATTTTGATTTTACTTTTGGTTTCTCTTCTAGACAAACATTGCTGTTCTTTTTTGAAGGTTTAAAAATTCTAAATAAACAGCAAGATGGAGTCCAAAATTAATTGACAGAATCATTTGTAAATATGCAAAGCTAATGGACTTTTCAGCACTGGGTCAATTAACCTTGTTAAGTGCACTTAAAAATATGTACTGTTTTTGTAGTCACTTGTAGCATTTTGCAATGTTATTGTGTTTTTTAAATGGCTGTTTTATTAATATTGTTTTCATTTGTTACAGTCATCTTTATTTTGTCATCAAATTTAAATTCATGCAGTTTGAGCATTAAATGATCATATTCACTTTCTAAATAAAGATTTGGGTTGTTTATTAGTCTTTGGCCCCAAACTCTTTACATAAAGCTCTGCTATTTTGTTCTACTCAGCAGACACAGTAAACATCTCTCAATAGGTCAGTCACTAACACTATGTTCCTCTTCCTCCCTCAAATGCACCACTAAAAATATGTGATGATTTGGGTAATTATCCAAGTACCTGTATATCTAAGAGTAAAAATGTAGAAGGATGTGTTTTGAATAAGAGGACTGAGTGTTGCACTCTAAAAAATGCTGGGTTAAATACAACCCAGTGCTGGGTAAAATAGGGACAAACCCAGCAATTGGGCTGTTTTGACCCAGCGGTTGGGTTAAATGTTTAACCCAACCTTCTGGGTAGTAACTCAACCGCTGGGTCAAAACAACCCAATTGCTGGGTTTGTCCCTATTTTACCCAGCACTGGGTTGTATTTAACCCAGCATTTTTTAGAGTGTGGTATACTTTGCAGTCGTGAGTTCCAACTCAAAGAAAAGTATGTTTTTAAACTGGGGTCGGGGGACCCACCAGGGGGCTGTGAGGGAGAAAAACCATTTAAATTTGAACAGAATAGATAAATAATAACATATTAAATAAATAAGAGTACATTACAATAAGGAGCAAAAAAAATACATTGTAAAAAAATGCTGGGTTAAATACAACCCAGTGCTGGGTTAAATAGGGACAAACCCAGCAATTGGGTTGTTTTGACCCAGCGGTTGAGTTACTACCCAGAAGGTTGGGTTAAACATTTAACCCAACCGCTCGGTCAAAACAGCCCAATTGCTGAGGTTGTCCCTATTTTACCCAGCACTGGGTTGCATTTAACCCAGCATTTTTTAGAGTGTAATATAATAGATTCTCCCCCCCCCCAATAATATTATACACCTTTTCTTTTGCAGTATAAATATGGTCTTCATAAGAAAATTATAAATATAGTTCACCATTTTTCCTTCAGGTGTTAATTTTAAATGGTCTGGCATTGCCATGTTCATTTTAAAAATAAAAAATGTCTATTGTACAGTGTAAAAAAATTGGTTGTAAATAAAAAGAATACTGGAGTATGTTTTACATGAAAATACTACTTCAGTCTTTCTACATTAAAAAAAAATCATGTTTAATATAATGCCTTGCCATTTCTTTGTAATTAATTGTGAAATTGACTACCAATTTGGGAATGATAATTGTTATTACATCAAATTATTTTCAAAGTAGTAGCTAATAATACTGCATCTATAATGATTTCTGTTATTTTACATTAATTACTGCACGTCACATAGCATGAAAGTTTATAATTTTTTTCTACTCATGTGCATCATGATACGAAACAGGGAACTACAAAATGAACAGACCTGTTTAATGAGTATGAAACGGAATTTGAGGATTGCTTCTTATGAATGTGGGTGCTGGCAGTGAGTGAACCATCCTGTTTTACTGAGAATAAAGAAAAGAACATAGCGCTTTTTTAATGATTCTCATGATTGAATGGCGGTCCCTGCTACTCGGACTCAATTATTTGTTCTAATGAAAGACACGCAAAAAGCCACACTGCAAAAGGGTCATTTTTGTTTTACTAAGAACCCTAAAATGTCCTCATAGACACATTCTGTGCTTGCAACCACACATTCAAAACAATATGCGGTGTGTAACTTGTTTATGTTGAGGTGACGTTATCATTTAAACAAATGATTTACAGTGCTGGCACTTGAAGCACTCCAGCTGAAACTCGACTGCATTGATTTTAACTTCACTTTAATGTGTAACTATCTGGGAAAGGCAGAGTTGCAAACATAGCACTGAAATGTAATTGGCTCTTTTGGCGAGTCCTGTACATGTAGGGTTCATTGACTTCGAGCACAACCTTGTATATATTTCAGAAAAGCAGAGGTAAAGCTTCTACACATGCAAACAGCAGAGCTAGTGTACAGTCTTGCTATGCTGCTCCTGGTGATTGTTGAATCATCCTGGAATGTCCTTTAGAATAACTATTTTCGTAAATAAAATAGTTTGTTCAAGAAGACATACATCCATGGCGCAGACACTACCAAGCGTTTTTGACGTCTTGTATTAAAGGGGTCATCGGATGCTCATTTTGCACAAGTTGATATGATTCTTTAGGGTCTTAATTAAAAGTCTATAACATACTTTGGTTAAAACACATTTTTAAATCTGTCAAAATCAGCTCTGTTTTTATCAAGCCATTATAGTCCATGTTGCTTGAAATGTTAATGAGCTCTGCTGGCCCCGCCCCTCTGCATTTTGCATCCGATGACCCCTTTAAGTAATGGAGACATGGTGACATCTGTTGGTGAACAGAAGAATTACAATTATCTTGTGAGATGCTTGTTTTTTGGAACAGACTGTCAGAGATTCACAACGTGACTTTATTTCCAAATAAATAGCATATGAAATCAATCATTTACAAATAAAGAAAAGCCTATTAAATGCAGTTAGGCAGGTTTCTCGTTGCAGGATGGTTCGTCCTTTTGTACTGAAGTGGTCTTGGGATCTAAAGAGGGTCCATCAGTCTGTGCATCAGTTTCTTTACTTCTGTCTCTACCAAATTCAATGATCAGTGGCTTTTCAAGCAGCTTGTAGCCATTTAACAAGACTAGAGCTGCTTGGGCACTTTTGACGTCTGTGAAACACAAAAAAATTACGTTAATCCAAATCTAAACTGTAGAAATGGTGCCACTATTGTTATTATGTCCTGCGGCCCATGTTTTGAGAACCCGCCATTATATAACAGGTTGCAAAGTGAATTTAATCCCTAAATGGTGGTCTGTTATGGGGGATAATAATGCACAAATTTTGTAAAATCTTTCTCTTACCAGAAAATGTAATGAAAGCTTGGCCCTTGAGTCGGCCAGTCAGCAAGCGGTACAGAATGGGCTGTGTGTCGTCTTTCTGAAACCTGGAAAAGAGAGAAACCAGCTGAGCCAGCGATGCCCGTGGACTCATGTTCTTCACGCACAGGACCTACACACACACAAGAGGGAGAGAGAAATGTATTCTGATGTCTAGAAACATCTTCACATATACTAGCATTCAGAAATCGGGGTCAGTAAGATCAAAAGTGAAAGTTAATACATTGTTATAAAAGAATTTTTGTAATAATATTTCACAATATTACTGTTTAACTGTATTTTTGATCAAATAAATGCAGCTTTAATGGGCATAAAAAAAAATCGACCCCAAACAGCTGTGTACGTATATAACATATTACATAGCTCAACGTCTAAATATTGTATTATATTAACATATTATAAAGATATCTTACTAATGCATTTATGTTGCTATTATCCACACTTACATTAGATGGCGTTCCTCTCTGGTAGTTCTTAAATCGTGGAATATTCCGGATACCCTCTTCTGTCTCCCGATTGTTCTTGATCTCTTCATCTGAAATTTCCTCTATCCTTCCACTTACTGTAACAGGCCCATCATGACCATGGACAGAAGCTGCACTTAGTGTGCCAATGGACTGGCTTAATGTCACTTTCATAGGTATAACACTTTTTTCTTGAGACTGTGGTTGGTTGACAGTGTCTGACACAGAGCTTGGTTCTGAGCATATGTGTTGGTTTTTGGTTGGGCCGGAATCATGGACTGTGGGAGTTTGTGATTGGTCTGTTTTAGAGCTTGGTGATTCACACTGGATATTAGTGGCAATTTTTGGTTTTGGCAAACACTCTGAAATATCAAAAAAGTTTTTGTTCTGGTCTTCAAGAAAGTCTTTATAGAAATGGTCCATTGCGTTGGCGGATGTCGCCCCCTGCTGGCTGCCCAGTGACTCTGCGGATAGAAAAGACAGCAAAGAATCAAACAGGGACAAAAAAGCATAAATGTAAAACTACGTAATATTACTGTATTCTCTTAACCTCTATGGTAAAGGGCAGTGAGGAAGCTGCTGCGGTCACTGCCTTGAAAAAGAGCCTTTTCGATTTCCATCTCTCTACGGGAAAGTGGCCGACTGCTTGAGAAACGCTGCGATCTGGACAGCAGCTCCGCATGCGCTGCCATTTTATCCCGGATGGTCTGCAGGCGCTCATTCCTGACCTCAGGTGCAATGCAAACCCCTCTGTCCTGAGAAAATTGTGAATTGGGTCATATTGCATTGGGCGACTTACAGCTGACCTCCTCCCCCCTTCAGATTTCTCACAATGCTTACAATTCAAAATCTCTACATTTAAAACATGTCATGCGAAACCTAAGACCAAAATTAAGATGAGTGTAATCAGACCTTCCAAGAGCTTTCTGGTTGATTCCTGCATCTCCACAGCTCTATTTCAGCATCTGTAAGACCCAGCTCTCTCAGAGTGGCCAGTTCCTGATCCCCGTCCTGCAAGGCCTGGAACTGGGACAGACTCCTCACACCAGCTGCCTGTTCCCCAAAAGGCTTGTATACTGCTGCTGGAGCAAAGCATTTCTTCTTAGCGATACACCTATAACAAATAAATATGAAAATGTGTGAATATTACACACACACACACACACACACGCTTTATATATATATATATATATATATATATATATAAAATTAAAATAGGCATTATAATAATTTAAAAATATTTATCAACAAACACTAACCAGTTAATTAAAAAAAAAAAATTCAGTAAATAACCGACACAGATGGCAAACACCAACACCCAAACCAACTTACGTTTGTGGCTTACCCTCCTTGTGAAGGGTGTCAGTGATTGTCTTCTGGACAACTGTCAGATCAGCAGTCTTCCCCATGATTGTGTAGCCTAGTGAACCAAACTGAGAGACCATTTTGAAGGCTCAGGAAACCTTTGCAGGTGTTTTGAGTTGATTAGCTGATTGGCATGTCACCATATTCTAATTTGTTGAGATAGTGAATTGGTGGGTTTTTGTTAAATGTGAGCCAAAATCATCACAATTAAAAGAACCAAAGACTTAAACTACTTCAGTCTGTTTGCATCGAATTTATTTAATACACGAGTTTCACAACTTGAGTTGAATTACTGAAATAAATGAACTTTTCCACGACATTCTAATTTAGTGAGATGCACTTGTATATGTACACACCAGATTAAACATTTTCCCATCAAAATTCTTAGTAATATTTAACTGACCGGTCAATGTTTACATCTGTATCTAGTTGCTGTAGCAGCAGATTGTGTAGTTGTCTCTGGCCCTCTGTCTCTTGTTCTTCAGGGATGGGCACATCATCACAGGCATGACGAGTAATCCTGAAAACCACAAAACACATTTCTATCAACTGTTCTTCACCTTTTCATCCCAAATACAACAAACTTTAAATTCTCCCCACCCCAAATGCCTCCAGAGGTTTTATTTATTTTGGTTAATTCTGGTTAGGCAGCATAAATTAAAGACAGCACATCCATGACCCTATCATGATTTGTAAATACAATTTAAGCAATACATTTGAATACAATTTGTAATTTTTATTTTCTTGCAATCATTGCACTCCTGTGTTCGCGAGGCATAGTAAATGAGCAGCTGAAAATTAACATGACCAGTTGCTTTATTATTCACTTTAAGAAATTCAATATTTCCTTAATTTTTCACTCTTTGCAGTTAATGGTCCTACACATATTGATATTCTATACAGTTTATATATTATTATATGTGCAGTTTGAATGTTTTTTTCCATTAAAACCATAAAAAAAACTTAAAACTGCACATATAATAATAATAACGTTTAAATGAAATGTAGCACCTCACATGCAGGAAACTTGTTTTTTCCTAAGCCAGCAATTTTACATTAAATCATTACGTGCGGGTAGAAATGAGAAAACGACAGGCACTGCGCAAACGTGAGCGTTTGTATCACCATCAGCTTGCGATGCGACTAGCTTTATCGACACGAGACATCGGCTCTTTTTATATGCCACTAAAGATATAAGTCTCCCCAAATCAGAATGCAGTCATAGTTTAATATGCAAGTAGTTTCAGATCAAAATCAAACATTAAAACAGCTTCCAATCGTCCCTTACCGCTGCATGTTTACATATAAACGCACTTCCTGTCTCAACAGGAATTAAGCTTCGTCTAAAGGATTCTTCTTCTTCTTCTTCTAATAACGTTTTATGGCGGATGGCAAACCAACTTCTGGTGCATTTACCGCCACCAACTGGACTGGAGTGTGGAGCACTAATAATCAGAATCAGAATCAGAAAGAGCTTTATTGCCAAGTATGTTTGCACATACAAGGAATTTGTTATAGTGTCACAAGCTTCCAGTACACTGAGACAACAACAACACACACAGATAATAAAAATGAGACGTGAATAAAATACACATGCATAAATATAAACCACAAAAAAAGAATAATTTGTATGTACAGGTGTGGTATAGATGGAATAGGAATAGAATAAAATAAGTTGTAGGGATGTACTAGGGTTTAGGGTGATAAATAATTATAAGGTTATTGCACATACTTTAATTGCACAATGGGAGAACATTAACTGTTCATGAGGTAGATTGCCTGGGGAAAGAAACTGTTCTTGTGCCTGGCTGTCCTGGTATTCGGTGCTCTGTAACGCTGACCAGATGGCAAAAGTTCAAAAAGGAGATGGCTTGGATGTGATGGATCCAGAGTGATTTTAATGTTTCTTATAATAAGCAACTAATATATACAGTACATATGTGTATATATATATATATATATATATATATATATATATATATATATATATATATATATATATATATATATA
>NW_015505270.1:1168744-1169121 GCF_001515645.1 Sinocyclocheilus grahami | reverse complement strand
CGGTTTTTGATCTTTGCCTGTTTTCTTGGATTTCTCCCTCTCGTCTCGCCCCTGTGATTCTGTCTGCTTATCGGTGACCTACGCTAGCCCTGGGACTATTCTTGTGTTTTGCCCGCCATATACCTGTTTGCCATAGTTTGACCCTGCCTGTTTACCACGTCTCTTGAATAAAGCCTGCAGATGGATCCACACGTCTCACATCTCGTCAGCCCCGTTACACAATGTATAGGTCCTTTTCTATACAATTAAAGTGAAATAACTGACCATAAACGTAGGAGCCTGCTAAAAATCCTCATTTTAGATGACAATTTCAGATGGCACTTAGAGGCTTTTGCATCTGAACTCTTCATATATATATATATATATATATAAAACAC
>NW_015505270.1:1167159-1168413 GCF_001515645.1 Sinocyclocheilus grahami | reverse complement strand
TCTTTCCTATTCCTAAAAACGCTTCTTCCATTTCCTACTTGCTGCTGAATATTATACATTTGTCTGCCCTTGCTATCACAGTTCCATACTTCTTGCCATTTTTTGTTTATGAATTCTTTAATTTTCCCTTTAAACTCATTTTTGCTAAGAGTCACTTGAATATCGATTTCTGAGTGTTTAAGAGCTTGCTTAGCAAGCTTATCAACCACTTCATTAGCCTCCACTCCCACATGAGCGGGAACCCACAAAAATGTTATTAAGCTTACATTACTTATTCTTAACAAACTTGCAAGAATCTCATATATAATGTCTTGCCTTGATGATTTTACTCCACTTGCAAGGCTCAATATTGCTGCATAAGAGTCAGAACATATTACTACTAATCTTGGTTTTACATCCTCTACCCACTGGAGTGCTACCACCATAGCAATTAATTCTGCTGTATACATGGATACATGATCAGTTATTCTTTTCTTAATACTAGTTTGAAACTTTGGAATAAATACTGCAGCAGTTGTTCTGCCAGAGATAGGGTCTTTAGAACCATCAGTATAAATATGTAACCATGATGGATAAGTCTGATATAAATACTGCTGTGCAATAATGTTCTTAGTGGTTTCTTTCTCATTCGTAATTTGTATTTGAAAATCGACTATTGGCATAGGAAAAATCCACGGTGGTATACTGGATAATATCAACATCACAGTCTGCAATACCAACAACGTGTGCTTCCTTTTTAGCAATCCATCCAAAGCTTTTAATATTTTTGTGTCCATGCTCCCAGCATTCTTCAATCATACCCTTTATTGGATGACTCTCTTTATGTCCTTTTAAATTAACCCAATAATTCATTCTTAATTTATACCAACGAAGGAATAAAGGAGCTTCCCCAACTTCTACCTGCATGGCTGCAATGGGAGATGTTTTGAACGCACCGCAACATATTCTAAGAGCTTGATTCTGTATAGTTTCAATCTTTTTGAGTGTGGTTTCAGATGCAAATCCGTAAATAATACTTCCATAATCTAAACTTGGTCTGATTAATGTACAATAAATTATTTTCAATGACAATCTACAAGCTCCCCATTCTACCCCAGATAGACATAGTAAGATATTTACTCCTGTTTTACATTTCTTAATCAGTTTTTTAATGTGCATTGCAAATGTCAATCTAGATTCCATCCAAACACCGAGATATTTAACTACTGAGACTTGCTCCAGCTCCTGTTTGTACAACTTCAACTTAGCCTTTGG
>NW_015505270.1:1111241-1160491 GCF_001515645.1 Sinocyclocheilus grahami | reverse complement strand
GCAATCAATTCTGCTGTATACACGGATACATGATCCGTTATTCTTTTCTTATACTAGTTTGAAATTTTGGAATAAATACTTGTTCTGCTGTTCTGCCAGAGATAGGGTCTTTAGAACCATCAGTATAAATATGTAACCATGATGGATAAGTCTGATATCTGTGCAATAGTGCAATAATGTTCTTAGTGGTTTCTTTCTCATTCGTAATTTGTATTTGAAAATCGACTATTGGCATAGGAAAAATCCACGGTGGTATACTGGATAATATCAACATCACAGTCTGCAATACCAACAACTTGTGCTTCCCTTTTAGCAATCCATCCAAAGCGTTTAATATTTTTGTTTCCATGCTCCCAGCATTCTTCAATCACACCCTTTATTGGATGACTCTCTTTATGTCCTTTTAAATTAACCCAATAATTCATTCTTAATTTATACCAACGAAGGAATAAAGGAGCTTCCCCAACTTCTACCTGCATGGCTGCAATGGGAGATGTTTTGAACGCACCGCAACATATTCTAAGAGCTTGATTCTGTATAGTTTCAATCTTTTTGAGTGTGGTTTCAGATGCAAATCCGTAAATAATACTTCCATAATCTAAACTTGGTCTGATTAATGTACAATAAATTATTTTCAATGACAATCTACAAGCTCCCCATTCTACCCCAGATAGACATAGTAAGATATTTACTCCTGTTTTACATTTCTTAATCAGTTTTTTAATGTGCATTGCAAATGTCAATCTAGATTCCATCCAAACACCGAGATATTTAACTACTGAGACTTGCTCCAGCTCCTGTTTGTACAACTTCAACTTTGGTACATTTTTCCCTTTTGTGAATCTGAAAGGATCTTCTTTTGGTTTTATGGCGGGTTGCGAACCAACTTCATAGGTGCATACTGCCATCTACTGTGATGGAGTGTGAAGAGAATGTACCATTTCTCACCTAAATCTTATATTCTGTTCATTATTCCACAATTCTTAAGAAATCTCATGATTGCACTTATTTGTTTTCCTGCATTTGGACCATCATTCAGAATACTACTTAATGAAAATTCTTTAACTCCTAAGGATTGTAATTCATCTTTAAGTCGATCCCTTTCTCTTTCATATGCTGTACATATCATCATAACGTGTTCCACTGATTCCTCTGTTAAACAAACATTACATAGACCAGTATTATGTTTCCCTATAATGTATAAGTGTTTGGTTAAGATTTGAATGTCCTGTTCGTATACGTGTTAAAATGAATTGTTCCCTTCTAATGTTATGATTTTTCTTCTTGTTATACTCCTTTGTACTTTGTGATAATGCCTACCTGTATGACATGAGTCCCAGTATATCTGCCATACAATATTGCATGCATTTAATATGAACTGTTTCCCTTCTGTTCTGCTGAGTGCAATATTTATACTTGGATCATCCATATTTAAGGATTCTTTAGCCATTTTATCTACCTTTTCATTACCTTGAATTCCCACATGTGCAGGTACCCATTAAAAACGGAGTAATTATCCCTATCTGTTTAATACTATATAGTGTAATCATGATTTCCGTTAAAATGTCTTTTCTATTTGACATTGGATCATCCATATTTAAGGATTCTTTAGCCATTTTATCTACCTTTTCATTACCTTGAATTCCCACATGTGCAGGTACCCATTAAAAACGGAGTAATTATCCCTATCTGTTTAATACTATATAGTGTAATCATGATTTCCGTTAAAATGTCTTTTCTATTTGACAGCCATGATTGTAAACTCATAAGAGCTGCCATTGAGTCAGAGCATATTATTACTTTATCCGGTCTTACTTCATATACCCACTCTAATGCCATAAGGATAGCTACCATCTCTGCTGTATATACGGAAGTATATCCGTAATTCTTCCAGCCTTCCTAACCTGAAATTCTGGAATGAAAAATGCAGCACCTGCCCTTCCAGTTTCTATATTCTTTGATCCATCTGTGTAAATTTGGAGAAAGGAATAATGCATACTTTTTATATATTCTTTAACATACGCTTTTAAATTAAACCCCTCCCCCATTCCCTTAATTTCTTTATGTACGTTTAAGTCAACTTCAGGTTGTTCTAATAACCAAGGTGCTATTGGAGGAGTTACTATTACCGATGCAAATTTATTTGATTCTATTCCAGTTTCATTGATCAATTTCTTAATTTTCCATGCAAATCCTTTACCTGGTTTATTTACTGTTTCCCAACTTTCATTAAGTACTTCTCTTACAGGATGATCCTCTCTTTGACCCTGAAGATTAATCCAATATGCCATGGCTAGTTTTTCTCTTCTTAAATATAGAGGCATTTCTGAGGACTCCACCTGTATCGCTGCAATTGGTGTCATCTTAACTGCTTCTAGAATCAATCTTAGTGCTTTAGCTTGCATAATATCTAGTTTCCTTAATTTCTTTATGTACGTTTAAGTCAACTTCTGGTTGTTCTAATAACCAAGGTGCTATTGGAGGAGTTACTATTACCGATGCAAATTTATTTGATTCTATTCCAGTTTCATTGATCAATTTCTTAATTTTCCATGCAAATCCTTTACCTGGTTTATTTACTGTTTCCCAACTTTCATTAAGTACTTCTCTTACAGGATGATCCTCTCTTTGACCCTGAAGATTAATCCAATATGCCATGGCTAGTTTTTCTCTTCTTAAATATAGAGGCATTTCTGAGGACTCCACCTGTATCGCTGCAATTGGTGTCATCTTAACTGCTTCTAGAATCAATCTTAGTGCTTTAGCTTGCATAATATCTAGTTTCTTTAATAACGTTGCAGATGCAGATTCATACACAATACATCCATGATCGAGAACTGATCTCATGAGTCCAATATACACTTTAATGATTGCTTATCGGCACCCCAATCTTGTCATGCAAACCCTCTCATTAAATGTAATACTTTACTACTTCTTTATAATATAATCTATGTGGACTTTCCAAGTTAGCTTGCATAATATCTAGTTTCTTTAATAACGTTGCAGATGCAGATTCATACACAATACATCCATGATCGAGAACTGATCTCATGAGTCCAATATATATACACTTCAATGATTGCTTATCTGCACCCCAATCTTGTCCTGCAACCCCTCTCATTAAATTTAATACTTTACTACATTTCTTTATAATATAATCTATGTGGACTTTCCAAGTTAATTTATCATCAAACCTCATTCCCAAATATTTAAAATTAGATACTTTTTCTAATGTAGACCCATAAAGTTTAAGCTGCTTATTTTCTCAAATTTTCCTCCTGGTAAATATCTGGTAATATGTTTTGGATAATGAAATTTTGAACCCCCATTCTAAAGACGACCTTTCTACTATCTATTGCTTCTTGAATTCTTCCAAATTAAAAGACAAATTTCTTCCTCTTTTCCACATTATTCCATCATCAGCATATAAAGCTGAATTAATTCCTGGAGGCATTTCTTCAAATACATCATTAATCATAATGTTAAATAATAAAGGACTTATCACACTCCCTTGTGGTGTCCCATTCTCCACACTCACTATCTGTGACAATTCATTTCCCACCTGAACCTGAATTGTTCTATCTAATAAAAAACTTAAAACCCAGTTATAAATTCTTCCTTCAATTAAAATTTTTCCCAATTTTAGTAGTATACCTTCTTTCCACATAGGCCTGTCACGATAACAACTTTTTGTTGTGCGATATATTGCCCCAGAAATAATTGCAATAAGCGATATTATTGTCATTTTAAAGACCATTTTATGCCACTGAATATATAATCATAATGTAACAGCATAATTATGCAAGAAGGCCTACACACTTACAAATGACAACAAACTTTAAAATTGTAAGAATATTTAGATCATGGAAATTAAGTATCAAAATATTAGATACCTTAAAAACTTGAATAAATAGTAAATAAACATTTTCTAACAAAAAGTGCAAAGTAACAAGTAGAAGAAAAATAAAAGCACAAATAACTTGTATTGAGATTTTTCCATCTACAGATTTTTTCTACAGAAGGGTGCACACTATTGCTGAAAAAAACAATCCCTACTCAGTGGTCAGATGCCCGTATGCACAAAGGCACAGATCCCTAAACTATATAATCATAATGTAACAGCATAATTATGCAAGAAGGCCTACACACTTACAAATGACAACAAACTTTAAAATTGTAAGAATATTTAGATCATGGAAATTAAGTATCAAAATATTAGATACCTTAAAAACTTGAATAAATAGTAAATAAACATTTTCTAACAAAAAGTGCAAAGTAACAAGTAGAAGAAAAATAAAAGCACAAATAACTTGTATTGAGATTTTTCCATCTACAGATTTTTTCTACAGAAGGGTGCACACTATTGCTGAAAAAAACAATCCCTACTCAGTGGTCAGATGCCCGTATGCACAAAGGCACAGATCCCTAAACAAGATCATATCTGCAGATGAAACATTTTTTGTAGAAGCATTTTTTTAAATTTGAACTTGCAACTCATGACTAATCTACGTTACGTACAAGAAGCTGCAAAAGACACAGGCACAAGTGGAAATGTACAAAACATGGTGACATTAATTTTAAGTAAATATAATGTGCGATATATTGCGTCACCAAAAATTATTGAGGTAATGTACATATATTGCGCTATAAGTCGATATATTGATTATTGCGACAGGCCTATTTCCACATCATGTCATATGCCTTTTCAATATCAGAATAAACTGCTACTGAACCCTCTTTCATTATTATAGCTTTCTTGACATCTGTCTCCAGCTTTATTAATGCATCCAATGCTGAACGACCTTGTCTAAAACCATATTGATAAGGTGCTAACCCTCCCTTACTCTCTAATACATGATTCATCCTATTTACAATAAAGTTTTTCCGTTATTTTACAAAAATTAGACGTAAGTGCTATTGGCCTGTAATTCCCAGCTATTGATGCATCTTTTCCTGGCTTAGCTGGTATTATTATTGCATGTTTCCATGATCTTGGTATCCTCCCCTCTATCCATATCTTATTAAATAACTCCAGTACTAGAATACTATCATCTGCATGTTTGATCATATTATAACATATTTTATCTTTTCCTGGAGCTGATTGCCTAAATTGACATAATATTCTTCCCATATCTCAAAATCAGCATCTATTATAAATACATTGATGTTGCATTAAAATGTCCTGTCTTTTCCTTCTATAATTCTCATCAAGATTTTCTTTACTATGTACCGTTTGAAAGGTCTTGACTAATATTTCTGCCTTTTCCTTTTCTGTGATAGCTGTTACTCCTTCTCCTGTTAATTTCGGAATATTCCTAGTTTTATATATCCCAATCATCTTCTTTAACATACCCCAAACCTCACCCAATTCAGTTTCTTTACCTATCGAAGAACAATACCCTTGCCAGTATTTATTTTTTGCCTGTTTGATTTTCCTCCTAGCCTGAGCTCTTTCTTTCTGATATTTTACTACTGCCTCTATATTCAACGTTCTCTTTAGGATTCTAAAAGCTTTATTTCTATTTTTAATAGCATTAGAACATTCTTCATTCCACCATGGAACAACTTTATCCCTTCGGTTTCCTTTTGTAGGATCGAGCCCGTGTCTCTGCACAGCCTCCCAAAGGATCCCAGCATCAGAAACGAATGGCTGAAGTTTCTCTTTACCGACGTTCCTGATCGTTACAGTCCGACGTTAACAATCTGTTCAGCGCATTTCAGTACGGACTCATTTGTGAACCTATCACAGTTTAATGCAAGCTATGCAAGTAAACTCTTACTGAAGTAAGGGAGAGTGCCGACCATATTTGACCCGACACCAAACCTGCAATCCGTAAGTAAGACAATTATTGATTAATTTTTACACGTTAAGAAGTGCTGATGATAATACATGAAATTTGCATACAGAAACCATACTTTGTAAGCCTCTTATGTTTCCCATTGCATCCTTAACTTCCTGTTTCAATAGGAAGTTAGTGAAAGTGAAGCGGATTATGGGAAATGTAGTTAAAACCAATAGAAAAGGGAAAAAAATCTTTGAATTTTGAAAAAAAAAAAAAAAACGGGAATGTCATGGAAAATAGGAATGTCTTTGGAAAAACCCGAATTGTGAACAGCTTATGCAAATAAAAGATATAACTGAATAAGTTGTGTTATAATCTTTAGTGGCCCTATTGACTAGGGTGACCATACGTGTCATTTTCCCAGGACACGTCCTGGCCAGGATTTCTATATTGCCTAAAATATCTAGGTTTTGGCTTTGCTTGCGTGTGCAGACTGATCAGTGTATGACATCAAAATACCATACAGATGGTTCCTTATGCTTTCAAAATGCTCACAAGGTATTTTGATGTCATACACCGATCGGTCTGCACACGCAAACAAAGCCAAATCCTAGATATTTTAGGCAATATAGAAATCCTGGCCAGGACACGTCCTGGGAAAATGGCACGTATGGTCACCCTATTGACCCCAGTTTGAAAACTCTTGCTATAGACTTTAATTGTTTTTACACAGCTAATTATAATTACAGCCACAACCCTACCTACCACTAAACAGTCTGCATTTTAGACAAAAACAAAACAAAAAAACACACTCATTATTTTTTGAATGGGGCCCTAAATAAAGTTTTTGTAGGCTTTTGCTGACTTTAGGTGAATTTTTTGTCTCCAAACTATAGCTAAATAACCTTCCACACCCAGTTACAAGCCAAAAGTCAAGGCAAACAATGAAGGCACATATGTATGGGGCATCATGAACTCATGCAAAAAGACCACAACAGTTGAGCAGCTCCAAACATCCGGTGCAACTTGACGTCATTAGGTTAAGGTGACACAGGGTGCTCTGATGATTCTGAGGTTCTATCATCGTGCTGGCTCGGGCTGCACACACACACACACACACACACACACACACACAGCGGCTGTGATTGACACAGTGAAGGGGTGGAGACGCAGGGTGGGGTCAGCAGCAGGGAGAGGCGGAGGAGAGACTCACAGCTCGAGCCCAACCCTGAAACACGGAAACAAACACACACTGAAAGACGACCGGGGCGACGGAAAGAGGGTTTATTTCTCGACGCCGGGGAGCGCATCTTTCTCCTCTAATACTGAGGTGGAAAAACTGACATCGAGCTCACTGTTATTCAAATATCACCCCGCCCGATCCGATCGACCCCCCCTCCGCTCCACCCCTTCACCGCCGCTTAGATACCGAGATGCACACGGAGACTCGGAACAAAAAAGTAAGTCCGTTTATCGTTCGCTATCGACTCATTTGCAACGTAGCCGGTAGCTTTTGACGGCTGTCGCTGTCCGATTTCCATTCTGCAAGACTCCGCTTGAGTTCCTCATCTATGAGTAGTTACCCGGTTTCGGTTTGCTCGCCGTTAACCGAAATGAGCCGATAATATCTGAGCTGCTGTGTGATTACCTCACTCCTGTGCATGCAACTCTTAGCCCGTGCTTATCCAAAAGCCCCCTAACGATAGCGCTGGTGCATTTGAAATACTTGTGCAACTCGTGACAAAGTCAGTAGTGTGTGTGGCACATCTGTCAGAGTCGACGCTTGTCTGCATTGCTGTTTTAAAGCGGCGAAGGCAGGAAGGAAGCGCGCCGAATGCAGCTCGCTGGAGAGACACCATCTTAGCTGCTTTCTTAAAGGGACAGCAGCCTTGCATTTGCATGGGATGAAAAAATTCTGTTATGTTGTTGCTGCCCTATAATGCTATTGCCTTTTGTCATCATCTTTCAGTTGGTAAAGGGCTAAATATCAAAGTGTTGCCAGCAGTACATTGTCTAACAAGAGACTGCAGCAGGTTGTACACAACTAGGACTGTAGGCTACTGAAAACTATCATTAAAGGGGTCATATGATGTGATTTCAAGTTTTCCTTTCTCTTTGGAGTGTTGGTGCATAAAGAAGATCTGTAAAGTTGCAAAGACTAAAGTCTCAAATCCAAAGAGATATTCTTTATAAAAGTTAAGAGTCAGCCACACCTACCTAAAACGGCTCGTTCTAATACGCCCCCACATATCTAGGTCACTATGTGGAAATGTTAGCATAATGCAGACCCAAATGTGCACGCAAAGAAAGAAGGCGTGGTTTCAGGAACAGTAGTAGTGTTGATGCAGGCATGTCAGGGAGACGCTGTGTTTCAGTGCAAAAGCACTTTATTTGGCCTTCCGGAAGTAGATGCAATTAGGAATCATTGGTTAAGATTTATTTACAACAGAACAGCTGTTCGAATTTGTGCAATGCATTTTATGGACGACAGTTTTTTTAACCTAGAACAGTACAAAGCTGGCTGTGCACAAAGGCTATTTCTTAAAAAAAAAAATTTAATAAAATAAAAAAAGGGTCAATTCCGACTTTGCTATGACAATCTGGTGCTTCTGAATCAGCGACTGTACGTATGTTTTGCTACTAGCTTAAGTATTTGCTATTGACTGTTCTAATGCGGGGGTTTGCGCAGCGCAGAATAACGCGTTGTGTGTGTGTGTGTGTGTGTGAGGGGAACAGGGTCACATCACAGGAGAGTGAACTGCCTGTCAGAAATCATAGCACGTCAGCTGTCTTAACCGCGGCTTGTGTAGTGCATCATCACTGTGTCTGTCACGCGACTCTGTTCCCCTTTCGGGCTTGAACTGATGGTAAAACTGACGACATTATTGACTGTCTTGATATTTACTTTGAAAGCTGACACTCGCGATTATGGTAAGGGGGGTTACATTTCTGACACGTGCTTGTGGTGTTCGGCCAATCACAATGCACTGGGTCAGCTGGCCAATCAGAGCAGACTGCGCTTGTCAAAGGAGGGGGCTTTGTAGAAAACTAAGCGTTTGAGAGAGGCGGGGCATAGATGACCTACAATAATGTACAGTATTTGAAAAAGAATGTGTTTTTTGAACATTAAAGCATGTCAACATATTCTGTTACACCAAATACACCAAATAATGATCTTTAAAATAGCATCATATGACCCCTTTAACATCCCATGATGCCAAGTGGGGGGGGGAGGGTGTATTTGTAATTGTTTTTGCTGCACAAAAGTATGTACTAGTACTTTTAATGGATTACGCTGTCATCGAGAGATAGGTTCGTGCTTATATGTATGGTCAGCTTGTCACAGTCACAAAATAAGACCTAACAAGATGATCAGTCACCCAGCACATAGCAAAGGGGTCTTCGATCTGAAGGGGTTATTTTGTGATTTGATTGGTTGGTTTCAGAAAATGTTTAACTGAATGAAAGGTTAATCTATATATAATATAATATCTATATATATATATGCAAAAAATATTTGTAAACATCCAGCTTATTAGATATGATTAAAATTAGTGATGGGAAACCGAGGCTTTCTGAACCGTTTGAGGCTTTCATGAAATTGTGCCGAAAAACGGTTCATTACTCAAAGCTTTTTAACACAGTGTGCATTAGCGATATCTGGTGGTCAGACTCAGTTTCTCCAGCTTATTTAACGAAACATCGCGGAGCAGAGGATGGTTTGAAAAAGTTTTTAATCTGTGCCAACTTGTGTCATGTGTAGTACGGTCAATGGATTTACATATTGATCAATCATATAAAATATAGAAGTGTGTGATTATAATTAATAATTGACGTGAGTAGTAGCAAAAATATTTTGGGTGAGCTGTTCGGGGTCTCTGAGACCCCAGCTAGAACATGATAAAACGCAATAGAGGTGTGACGTGCATTTAGTTGTTGTCTGGTGTTGAGGTTATTCTAAACTATTCTACTGAATCCCATATAAGTGTACACACACACACACACACACAACCAAGTCAATGTAAAGTCAAACACAAGAGTCATGCGAAGCACCGATTTTTTTTCAAACCACTTTCCGATACTGCATGACGTTCGAAGCTTCAAACGTCATCAATCACGTGGTATTGTCATTTCGATACAAGCATCGGCACAGTGTGTGATACAATAGTGCTTTGAAAACTGCATCGGAGACTCGGTATCAATCGTCCCATCACTAATTAAAATGGACAAGTATCCATTTAGATCCATACCTCTTAAAGATGCATTTTTAAGATATAGAACTTAGTCTAATTTTTGACAGAAATGAAAGCAAGCCTGTAAGGTATAGACATACAGTGCATTCAATGGATTGTACTGTTTTTAAACACTATACTGATTGTTTAGCTGATGAAATGTCTTCCTATCCCTCACAGCCTCATTTCACCCGGGTTAAATTCAATGTGGCGTCTAACCTGACTGAGGTATATTGCATCTTTTAGTCCAGTGGTTCCCAATTCCAGTGCTCGCGACCCCCCGCTCTGCACATTTTGTATGTATCGCTTATCACTTCAGATGTTTGTTCTATTTGACCGCAAGTACCCTGCGAAGTGGACATCACAGGATATTCCGACATGATTCTAGTTCGAAGGGAGCATATGTTCAAAGATGAAAAGGGGGTCGTGAGGACTTGAATTGAGAACCACTGTTTTAGTCTACTCTACCTCTGTAGTACAGTACTACCTGTTAGACCAGGGGTCTCTAAACTCGGTCCTGGAGGGCCGGTGTCCTGCAGAGTTTAGCTCCAACTTGCCTCAACACACCCGCCGGGAAGTTTCAACTATACCTAGTAAGACCTTGATTAGCTGGTTCAGGTGTGTTTGATTAGAGTTGGAGCTGAACTCTCCAGGACACTGGCCCTCCAGGACCGAGTTTGGTGACCCCTGTGTTAGACCTAATTAATGTAATCTTCCACCTGTTTTTGCCTTTAATATGGTATATTCTGCAACTGAGCTCATTCTTGGGAGCAGAGTCTCCTGCGTGAGTTGTTATTGACAGAGTCAGGGAGGTGAGTACACTGAGGCATTATCATTGGAGGAACAGAGAGTGCTCTGGGTGTGCCAGACAGCTTGTAATCATTAACATCTATGGACAAACTTTAGTCAAACACTCAGCTACCCTCTGTAGGTCTCAGTCTTTGGGTTTTGTCAGGGTGACATCGCTTCAGAAGGGTGTTTATAGGTTGAGGCATCCACTGGCTGCCTAATCAAGCCAACAAGCTTGTGTGTGTGGGGGGGGGGGGGGGGGGGTAAAGTGCATCTGTTTTTAGGAGTTGAGACAGTTAGAGACTGCCACTGTCCTAGAGTACAGTTATTTTTAGGATAAGGGTGCAGTCGGCCCTGGGTGTTATTGACTACACTTTAGCGTCACACCCTTAACCTGTCCTAAAGCTTAGCTCTAAAAGTGCAACACAAAATAGTCAGTATTCTGTTTTGTATAAACTTGATTCTGTATCATATGAAGTAGGACACTTCCTCATTAGATATTTGAGGTAAATTAATATGGTGTAATGCCTCAACATCACATGCTTTGTTGACCATTGCTCCCTATTAAAAGCCCATTTTCTTTACTCTATTCTCAAGAATGTTAACCATATGAAGTTGGACAGGCTGGTACTAGGACATTGCGCCACTGAGACCTTCCGTTTAGGCCTTATTCTGAATATGGCCTGAATATGTTTGCTGCTGGTGGCAGAAGAAACGAATGTACCTCAGATATTATCAAGGTCTTTTTTTCACTTTGAGAGATGCCTGAGGAGGATTTGGTTGTCAGAGAGAGCAGAGGAAAATGGAGGGAAAATGAGACTAATGGCGCTTTTCCACTGCATGGTACAGCTCGGTACGGTTCACTTTTTGGGGGTTTTCCACTGGGTACAGTACCTGGTACCTGGTACTTTTTTTAGTACCACCTCGGTTGGGGTTCCAAGTGAATCGTACTGTTACCAAAACGTGATGTGTAAACTTTGCTGATCATGGATTGGCCGGAGAGAATCGTCACTACCTGCATCACTGAACTTGCGACACAGACACAAAAGAACTGCTAGATTTAAATCAGCACAGCCAGCGAAGGATCGAACGCAACTGTTTTGAACGAGCGCACCTTTTTTTAATGACCAAAAAGTTTTGTTGTCTGTTGCGGAAGAACAGACGTTCCTCTCGTTGATAGCAGAGGAGCGGATCCAGCGAGAGCTTGATGGGGCGAAGCGGAATGAAAAAGTTTTTTTTAGGAGTCGTGGTAGTAGAGGCGGCGCAACTATAATGACATGTGAATAATCCCGCCCACTCTAAAGCGGTACTGAACTGCAGTGGAAACGCAAACCGTGCCGAGCCGAACCGTGCCGTGATGGACTGAGCCGTGCCGAGCCGAGTCGTACCACGCAGTGGAAAAGTGCCATAAGCGAGAGATTAAAGGAGACATGCAGCATTATGTGGTTTAGCTCCCAGACCTAAAGGAAGTAAACCAAGTTAGAGGTGAAATTTTGGATGAGTGGGGGCTTTGGGGTGTGTTTGTGTGTGTGTGTGGTATGGGACTGTAAGGATATTGTCCATGTCTCCCCAGTTGAGAGGCGATGTGACAGAATGACCCCCTACCATTGCGGCACAATCATTAACCAGGGAAAGAATCCCGTCCCCATAGCAACCCCTGCAGTTCTGCCAAACTGTCTGCAGTGAAAGAGGGAGCGGGGGTGGAGTGCTCAGGGTGGGGAGGGCGTGTCTCAATGTGTGTGTGGCGAGAGATTAAAGGAGACATGCAGCATTATGTGGTTTAGCTCCCAGACCTAAAGGAAGTAAACCAAGTTAGAGGTGAAATTTTGGATGAGTGGGGGCTTTGGGGTGTGTTTGTGTGTGTGTGTGGTATGGGACTGTAAGGATATTGTCCATGTCTCCCCAGTTGAGAGGCGATGTGACAGAATGACCCCCTACCATTGCGGCACAATTATTAACCAGGGAAAGAATCCCGTCCCCATAGCAACCCCTGCAGTTCTGCCAAACTGTCTGCAATGAAAGAGGGAGCGGGGGTGGAGTGCTCAGGGTGGGGAGGGCGTGTCTCAATGTGTGTGTGTGTGTGACTATTGATGTTGGAAACGGCATGCAAGCAATTGCTCCGAATGTGAAAATTATGTGATTTGGAAAAAAAGTTGCGAACCTTTGTTCCTGTAGCCCCCTCTAAACACATGCAAATGCTGGACATTTGCATTAGCCTTTTACTGTAGCTTAATTGTAAGGAGTGAGGCATTAAATGCGTCCGTCTCGAGCACATTCTTCCAGGAAAGTATAGACTATCCTCTCAGGTATGTTCTTTGGAACAACTGCATCTTGCCCCTATGCCTTTAAATTTGACATCACCAGCTGTCTCTTGCTGTTTTTCTCTCGGTGCAGCTCTGCAGCAGAGATGCGCTGGCTTTCAGAAAGAGAGAAACTTCTTCCTTCCTGTCTGGGTGCTCATCTGCTTCACGGACATTAAATGGTTTGAGACGAGGTGAAACATTGAGGTTTGCATTACATTAGCAAAGCTTCATTTCAGCCAAGCATCCTGTGAAGAAACTTCAATTCTGCACGTATGCAGGGCAGACCTTTCTTTTTGAGTACAAGAACTGGAGTTAAAGCAATGAGCATGTTAGGACTGTTGTGTGAGAGTGTGAGCGTGTGTTTTAGGGTGGGGAGGGCTATGGGAAGTAACAGCAGAGTTTGCGTCAGAGGGGTGTGGTGAGATAAGGCCAAGTTCACTGCTATGGTGACTGTGCCAACCATAAAGAGAAAGTCCTACGTGTGCATTTGTTTGAATTTATTTGCAGCCAATATACACTCCCAGCCATCACTGTAGGTATTCTTAAATAAACGGTACACCCAAAAATGACAATTCTGTCATTATTTACTCTTCCTCAACTTCAAAAAAGACTAAAAACACCCTCAAAGTAGCAATATATTCCAAATCTCCTGAAATTATATGATTGCTTTTGTGATACACATGCTGAAATGTACTTATTATCTTTAATCTTGAATACAAAGTGCTAATGCTATTACTGTTTTTTGCATGTCTTGTGTAAGAGTGCTCTGATCTCTGGAAAAAGTACCAGTCATTGATCATAGGGTCTATTTGAAGCCTTCTTTTTATCTTGTAGCATTATTTATAGGCATGGTCTGATCAGGATTTTTTCATACATTATATTCAGCAAATATACATTCAATTGATCGAAATTGACAAAAATAATGTTACAAAAGATTGTTTTCTTAACTTTGAGTTTTTTAAAAACTTTTTTTAAAACTTTTTTAACTTTCTATTCATCAAAGAATCCTGAAAAAAGTGTGTCATGGTTTGCACAAAAATATTAAGCAGCACAACTGTTCAACATTGATGATAATAAAAACTAAGCAATGTTTCTTGAGCACCAAATCAGCATATTAGAATGATTTCTGAAGGATCATGTGACATTGAAGATTGGAGTACAGGAATAAATTATATTTGAAAATACTTTCAATTAGAAATGGTTATTTTAAATTGCAATGATATTTTATAACTACTGTTTTTACTAGGGATGCACGATATATCAGCCACCATATCGGTATCGGCCGATAAATGCTCATTTATTCTGTTATCGGTATCGGCCTGATAAGAAAATTTGGCCGATATCTTAAAGCCGATAAATAATGCATTATTTCCTTCAGAGACACTTCAGATGCGCGCTGTTCGTTTGCAGCCCTTTGTGCAATTGTACGTTGTAATATTGTGTTTATTTGATGTATATCTGATTTATCTCATATAGAATGCGTTTGGTTAAGTTAAAAGAGCGCTTCAGTTTACCGGTGATCATCTTTAGCTCAGCACACGCAGCTCAAACAGCAGTGCACAACATTAATAACTATGATTGGGAATGTCGTGTATATAAAATTCTAATGAGAACATTATTATAATAAAACGTTGGGAATTCTTTGGGTTTAGTTGCCGTGTTTCAGCGCGTTGATATGGGAAGAGCGCATCCACAACAGGATCACACATTCTGACTATAGCACGCAATAACTGCATCATTTTGTACATATATAAGTTGTAATATTATGTTTATGTTGTATTAATATTAATCTCAGGATGCATTTCCTTGAATTAAATAAGCTGCCAGCAAAACGCTTCAGTTTACCATGTTCATTCAGCTCTTCAGCTTCAGCACGCGCAGCTCAACGGCTGCTATTTAAAACAGTGGTATTAATTTGTTACTTTTTCAAAATCATTGATACATTATTAATAACAACAACCACTTGTATTGTTCTCTTATTATTTTCATCAACAATATGGTTTAGTAATTAAAATCATTTAATTATTGTCCGTGCAGAGGCTATTCCGTTTTATTGATCTATGGCGCATTCATTTTGATTCTTTACACGTGTAATGATGTCCAGTGACTTGTTTGCATTATTTATGCATTATTTTATTTATTTGTAAGACTTTTTTATGACTAAATTTGGTAATGGGAGAGTAAAAATATTTTTAAAACGTACACCGTTCAAACTAGGCTGCTTATGTTGAAGTGTTTGGGATGTGGCTTTTAATGATGAAACCTTTTTTGTAATCAGGCTCTCAAAAAGTATATAACAATTTGGATATAGATTTATCGGCCAACATATCGGTTATCGGCTTTCAAAAATAAAGAGTAATCGGTTATCGGTATCAGCCAAAATTTTCATATCGGTGCATCCCTAGTTTTTACTGTATTTTTTTTCTCTTTTTTTTAAAGGCACACAAAAATTCTTATTCAGACAGATAGGCTTATAAAGAAAGAGCCTACAATGCTTAGTTAGTTTTTTTTGAGCGATCACCAATCACATCGAATCAAAAGGAGCGATTATCAGCAGACAGCGATCGGAACCCGGTTGACCGGAGCACCGCTAGTCTTGTGGCCAAACATCACTGACATCAATGGCAACATGTTTGATTTGAGAGCTACTCTGTAGATGTGTGGTAAATAATGGATATTCTTTGTGTGAGGAAAAGACCAGAGTTCATCAAAATGACTGCAAAACACTTAGTGTATATGTCATGTTAGATGGCAAAGTATCAAATAATAGATTTTTCATTCTTCTGAGAATGATTCCTTGAAATTCATTGTTTTAGTGTGAGTGGGTTGTTCTTCTTTTAGACCCTTTGTAGGCCCTGTGTCTTCTGCTACAGGCATTCAGTTGGCCTTGACCTATTCAGGTGGTTCTTTTTATTGGTCTCAACTCTCACCTCAAAAACTCCTTCGTTTCTCTTTTCGCTGCTTGCTGCTTCTCATTTCATCCCCCAACAGACGCTTCTGAGGCAGGGCCCTTGTTGCACACAGCCCTTTTGTTCCACTACGACTTGTGTGTGAGGGTTACATGACTCTGTCTTGCTGAAGAGGAAGGGTGGAGTTTCTTAGTCCAGTCTCTAATGGCGCTTTTCCACTGTGCGGTACGACTCGGCTCGGTACGGCTCAGTACGGTACGGCACGGCTCGGTTCGGCTCGGTTTGCGTTTCCACTGCAGTTTAGTATCGCTTTAGAATGGGCGGGATTATTCACATGTCGTTATAGTTGCGCCGCCTCTACTGCCGTGACTCCTAAAAAACTTTTTCATTCCGCGTCGCCCCATCAAGCTCTCGCTGGATCCGCTCTTCTGCTATCAACGAGAGCAACGTCTGTACTTCCTCAACAGGGGTAACAGCCACTTTTTGGTTGTTTAAAAAAGGTGCGCTCGTTCAAAAAGTTGCGTTCGATCCTTCACTGGCTGTGCTGATTTAAATCTAGCGCTTCTTTTGTGTTTGTGTCGCAAGTTCAGTGACGCAGGTAGTGACGATTCTCTCCGGCCAATCCGTGATCAGCAGAGTTTACACGTCACGTTTTGGTAACGGTACGGTACGCTTGGAACCCCAACCGAGGTGGTACTAAAAAAAGTACCAGGTACCAGGTACTGTACCCAGTGGAAAACCCCCCAAAAGTGAACCCTACCGTGCCGTACCATGCAGTGGAAAAGCGCCATTAGTCTCTGCTTTGGGGGGATGCAGTACTGAATAGAAAGACGACCTCTTATTTTTGTAATTATAACCCATGTGCTGACCCAAAAGGAACTAACGTTTGCATTTTCTGCACTGTTTTTGCTCTGCAAAATTCTGCTGAATAGGTTTAACGTGAACAGTTGGTTGCTTTACATATCTGTCAAACAATCTCGTCCTGTCACATTTACAGTGATGACATTTACCATGGTTTGGCGAATTTTCATGGGCACAATCTAGTCATTTTAATAGGAATTTTATGTAACTGCAAAACGCTTCCCCACACAGATTTCGCGACTGGTTCAAGTTTGTCATGTTGACCAAGAGAAAGCTTCATGCATAATAGACAATAGACCTTTTTGGCCTGCACAATTTTTCTGAAATTTCACTAATGTGACAAGCTACAAATGTATGCCAGACCTTACGGCAATTAACAAATTCTAGACTAATATCAAAGTGCTCTTGTATTACCATCTGAAACTATCACTGGTACCACAGCAATACTTTCATAGGGCATAGTGCTTTAAAGAGAGACACCTGACACAGGGTGATCTTTGGCCAAATGGAGGCATTGTACCTTTAAGAGGCTAACAGAAAAAACCAGAGGGTAGGACAGAGTCCTTGCACCACAGCCTGCGCTCCGTGTGTGTCACCAAACCCTCTGCCTGCTCATCCCCCTCACGCACCCCATGCAGCTGTGACCTTACAAGTGTATCCTCCCCTTCTGCCTCTTTTCTCTTTTCCTTTCTCTCTCTCTCTCTCACTCTTTTTCTTTCTCTTCTTTTGCTTTTGGACCGATGAGTTGATTACATGGAGGGACGCAGTGACAGCACTGGCTGGTACACAGAACAAGATGTGCCCCAGGCCCCAACAGACTGCATTAAAATTACTTTGTTCTGACATATTTAAACAGCAGCGGCAAACATGTACACGTACACACAGATTTGCACATGCATACACAACCAGAGACCTTATTTTCTTGACAAAAAAGTAGTATCCCCCCCCAAGTGTTGTAGCGGCTGTCTTCTTCCATGAAAACTAAAGGAACATCTCATTTGTTTTCGTAGTTGGTCCTCGAACACCTTATTTGGCAGTGCATGGAGTTAGTGGAGCGGCTCTGAGAAAAGTAAGTTTACTCGTCAGTCAGTTATTCCCTTAGAGGTTGGTTCACTTCACCCTCATACCACAACTTATTTTACAGCTTACAAGAATCAAATAAACTTGTCAAAATGGCAACTGCTCACAGTGCTCAGTGTTTTTACATGTAAGAAGAGCTTGCATCCTATAAACCTAAGATGGATGCTTAGATACTTTACGCAAAGATGACAGTGGAGAACGGTCTAAAGCTACAAGACCGATAGTGAGCACAGAAAACTATTCACATAAACAGAATTTGTACAAAAATGAGAGAGGAATTTAGATGGTTGACATTTAAAGACCTGATGAAATTGCTTCAAAAGCACAGTTTACCTTCCTATGCTAACATATTTCCTATTAAAACAGGAAGTCAGGATGGAACATAATGCTTTGTATTTTATATATAAAAATAGCTTTTAGCTTATGTAACAGCTGTGAACCATTATTTGCTACTAGCTATTGCTAATTTCATTGGACAGAAATTTGTATACTCCTCTGAGTGCTAGATGAGTCATCATTATTTTGATGCATTTAACTGATAAAAGTACTAAATGTATCTAAAAATGTATATCTGCGAAATGTTAATTTACATGAGCACATAGATGTCTTCACTCCTCAAAGCTACATTCTGCAGAATAGATTTAACATCAATAGTTGATCACTTATCGGTCAAACAGTATCGTCCTGTCTTAAGGTATGGTCACATTCTCTGTGGTTCGTTGAATTTTCTCAGGGGAAATACAGTCATTTCAATAGGAATCCACACGATCAGGAATTTTAATTATATTTAGAATTTATCTTGTTTTGTTTTTTTCCAAGTCCAAATATGAATTGATGAGATATATGAAATGTGAATGTTAAAGAATGTGAAAGTGTGTCACATCAATTAACCAAGCAGCTTACCTGACATCCTTTAGAAAAGTGAAGTGCAAAAAAAGCGCTGTCAGTAGAAGTGTGCAAACTAATGATTGGAAAGAAACCTGCATACTAGTGTGTAACTTTGGTGTAAATGTACACCAAAATGTAAATTATGCAAAAAGAGAAAAGGTTGAACAAGCAAACGAGATTTTTGCCTACTAATTCAGATTAGGTGAAATGTTAGCCAGGCTTCTTCACACTGAGGTAAGCAATGATATTCCATGAGTAGGATCCTTGGAGACAAGATCTCACATCACTACAGTACCTTTATATTCTCAAGCTTTGCTATGCACCATGTCACAAAATCTGATCTCATATATGTTTCCGCTGTCGAGTTTTTTGTGTTTACTCTCTGCGATGAGAAGAAAGCTGAGCTATTTGTTTTGGTTTTTCCACCTTAGGGCTTATGGGCCATTGTGTTAGACTGTAGATCAATGTGTGTGAATGTTTATGTGCAGAATGCTCTCTTGACTAATACAACCCAGTACCCCGCTATTTATTTTGTGAGCTTTCATATGATACTTAATGTAGGCTAGCTAGAGTACTAAACCTGAAACAATAGTTTTAAGTTTTATTTATTGGATCCTCAATGTGAAGGTTCTGGTTGGGTGAGTATCTACTATAACACTAGTTAATGCAGTGATATCACTTTGGAAGACAATCTTAAAAGATGGTGGCTATGTGATACCTATTTTTCATGATGGAATAAGATGTCTTGGATTGCCTGTCAAAACACTATTTTGGACATGGAATCAACAAATCTCTTCTTAAACCTGGAATGGTTTCACTATTATATTCCCTCTCACCTCCATTTGCCTCAATCATCCAGTGAAGGGACAAGGCCCTAGAGTGGGGCAGCTCCTGCACTTTGGAATTTGAGCGAAGGTTTCACTTGTGTACTTACAGCGGTCAGAGAAACTAGCTATACGACAGCAGGGGAGTTGGAGAGGCCCTGCCTTTCCTCCCTGCTGCTAGGAAAACTGTCCCACACTGCTCAGAGAGCAACACACACCTCTCTCTGCCCCCTCTGCGTGTACTTCTCCTGCACCCTCTCAACCACTCCTCCTAGGGGGGTCCAGTTGGGCCTAGCTGTGGTATGGAACACAAGCCAACGTTCAATCTCAGGTTACACGATTGTGCAACATGCGGCTTTGAACACCCTTTCGGCCCTTCAGAGCTGAAGTCCTACTTCCATCTCAGGGCCTCATGCATTATGAGTTGAGCCCCTTCTGGTCCTAGTAAGTCCCAGAGTAACATTCTCAAAGAGCAACGGTTTATAACAAGGTTCTGCTGACCTTAGGTCCTCTGACGTGTCTCAGTTTATGGTCAAGTTTGTAAAACTGGGATTCAAACAGACACAGTGGGTATGGTGTAAGGATTGGGTTATACTTAACATAAATAAAACCTCCCAAAAAAAGTTCCAAAAACGGTAAATAAAGTGTCCAAGGGGATAAAAGTGTCCAAAATAAACAGGGGAGCTGGTATGCCAGGGAAGTCATGAAGGCAGGTACTGTCAAAAGAATTCAGCCCAGGTAAAGGGATGTGGGGTCCTAGCGGCCGCACGTGCTCCCCTCCTCTATCCAGGGCACTAGGAGGAGCAGCGGTTTCTGTAGCAGCTCTGCTTTCCTCGGACTGTGGCATTTGAGGGGCTCGACAGCCTGACTAATTCTAGCTGGACAGCAGTATTGTTTAACCTGGTAAAAAAAATATTTATTTAATTTTATCTGTGAAATTTCATGTGCAACAGCAATGAAAACTTTTATAAACATCCGTTTAGTCGTTAACTTTTAAATGCATCATTATTCAAAACAGTTCTCCGCATAAAGACCCACGGCTGGCAGATCAACGTGCTACTTCTTTTCTCTCCGATATGGTAGGAAGTTAAATGAAATTAAATGTGGAGAATGTTAGCTGTGAGAAGATGATTGACATGCCAGTATAATGCGTGTAATTATGCGACAGAGCAGTCCGTTAAAGACACAATTGTATGGCGTGATAGTATGTCCTAAAGTTTGCCTACTCTTGTACTTTTTCTTCACCAAAAAAGTACGTACTTTAAGGACGTAGTATAAGTAGGCACATTGGGACAGCAGCACTGGTTGTTGCTGTGCCCGTCCTCTCTCTCACACCCACGCCTGTCAGGAACCTGATGAAGGACGATTTAAGGGATGTGGTGCGTTAATAATAAGGGGAGGCAGCTTTTCCGTCATATTTGTCAATTATATGGTAACAATTTTGTTTTGACACATCATGCAACACTACGCCATAGTGTAACCAGTAGCTTACAGTTGAGGGTTATGTTGCAACTTGGCTCTTTAATATGGAGTGTGCAACTATTCTTCAATTGGCTGTTTTATAATGGACTCAAACTTGGCTCATCCACTCTTATTCGTAATGAATTGTTTTTTGAGTCACTAGATTTTTGAAAAATAGCCGTGGTCATGTAATATATATGAACAATTTACTGCATTTACTGCAAAGATAACTGTATTGGATTACCATGGTACCAAAAATCCTGGTATGAAAAATTCTAATGAGATTTTGGTCATATAAGTACATTATTATTATTATAACACTGGATACCTAAATGACCATCTGTAATGTCTGTTTAATTTATAATAAAAAAGCCAGTAATTTGGTGACTTTGGTGTTGATTTGTGAAGAACTCTTATAATGTTTTGCTTGTTTCTAGGGCTGTGCAATTAATCGCATGCGATTGTCATGCGCATCTCGTCAGTAAAGCCGGTTCCGTGATTGGTAGTAAATCGCCATCACCTGCTTTCAGATGGAGCGGCATTTACTACTTAGAGCCGTAGTTCACTGACAAGCTAGGCGATATCGCGTTCATAATCGAATGCAATTCATTTGCAATTATGAACGCGATATTGCCTAATTGTCAGTGAACTACAGCTCTGTGTAGTGAATGCCGCTCAATCTGTTGTGTTTTTCTCACAATTAGTTTTTGTTTGCATCTAGTTAACTCCAACTATATGTATAGCTAATATGAATGTTATCTAAGAGATCACACAGATCAAACACAATTGGTTTTGATAATGACAGCCAAAGGCTCATCCTTCGCACAACACTCACTTGCTGCCGCAGGCCTAGACAGTTTCCTACAACTGCTAATAGATATTGAACACACTCAATTAACATCCCACACAGCACGCTAGTGATAATTGGGTCACTTATCGATGTCGTTCTCCCGACTCCAGCACTACATCTTTATGTGATTTCTTTGAGTTTGAGCAGTGGAAAACAACTCAAGATGCCAAGAAAGGTGGAGTGGATAAAGGGTGGGGATGGAGAGAGAGTGAGGTGGCAGGGTGGAGTACCATAGAGAGACTGAGAGAGAGGTGGGCGGGATCGAGAGAGAGAGGGAAAATGAGTCAGCTGATATACCTCCCAGTTTCCATGACAACCGTAGGCCTTTCCCACCCACTCTCCCCTTATTCTCTATTTCGTTCCCACCCCGGCTTACTCGCTCTTGTTTTCTCTCACTCGTTTCCTCCCAACACCTCCAGTTACACAACTGTATAACCTCTGTCTGTACCTGTCTTGACTTTTTATTGTTTGAATTTGCCATGCTGCTTATGTTTTTGATGATGTCATTTAAGCATGTGAATTGGAAAGTTAAACATTTAAATGCATCTAAGCAATTCCATGCATGCATATGCACTTTGTGTGGATTCCTCAAGCTGAAAGATCTCATTACAGCAAATTAACATAAAACCTTATTATTAATGCAGGCATCACTATTATAATAATTAATTGATAGCTATTATTGAGTATTTAGAGAGAAAATGGAGATGAGCATGTAATAAAAGCATTAAATATAATACAATTAATTTTAAAAACAATAAATAAACGGTACAGCAATAAATAAAAGCAATTTGATTAATTAAAATAATGTGTTTGACACAAGAAATTTGTATTATGTTTTATTTACATCTCCAGTAATGGTTTTAAAATAAGCGTACTTTAAAAACCTCTTTTAAAAACAAACAACAATATAATAATAATAAACATGCACTCACCTGGAACTTTAAAATGCCAATTTAAAATGTAGACTGCCCATTGGGGAAAATATTTTATTTAAAAATATTTTTAATATTTAAAAATATTTTAATTAGTATTTTAACAGCAAGCAGGATGTGAAAGAAAAATAATTTATGAAAAATCTGAACAGTGTTTTTACCCATTTACATCCTTTAAATTCCTATAGACTTACATTGAAGAATGGCACTAGAAACCAGGATATCATAGAGACCCAAACACTGCAAAGCAATGTGCGAAAAAACCACTCGGAACACTTTACCAACCACATAGCAACACCCTGGCAACCACCCACAACATCCTAGCATCGTGGCTGTGAGTTTTGCATGGAAAGGCAGCACAAGTTTAACTTTTAAACACACCAACCTCTTTCTTTAGGAATTAGTTTCAAACTTTTCATTTGTTTTATTACCTTCACCGAAAGCATAAACACACAGGCCTTAAGGTTACTTATAAGTCTCACTGCAGAGGGAGTTTAGTGGGTGTAGCTTGTGTGCACGTACATACACAGATCTTGTGTATGTGTGTATAAATGTGTGTGTCTGGGCTTGGCTATGTTGAGCTGGACTCATGCCAGGTTTAGGCCTTCTCCTCTGCAACGCAGAGGCCCAATCTGGCCAGCCATTGTTCCTGTGTTTTGTGGAGCTGCTGCAGAGCTGAGCATGAGCGCTCCGTACCCTCCCTTTCCTTTCTATCCTTCCTAATCTCCTTCCTCGCCTCGTTTGCTCTTCCGTATTTGTTCCTTATCTCCCCTATACCCTCGCTTTCCTCACAGTTTTCTTCTATTTTTGTGCTTCTACAGAAAGAAGAGCCATTAGACGAATATCCTGAGCCTACAGACCTCAAAATCAAGTCCTCGCCCCCTCCGCTCCGTGACATCAGCACCCAACACAACAATGACGACCAGACGGAACCCGTAGACCTGTCCCTCAACAAGCCCCGCCCTTCCCTTCCGGTAGCCACAGCAACCTCCACCCCTGCAAACCCGCCTCCTCACAACATCACGGTGAGCGCCACCATCCCGGCGGTGCTGTCGCCGGGCTCCATCCTGGCGTCCACGCAAGGGGTTGGAGGTCAGCAGATCCTGCATGTCATCCACACCATACCCTCTGTGACCATGCCCAGTAAAATGGGGCAGCTGCAGACCATCCCCGTGGTGGTGCAGTCCTTACCGGTGGTCTACACAACCATACCCACAGACGGAGTGGCTACCGCCGCCATCACAGTACCTCTCATCGGAAGCGACGGGCGGTCGGAGGGATCAGGTAATATGGCTGTGTCCTATTGCACATGCTCGGTTGTAGCGCTAGTAGTCTAGCTTTAAAGTCTCATTTTATCATACTGTTCTTTAATTTGGTATGGCACACATTGTTCTAGTTTCAGGTCACAGCCAATTGTGCTCTGACCTTTTAATTGAAAGAGATATAGGATGAGCATCCACAACCTCATAAATCTATATAATAGCTACAATAGTAGGGTTGGGAATCATGAACCTGTTCTTATTCAAAACTTTTTTACAACATACCGTATCCGTATGCTTTTCTTGATGTTCTGTTGGTGGAGCGTGTGAGAACAGAACAACCTAATAAAATACACAACATATACATTAGAGACACTTTGCCGTTGTCATGACGTTTATGGTACGTTTTATTTTTGATGGTTATATGCAAGCTTTCAAGCAAGAGTCATTAATATTAGAAGTCATTGTAAAAAGATTTTTGTGGCGTATGTGCTGCTTTACCGATGATAGGCCTCCAAATCCAAGCAAAGTGTTTCTTTGATGTGAGCAACTGATCAACTTTTTTTTTCTAATTTGTTTCCAGGACAGTCAAGTGGTTTAAAATTGTATTAAATGTATTGCGATATTACATATTAATCAGTATAATATTATTAGAAATTTAATGTTTAAATTAATTTATTAATGTCTTAATGGTTTTGTAGTTTAAGTATTTTTGAGTATGTTTTTAGTGAAAGAGCCACACAAGATGCGCTACAATTTGAAAGCTTGGGGTCAGTAAGATGTTTTTAAAAAAACATTCATAAAGGATGTTTAAAGCATTTATTCAGAAAGGATGCATTAAATTGATCACATGTCTATTTCCATTTCAAATCAGTTTTCTGTTCATCAAAGAATCCTGAAAAAAAAGTATTACTGTTTCCACAAAAATATTTGGCAGCACAACCGTTTTCAACATTGATTATAATACGAAATGTTTCTTGAGCACGAGCATATTAGAAAGATTTTTTTTAAGGATCATGTGACAGTAAAGACTGGAAAATTCAGCTTTGCCATCAAATAAATTAATTACATTTGAAAATATATTCAGATTGAAAACAGTTATTTTAAATTGTAATAAAAACTTTTTTTTTTGGATCAAATAAATATTGCATTAATGAACATAAGGGACTTCTTTTAAAAACATGAAAAAAGTCCTACTGAATATTTCTCAAACTGCATTAAATTGCGCAAGAAATTAAAGTACAAATCTGCTTTAATTCAATGATAACTTTCTGTAAACTTTATAGATGTTACATGTGTTAAGATCAATAAAGATCAGTTTTAGAAATTTTCAGCAGTTGTAGTGTTAAAGGGTTAGTTCACCCAAAAATGAAAATTAGCCCATAAATTACTCACCCTCAAGTCATCCTATGTGTATATGGCTTTCTTCTTTCAGACGAATCCAGTCGGAGTTATATTAAAAAGTGTCTTTGAACTTTCAAGCTGTTTAATGGCACTCAGTGGGTGTTGCATGCATCAGTCCAAAAAGAAGTTAAATAAAAAGCGCCCATCCATAAAAAAAGTGTCTCACACGGCTCCGGGGGGTGAACAAAGGCCTTCTTTAGCGAATTGATGCTTTTTTGTAAGAAAAATACCCATATTCAAAACGTAATAATCTCTTTAATCTAGCTTGCGCTCACTGTTGTACACTGGAAGCAGTTCCGGGGGAATGACGTAAGAGGTCGGCTTTGCGCATGCGCCGCTCAGAAGTGATGCATGCGGAAGCGCAGGGGAGAGATCAAAACAAAACAATGGTGAAGAATTAGAAGTACAAAACGAGGATTTGTAAAGAAGAATGTCAGAGGATTTCGATATAAGCCAAGAGGAGACTTTGCTAAAGTAAGGAAACTTTGCTTCCTTTGATCCTGTTAACAAACGTTGGTTTTCACGAGACTCACCGGCGCATGCGCAACGCTGACCTCATACCCCCTCAGCCCGGAACTGCTTCCGTGTACAACTGTTGGCGCAAGCTACATTAAAATGATTATTACATTTTGAATATGGATATTTTTCGTACAAAGACACATCGATTCGCTTTTTTTTTTATGGATGGGCACTTTTTATTTAACTTGTTTTTGAATGGTGCATGCAAGAGCCGCTGAGTGCCATGAAACAGCTTGAAAGATCAAAGACAATTTTTTATATAACTCCGATTGGATTCGTCTGATAGAAGAAAGTCATATACACCTAGGATGACTTGAGGGTGAGTAATTTATGGGCTAATTTTCATTTTTGGGTGAACTAACCCGTTAAATTGAATGAATCTGTTAATGCTTTTAAACCTATTTAATTGCATCATTAACTTTGACAGCTCTCATTATAACCATTTTGTTGAAATCTGAAATGATTAATCTCATCATTTGACAGGCTACTATAAGTCTTATTTTCCAAATATTGTCTATTCTTTCTTCCTCAAAACTACTAAAAGGCTCATTAAGGAACCCAAATCATTAAATGGAATAGAGGCAGGATCATTTATTACTTTACAAATCCCCATCCCTATTCAGTAAAGTGACATACTCTTACTCGGGTAGAAATGTTCTTGTAGGCATGCATGAATTGGCATTGTGCAGTGTGTCAAAAGCAAGAATCCAAATATGAGCCTGGGATGGATCTTGTCTTCTCTTTATGAAACTGTCTTTTAGTTCTTCCGCCCATTTCCTTTAGGCGGTCACACCCTTGGTCTCGCCCTCTTGCAGTTTTGCGCCATTGCCGTTTAGTTATCAGCATACAGACGCTGCTTCATCCCACACATGTGGATGTGCATATAAAAGACACAAAAGATGATTTCAGGGCGAGGCAGATGTAAGCTTAAACTTTTATTTAAAGGAGATAATGAAGCAAATCTTACCGGCCTTTATTAAAAAGGTGTTATGGCTAAGGAAAAAGTACACGCTGTGTTACAGTTTCACTCATGAAAAGGGATTTTTGAGGCCTCTGAAGCCTTTTTGTTTTAAAGAAATATGTTGCATCAGCTTTTGACATAGCATTTATCTTTTAAGTAGGAAAAATTATAAAACTTTACTGTAGTAGCCATAGTTTCCCACAAATACCATAGTAACAATGGTTGGTTAGTGGTCTTTCTAGGCACTATTACTTAGGGGTTTGTAGAAATGCCTAACCCTAAGTATTAAACTTTGGTGCATAAATTGTCCCAAGACAAAACTGTGGTTATTTTTGAGAGAGGAACCATTGATATTTACATTTAAGACTTAAAGGGGTCATATGATGCTTTTTTAAAGATCATTATTTTGTGTATTTGGTGTAACAGAATATGTTGACATGCTTTAATGTTCAAAAAACACATTACTTTTAAAATACTGTACATTATTGTAGGTCCTCTATGCCCCGCCTCTCTCAAACGCTTAGTTTTCTACAAAGTCCCTCCTTCTGACAAGCGCAGTCTGCTCTGATTGGCCAGCTGACCCAGTGCATTGTGATTGGCCGAACACCGCAAGCACGCGTCGGAAATGTAACGCCCCTTACCATAATCGCGAGATTCATCTTTCAAAATAAATGTAAAGACAGTAAATAATGTCAGTTTTACCATCAGTTCAAGCCCGAAAGGGGAACGGAGTCGCGTGACAGACACAGTGAAGAAGCTGGTATGTGTGGAGTACACAAGCCACGGTTAAGACCGCTGACTCCACTATGATCTCTCTCTCACTCTCTGTCTCACACACACACACACACACACACACACGCACACGATGCGCAAAACTCCGCATTTGAACAGTCAATAGCAAATACTTAAACTAATATCAAAACAGTAGCTGATTCAGAAGCGCCAGATTGTCATAGCAAAGTCAGAATGACCTCTTCTCCTAGGTTCACGAAACGGTCGTCCATAAAATGCATTGCTGTTCTGTTGTAAGTAATCTTAAAGATTCCTAAATGCATCTACTTTCAGAAGGCCAAATAAAGTGTTTTTGCTTTCACACTGAAACACAGCGTCTCCCTGACATGGCTGCTTCAGCACTAACTGCGGTTACTGAAACCACGCCTTCTTTCTTTGCGTGCACATTTGGGCCGCATTATGCTAATATTTCCACATAGTGAGGTAGATATGTGGGGGCGTGTTAGAACGAGCCGTTTTAGGGGGGCGTTGCAGAGTCTTAACTTTGATAAAGAATATCTCTTTGGTTTTGAGACTTTAGTCTTTGCAACTTCAAGGATCTTATCTATGCACAATCAGCTTGTAACACTCTAAAGAGAAAGGAAAACTTGAAATTGCATCATATGACCCCTTTAAGTTTTCTTCACAAAAAATTGGGTCTTTCCTTACTTCACCCCTCTTTAGAGCGAAATGCTTCCCTTTTAATCTCACTGCTTTCAAGTTCCCCTGAAAAGACATCATGCAGGTCTTGGACCGTAATAAGAACATTAAAACACAAAAAGTGCTGAATAAAATGTGCTGAATGTTTTTTTTTAATAGAAGAACCCCACCCAAATAAAACTATGGAAAAAAAAAACACTGATGCTTGTTTAACACACTAATACAACCCCAAAATATGAACTCAGGGAGGAGTTGTGCTTGGCTGTTTTTTTTTTCTCGGTTATTAACTTTGTGTGTAGCTCCGTGAAACCCAGTTGAATGTAATGGACAGATTATGAAGGTCAGCGGATTGTGTTATTTGGGTGGGGACCATCTTCAAAGAGACCGTAATGTAGATCAGTTTTTTTTTGGACTCAATTTATGGGAAAACTACCAAGGTGGAGGACTCACAGTGCTTTATTGAGCAAGCCCATTGCACCCCATATTGTCTCGAGTGAGAGGCCGTACATGAAGTATCTCTGTATATAGGTTTTTTGTCTTTTGAGTAATGTGGGGCAGTTGGGGTTGAGGAGAGGAGACAATTAATGAAAGGACAGCACCCTTCCCCCTTTCATTTGGAAGGTAATCTTTGAATACTCGGGGGGCTTCTACAAATCATCTCCTCTGTGGCGGGTTGAAGGTCATGTCCAGAGATCTCAGGCCAGAACGTAACTATCCACACCCTGTGTCAATATGGAACATGTATTTAACTTGTAATATTTTTTTCCTCTTTTTCTTTGTCCTGTAGACTTGAGAACTGGTGCCTTTGACGATAGCAAGACAATTATTATTAATATTATTATTATCAGGCTAGTATTCATATCTAATTAATATTAGGGCTTATTTGTTCCATCATATTTCTTTTCCCGCGTTTTTACCGTATTGCGCGTTATAACCAATCACACATTATTCCGATGAGTTTAAGAATGCAGCGGCCAATCAGAGGCGTTCAGATGAGTCATCGCTGAAACACTGGAGTTTTGTTGTTCAGTGCGCTCACTGACGGATTTCTGCTCTCTCGCAAATTCTCTCATCATAAACAACAAAGTGCAGATGCATAGATATGTATAGATGCATATATATATATATCTATGTGCAGATGTACGTGCGATGTAAGTATAAGAGGTTTATTCATCATACAGTGGAGATAGCTTCACTGATTATAACGGGAGTGTTTTATAAAAATGCATAAACTTGCACTAGACTGAAATCAGTGATGATGTTCTTTGATAATGTAAATAAATATTCTTTGTTCGTTTTCTGTAGATGCTTGTTTGAATAATTTAGGAAATGTAAGCATTATAATTAGTAACTTACAATGTTTCTATTAAATTGTTATCATGTAAAAAACAAATTCAGTCATATTAAAAATATTTTATGACATGACATTCATATGCTACTTGACTAAAGATATAATGTGTAGTTAATAGATTACAGTAACATTAGGCCGCTTTTAGCCTTACCCTGGAGTTGGTTCACTCTCCGGATATGAATCTAAGGAAGTAATTAAATAAATTAGCGTGATAATATCGTGTATCGGCGATAGCAGCCATATCACCCTGCAGCCCAAGACTGGTCGCCCACTGAAGCTAAGCAGGGTTGAGCCGGGTCAGTACCTGGATGGGAGACCTCCTGGGAAAACTAGGTTGCTGCTGGAAGAGGTGTTCGTGAGGGCAGCAGGGGGTGCTCACCCTGTGGTCTGTGTGGGTCCTAACGCCCCAGTGTAGTGACGTGGACACTATACTGACAAAAAGCACCGTCTTTCGGATGAGACGTTAAACCGAGGTCCTGACTCTCTGTGGTCATTAAAAAAATCCCAGGATGTCCTTCGAAAAAGAGTAAGGGTGTAACTCCGGCATCCTGGCCAAATTCGCCCATTGGCCTATGACCATCATGGCCTCCTAACCATCCCCATATCTGCTGATTGGCTTCATCACTCTGTCTCCTCTCCATCAATAAACTGGTTTGTGGTGGGCGTTCTGGCGCAGTATGGCTGCCGTCGCATCATCCAGGTGGATGCTGCACACACTGGTGGTGGTTGAGGAGATTCCCCCCTTCTATGTAAAGTGTTTTGAGTGCCCAGAAAAGCGCTATATAAATGTAAGGAAATATTATTATTATTATTATTATTATCTCACAGGCTGACGCGACAGGACGATATGACTATGGAGCATATCGCCCAACACTACTTCTCACAAATTTAAAATAATGTTCTGAATCAAATAGGGTCCTGGAAGTGATGTTGTTTGAATTAAGCTTATGGCAGGAAGGGCTTTCTGTATTTGATTTAATATGGCTTGTTTGAGAAATGGGCACAGTGCTCTACTCGCACCTTATTTCAGTGGGAGGCTTCTTAAACATGTGAACAGAACAACAGTGGGGTTTGAAAGTCTGAGACCACATTGCAAGAGCTGAGTTTTCTTTAGAACCACTTCTATTAAAAAAAAATTGGAACCAAATATAGATCAGTTCAATGTTCATTTTACATTGTTAGCTGGTTACCAAGGCAGCTTTTCTCATTTTCATTTACTTTATGTACTAAAGTAACTAAAACTGAAAATAAAAATTGAAATTGAAAAGCATATTAATAAACTGATAAATCTAAAAACTTACTAAAATTACAAAAATAAACAAAATTACTAACAACTTTTAAATTAAATTGAAAGCAGAAAATGTATATATTTGGATAAACGTTTATATAAGTATACTGTATATATTTCTTGCGCAATTTAATGAAGTTTGAGAAATATTCAGTAGGACTTTTTTCATGTTTTTAAAAGAAGTCCCTTATGTTCATTAATGCAATATTTATTTGATAAAAAAAAAACGTTTTTATTACAATTTAAAATAACTTTCTATAATATAATGTAATAACATATAAATATTAATATATATTCAAAATATTAATAATAATAGTAATGATAATAAAGGGTTAGATACTACAAAATGCTGAAATTAATTTTGATATTTCATTTGAGAATTTCACTCATATTTCTGTTTATTTATTTATTTTTATTTTTTCAGTGCGTATAAAGCCAGGCTCAACCTCTCCAGTCGAGTATCAGTCTGAAAGTGATGCTGAGAGTGGCACAGAGTCTGGATCGGCCTCTTTCAGCACCCAAGGGATGGAACCCAGGTGAGAGAGAGTGTATTTGTGTATCTATATACATCTATATATCTCCTTATGTATATATATATATATATGGTAGAGTGTCTGGCATCCTGGTCTAATGGCATCACTGCACCACTCCTCTGGACGATTATGTAACCTTCAACACACTGGAGGCCCATGGCTCTTTTTACGTTGATTATAAGCTTCTGTTGGGTGTGTGTGTTGCTGGGCAGGGTTCTCTTTTTAAACTGGGTGTAAACAATGTTACATAACTTGCAATGTCGTCACACCTTTGAAAGAGGGAGTAAAATGCAAAGAAGGACAGACAGAAGTGGCAGGGTAATGGGGCAGGATGGAGAACAAGAGGGTCTTTTGCTGGTGTGTGTATAATTGTTCGGACATGCGGTCAGATGATTGCTTGGAGAGAGAAAATTCGATGGAAATGAGTTGGGAGAAAGAGGAACGGGAGTGAACTGGTTAGCAGTCAGGGAGGGGAAAGGAAGAGGCTGAGAAAGAGAAAGAGTGAGGAAGGAACGGAGGGGAGAGAGACATGGGCTGAACAAAAAAACATCGCGGGGGAGGGGGGATTGGAGCGGGAATGGAAAGGGAGAGAGATCGGCATTGAACTGGAAGCTCTCCAGCTGTATGGAATTTAGATACACATACACGCCTGCTCTTCAGCCCTCCCTGGTGGCCAGTTAGGATTGTTGCACCAGGGGTCATGTCATGGTGCTATTTACATACATTCGTCATACTTCTGTGGCGCCCCAGAATCATTTTAAGTAGCGTTTTTACAGTGCCAGATTATTATATGTATGCATAGTAATTAGTGGATCATATTTGATTCTATTTTTAAAAAATTATTATTTAAAATCAGTAGGGTTTTTAGAACTGGTGTCACGTTTGCTGGCATCATGCGCACTAAAATTAATAAATGCCACTGCGCTTTTAAAAGATTTTTATGTAAAATAGTACAAATAAAAATAAGCTAAACATAAGCTAAGCAATGTGTAATTTAAACTAAATTTTAAATAAAATAATGGTCGTTTCCAAACTAGGGCTTGGCGATATAGCTAAAATGTTTATTTTCCCCCCTTTTTTCTCTCTCTCGATATATCAGTATTTTTGTAGATGCACTCAAAAAATTTTTAAAAGGAGATTTTTTTTTTCTCCCCCATGGAATATAAGTGATATGGATACAAAATATTTACAAAGTACTTAAAATTTGCACTAATTAAAATAAACAAACACAGTGATTACAAAATTAACATTTTAAAATCATTTGTACTTAAAAGTACCAAAAAAAAAAAATGCTTTTTTATTATTGTTATTGTTGTCAAAGACACTGTACCTTGAAGTGTTAATTGCTGAAATGTAAGGCTGTGCAGGCTAGTAAATGGAACACACAAGAAAGGGTGATTCATCTAAAAACTTGTTGATATCACCGTGCAGCGACATTTAACCTCCAGATTCTTGTTTGGAATGTCCAGGAAACTTTTTCAAAACAGTTATTATTGTTTGGTGCCATTAGTGGTGCAGAAATGACACGCTTCACCTTTAAGAGTGTCGCAATTACAAGTTTTTATTGCATCACTCGTCTAATTTGATCACTGTAATCCCAAGGATTATTGCTAGATAAATCAGTTTTACTCATGAAGATGTTTGTACCTGCCTTCACATGCAAAAATGCTCTCTTAACCTTTAGATTATCGGATAGGCTTAGGTATGACTTGAACTGGTTGCCACACCCTAATAACTAAAACGTGTCATGTTGTTTTCAGTATGAATACAGATGTGGACATCCAAGTTGACCCTGACTCACCAGACATGAAGAGAAGGCGCGTACACATGTGCGATTATGACGGCTGCAACAAAGTCTACACCAAGAGCTCGCATCTGAAAGCCCATCGCAGAATACACACAGGTATACCTTTTTCCTTGTTTATATAAAGTTAGGTCAGCTTTATATAGTGCTTTATACAATACAGATTGTTTCAAAGCAGCTTTACAGTGATAAAAAAGAACATAGTGATTCGATGATGCAAACAGAATTAAATTCTGCTGTAAAGCAGCTCTAAAAAGACAATTGCAAACAGTCATTATTCAGTTGAAATCAGTTCGTTGTTGATTCAGTAAGTTCATTAATTGTATCATGTGACACTGAAGACTGGAGCAGTGGCTGCTGAAAATGCAACTTTGCCATCACAGGAATAAATTACATTTAGAATTATTTTAATATAGAAAAATATATTTTTTTATAATGATATTTCACAGTATTTCTGCATTTTTTATTACATTAGTGTATATGTACATATATATCATGTTGATTGACATGGTGATGACTTTACAGGTGAAAAGCCATACCAGTGCACATGGGAGGGCTGTACCTGGCGCTTTGCCCGCTCGGACGAGCTGACGCGGCACTTTCGCAAGCACACCGGCATCAAACCCTTTCGCTGCACTGACTGCGACCGCAGCTTCTCCCGCTCTGACCACCTGGCACTTCATCGACGGCGCCACGTCATGATGTGAAACTCTTTGTACCCCTTCCTCCCCAGCCCTCAGGAGACATGCACGCCCATCCAGGGGTTCCAAATGCTATTGACGTCACCTCCCCTGTCTCCAGATGTGAACATATGTGTTAAATATGGAGGTATAAGGGGTGGCACGACCATATTGGTTACCCCTACTGGTTAGAACATGGCTGCAGTTTTCTGCCATGCCTCCAGAAGCCACAAACCACCCGTCCACTGGTGACCTCCACCGCCATCTAAATGCCTGATCATTAGCCATTACTTGAAGGGACTACAAGAAAGGCAAACTGCACGCAGCACTGCTATATCTATAACAGAGAATGATGACTGGGGAAGGTACCCCTTATTGAGATGATTCTTTAAAAACAAGTACAGAAAAACATGAGAAAGTAAAGGATTTTATGCAAGATGGATGCAAGAAGATGGTGAGGAAAAAGTAGAATTATGTAATAAATTTGATCATTTTAATGAGGTGGGTGGGTTGGAGATGCATCTACAGCTGCCTTGTTGAATTCGTACATTTTATCCAAACTTTTTGTTGTTCTAAATTTGTATACTCACGCTAGGGTTGGGCGATGTCTACCAAATTGGCATCGGACGATGTCTACAGTGAAACATCATGATGGACGATGACCTTGGGGTGGGCGGTGCGGGGTTAGGGGTGTGCCCTAACCGTGAAACAAATAATGCGTTATTCGGAGCCACTAAAAGGTTAGCCGCTTGCTAGCGGTAGCCTGTTGCATTACAGTACATGAAAGTTCACTTACCACATACACAGAGTAAGGAGAAATGTCTGATAGGACGATGGTGAATGATTTGCAGATTCTGAGCATCAATGACAAACATCTAATCTTGTCAAATATGTGGTAAGTACTGCTGCTTCATAGTATAGAGTCCTTGTGATCGCGAATCTCAAAAGTGAAAGTGAAAGTAAAATGAGAGCGCGCAATCGAAAGCGGTTTCAATAGTGGCTCCCTGATGCCCGCAATTTATATACAGTCGCCTATACTTACCCAATGAGATAATTGCGAGAAAAAGTATTGAAATATTTTTTTTATCCTCCCATCTCGTAGGCTATTTATTCCCTTTAGGGTTCGTGAGCTCGCTTTGTTCTCCGAGACGGGCGGGGTGGGGGGGGCGGGGGGTGGGGGGGGGGGGGGGGGGGGGGGATCACGATGTCAGCTTAACATCGTGGTGTCTGTCAGCCATTGGCAATGGACGATGGCATCGTCTATCGGCCCAACCCTAACTCACCCCAAACCCTACATTCGTTTTAGAGTCTGTATGTTTCTGTGTGGATGGAAATTGGCGTAGAGCACATTGTAAAGACAGCTGAAGATGTACCATGCCCTCTTTTAGTGTTTTTTTTCTTTCTTTTTAACAAATCAGTTGGGTGTTTTTCTGATATCTACCCTAACCCAAATGAGAAGTAGAGGCAGGGGGCTGACAAGACTGTGAATTTTTGTAAATTTTTTCTTAAATAGTATCTGTTGTCTAAGCATCAAAAGTAGGTGCAAAAAACAGTATTTGCTTTTTTTTGTTTGTTGTTTTTTAAAGATATTTTCATTGTAATTAATGGCGTCTAACAGAAATAACACCCATTAAAAGGTGTTCTTTCTCTTTATCTAACCTTCAAATATTATTTCATATGGCTGTGAAAAAAGTTTGAAAAAAGAAACAACTCGCAGGGATACGGGGAGATTTCTAAATTGGGATGTTTGTGTGTGTGTGTGTGTGTATAAGCACACTTGTTTGCATATTTGTAAAGAAGACATAATCAGAAATATAATAGTAGAGATGTCTAGATGCATTCTTACTTCTAGCCGATCAGAGCCTTAATTGAAGTAAACGTGCAAATCTGATTTGCGCAGCAGGTTTTCGGAGTTCCTCAGGGTTCGATACTGGGACCCCTATTTTTGTGAGGCACCCTGAAAATACCTATTTGCACCTAGTTCACAGTGACAAAACATGTCTTAACAGCTCCTGCCCTGATATGCATGATATGCAAAAATACCCCTCAACGCCCTCTCTCCCTTCTCCCCAAAATGCTGTTGATGTTACTTGACGTTAATGTCAAAAAAACATTGGGGAGGGTTAAATCTTTACGAAAGAAACATTAAATCTTTGAGGAGAGGGTACCTTTGACACATTTCTTCCCTCTAGCTTGCACTCATTGCCATGATCATAATTTCAATTGCTAGCAGCTGATTAAGTGCGCATTAAGACTTTTTTCAGAAGCAACGCTTGATTCCAGCCTTTGAGAGTTAAGTGCATGTCTGCAGCAGCTGCACGACCTTCAGAGAGCAATGCATTCGTAGATTTTGTATTGTTCTCTCGCTTCAACCCGAAAATGTTACTAAGCACATCTTTCTAGAAGAGTATATGCATTTGATTGCGATCCTTTCTTTTTTTAAAAACTTCATAGACATACAGACAATGAATAATTAAAGAGTTAATGTACATACTGTATATAATCTACAAAGTTCTTGAATAAATGTAATAGGTGGATTTCTATTTTTAACACTGACTAGATAATGTGAAATACTCGTTTTCGTTTAACTTTTTGTTGTTTCTTTGAAATGTATTTTTTTCTTTCTTTCTTTTTTTTTTCTTATTTAATCCCTTGAAACGAGTCCCCTATGTGTTGTACACCCCAAAAGTGTTGCATGGAGAGTAGTTCCTTTTTTCTTTTTTTTGAAGTTGGTGAGCATGTCAAAACATTGGTGCCCTTACAGACGTGGCCTAGAAGCACTGATAATCCACATGAAATCCATGAAATTTGTGCAACCACGGCCATTCGTAGCACATGCATGGCCTATTTCTAATTACTACAAGACACGCTGGTAAAACCTTCATATCATCCTAAATTGACATTATTCTATTCCAAGTAGGCATAACATTAGGAGTTGGCCCCTTATCAATGTTTAAGTGCCCACGGCTGAAATTTGTGACATCCTTGTCTATCTGAGCACGTTTGCATTCATCACTTGTATCTGATTTGTTTAAAATAGTGTGCTCGAACCATGAAAGGGTTTGGGTTTTGTGTGAGTGAATGTGTGCAAGTGAGATTATCATTCAATTCTGTTTTAAACTTTCTGAATCATAGGTATTTTATATTGAATGCAGTAACTTATGGGCCAGTACTATATTACTCAGTGCAATGCAGTTATCATTATAACAAAACAAGTAATTAATGTTATTTCTTTTGTATTTGTACAGAACAAGTGTGTAAAGATCAGAGAGGAAAATGTGAGCTTTTTGATACTGTGAGAAATGGTGTTAAAAGTCAGTTTCCCCTGTACAGTTGTGATTACCCACTCCTTTTATAGAATAAAATGTTGCACCGAGAGTGTTGTGTATAATAATTCAGGAATGGTCTATTTTGTCTAATTGTTTTGTAACTGATTTTATTTATTTATTTTTTTTAAAGAAAGACAAAAAAAACTGGCTCATTTTATTAAGATTAAATGAAGATTACTATAATTTAAGACCCAAAGCAGGAGGACGTGTTCTTGTAGCAACTTCCTTATTTCTGGCTTGGCACTTTTTTGGCATGAATATTCTCACAGGATGTCTTACTTGATAAAATCACATCACTGTTATAATGTAATTATAGAGTTTATATACTCATTTTTGTTTGTTCAAATATATAAATGACCCAAATAAAACAATTCGGTGTTCAGTGTCTTGAAGAACTCTGCTGTGCAACCATGTGGCGGTGCTGAGACGCCCTGCTGTTGTTTCAGGTTCAGCTGCAGCAGCGGTCTTTCGTGTTGCGCCCTCTAGTACACCACCAGGCCTACATGTCTAACAATTTATGTCAAAGCACTACTACAAAGTCAGTGTTCTCTTTTAAAGTCTTATCATTCCACTTACATCAAGTAGGTAAATATGTATTATGGTGAAATATTTGATAATTTTGTCAATAAAATGAATACTCATTTTTGTTTGTTCAAATATATAAATGACCCAAATAAAACAATTCGGTGTTCAGTGTCTTGAAGAACTCTGCTGTGCAACCATGTGGCGGTGCTGAGACGCCCTGCTGTTGTTTCAGGTTCAGCTGCAGCAGCGGTCTTTCGTGTTGCGCCCTCTAGTACACCACCAGGCCTACATGTCTAACAATTTATGTCAAAGCACTACTACAAAGTCAGTGTTCTCTTTTAAAGTCTTATCATTCCACTTACATCAAGTAGGTAAATATGTATTATGGTGAAATATTTGATAATTTTGTCAATAAAATTGCCCGGCATGGTCTAACCATAGTCAAAGTCCAACGTTGTAACTCGGTCAGGACTTTAAAGTTCATATTAAGTGGTGCTAGCACTTTGTTTGTTCCTGAAATTATATTACCCCAGTGTCTGGGGGGGGGGGGTAAATTATGGTCAAAACAATCTTTATGACACTCACTTCTCAACTGGTGCAATAATGATTAACACTGACCCTGAGATACAATTACAAAGCTTAGCCTATACTTGGGTTTTCGAGCGATGCGCATTTATTGATCGTTCTTTACAGCAATTTCAACAAATGTCAGACAGCTGACATGTAACCCATCTGAAATATTTGAAAAGACTGTGAAAGACTATCTGACGCTCTCCATTTCTGTCAAGCGGTAGACTATAAGGGGCAAGTTTTAACTGGATTCGCGCTGCTGCTCTAAGCACAGTTAACACCTCAGGAATGAGTGAGGCTTTAAACTAATTCTCAACAACAGCTTTACTTTTCTTCACAGCAGTAGCGCTCACTGTTTTTTACATGGTTACATATTTTCATTTTCACAGCTGCTGTAGGCTACTATAGTAAAATGGGTGTTCCCCCCATAAATCAACGTCGCTTATTGTAGGCTCATGCAGTAGAAATTATCTTGTCAGACTCTAATTATTAGTAGCCTATCTATTTTAACTAAAATGCGTTCCCCACCCAATTTTAGTCCTTCGCTAACTGCAATTGTACTATTAGTATACCATTATTTTTTTTTTAAAGCTGACTCACTGTTTTAACAATGCAACGGTTAACACCCTGTTGAAAAAAACAGCATATGCTGGTTAGGTATGTTTTGACACTGGGATGCTGGTTTAAGCTGGTCCTTTTGCTGGCCATGTGCTGGCAAAGGACCAGCTTAAACCAGCAAAGGACCAGCTTAAACCAGCAAAGGACCAGCATAAACCAGCAAAGGACCAGCTTAAACCAGCATCCCAGCGTCAAAACATACCTAACCAACATATGCTGGATTTTTCAACAGGGCAATATAATCGGAGTAAGTTAATGCTTAAAACAGGTGTGATTGTTTAATAGAAAATTTGGCGAAATTCGGGAAACATGTTTGCCTTCATGCTATGCACCTTAAACAATTTTAAAACCATTCGTTATATAGCTACCCCTAAGCCTATTGCCTCTGCAGTTGTGATTAAGTCAAGGTTAGAACAATAATTAACTACAACGGTTTGAAAAAAAAAGGTAAATACCTTACTAGTTTTAAAAGTAAGATTTAAGTTGTCTCCTAGAATATGAAATAGGAATAGATGCATATAAGCCACCTTCTTAGCATATAGTTTCAAGAACATTGTTCCTTATAAATATAACATGGCTAACATGGAAATATCTGTCTCCGTCACATAAGTATTAACCAGGTATTCAAATGACATTCTTACGACCTTATTCATAGTCCTAGCACCTAAGCATGCTAGCATGCAACACTATGACTAGAAACTACAACACAAAATGTAATTATTCTTTTATTTTCAAAATTCTGTATTCAAACAAGTACATACAAAATGTTAAACTGATCATTTAGTAGGCCTACGCAAGATCTACAAACTCAATTCACCTACAGTCAAGACAAAAAAAATCCCATTTGTTCATAAAAACAATTATCTTCAAAGAGTAAAATATTTACAAGTAGTTTAACTTTAACTACAGTATGTACAGTATTTTTGATCCATCAGAGTTCCCCTCATAAGTGAAGGACATGTACACAAATAAAAGGAACTTGAGAACTTAAGCATTTATAAACTGCAGTCACTAGACAGGCCTCACGGGAAGTACAAAAGGCAAATGCTACAATGTACACAACTAATATGAATAAATTGTTCTTGGGAGAAGTGAGGGATTGATGCGCTTTCTTCATTCATTTTAAATTTTACGTGACAATGCTGCATTTATTTCATGAAAAACAATCAAATGTCTTGTGAAATACATGTGAATAGCAAATATTCTTCTGGAAATTTGGCACACATGCTCAAATGCTTTTGTGAGCTCATTCGTCTCATTCATCAGCCTTTTTTCTGTCATTCAAAGAGCCGAAATGTCAAACAGATGACTGATCGGAGCGCTTTTTTTTTTTAAACACAGTCTCGTAAAGATCTGTATCCATGGATACACAACTGTGAGAACATCAAACATTAGGGTTACTATTTTTTTTATTGTAGCATTTTACCTAAAAGCCAACAACTTTGCGTGAGGGGGAAATTCCATATAAATAGTTACAGTCGTTCAAAATTACCTTGGAATTAATGAATCAAACTTTACATTTCAAGTTATTAGGAGTCCCAAAGGAACATTTTCAAATTTAGACAAAGCGGATGGAGGTCAAGTATAAAATTCATAACATCTTTTCACATTAATCCACAGACATACACACATACAAAACATATGTACAGTAGAATACATTCCGTTGGAGCTCTTTGCTGTTATGGTGTTGTGATGTCCAGTCCTCTTCATGACAATCTAAATGTTTGGAGTGCTGGTGGTACGGCAAAGTTTTCATTAGTTTGATCTTCATACATAAGTGACTGTGAAATATTTAGAACAATAAAACTGCTATAAAAATTGAAAAAGTAAGTTTGTTAGTTTTGATGGCGCTTCATGTGCAGTGCCAGGTGGTCTGAACGAGAGAAGCAGCGACTGCAGGCAACACATTTGAAGGGTTTTGCGCCGGTGTGTTTGCGGAAATGCCGTGTCAGTTCGTCCGAGCGGGCAAAACGCCAGTCACATCCTTCCCAGCTGCACTGGTATGGCTTCTCACCTATTATGATAAAAATCACAACAAAAGTTAGATCATGTTGATTTAGTTTTAAAAAACAGTTTTCTATGCATCGGTTTTCTGTTGCAATGTAATTAATTCCTGTGATGGCAAAGCTGAAGTTTCAGCAGCCATTACTTCAGTCTTTAGTGTCACATGATTCTTCAGAAATCATTCTAATATGCTGATTTGATACTCAATTATCAACAATTGTTCTTATCAATGTTGACATTTTTATTTATTTTTTGCTGCTTAATATTTTTGTGCACTGTAAAAAAAAAATCCGTAAAATTTACGGTAAAAAAAAACGGCAGCTGTGGTTAGCGGAATTTTACCGTAAAAAATACGGTAGCAACGTTTTAGGTTTTACGGTTTTAACTTAAATTTACAGTTAAATACCGTAATTTCATTAACTGATATAATGTTAATATACCAACCTATTGAAGTACTGAAATCTGTTTTGTACCTTTGTAATACACCAATAACCACCAAATGCAGGTGGTGATGAGAAAGTCACATGATGAACCAAAGCCCATCACAAGCAGCTTTTAAATAATAACATGTACAGAAGGTGCACAGTGTCATTGAAACTTGAAACAATGCAATAAACATTAATTTATCAACATTAGGTGTAACACACAACCCTAATATACAAAACTGATAAGAAAAAAACTAAGAAGAAACAGTTATTTCAACAAAAAAATATCAAATTTGAAATGTAACGCAGGGAATTCTGGGAATGTCAATTTTGGTTATTCACTGTAAATTATAGTCTTTTTTTTACTTCCAAAACCGGTATACTACCGTCAAATTAATGTCCAATACATGTAATGTTTAATACAGTTTTTCACTGTATATAGTAGGGGAATTTACCGTTAACCATTTAACAGGTTTTTACTGTAGCATTTTTACAGTCTTTTACTGTTAAATTCACGGTCATTTTTTACAGTGTGGCAACCTTCATAGTTTTTTTCAGGATTCTTTGATGAATAGAAAGGTCATTGAACAGCATTTATTTGAAATATATCTTTTTTCTCTCCTATTATAAATGCCTTTACTGTCTCTTTTGATCGATGTAATGCATCCTTGTTCAATAAAAGTATGAATTTCTTTCTTTCTTTTTAAAAAAAAAAAATCATAACCCAAACTTTTGAATGGTAGTGTACCATGGTTTCCATAAAAAATAAGCATCAAAAACTGTTTTCAACATTGATAAAATTTCTTGAGCAGCAAATCAGCATATTTGAATAATTTCTGAAGAATCATGTGACACTGAAGATTGGAGTAATGATGCTGAAAATTCAGCTTTGCCATCACAGCAATAAATTACATTTTACAATATATTCAAATAGGAAAAAAAACACTTTAAACTTAAACAACTGAAAAAATTCGGAATTATTCCAAACGTTTGGCAAATAGAAAAATTTCCAAAAATAAATGACTGTCATTATTTTAATCCAAGGTGACGTTTCAAAAGGCCAGGGTCATACAAAGCCCAGCTTGTGTATCGTGACATTTTTAAATGGCAGTTATAGAGGAATTAGACGTGTGTGTGCTTGTGGTTTTGAGAGTAATACAACTCCTATGTGTAAACACGGAAGTCATTTACATGGTGCTTCACACACTCTGATAAGATCTGACATTGTGAGGTTTGCCACAGCACTGAATCCTGACGAGCCAAGTTCAGAGTGAACAGATCATTCATGTGACCCCAAACTTTTGAAACTACCACTATTCATAAATACAGTACAGTAATAGTGTGTATCTGTATGTTTGTGCACGATGGAGAGAAAAAGTGAAGGGAAAAGAGAAAGTTTCATGATATTTCATGACAGCGAGAGTTTGACTGATAGATGTAAATAGGTGTTTTTGTTTGCTCGCTTTTCATGTACAATAGGTTTGTGTTCAATGCTTGAAATAAATCTTTATTTAGTACAGGTATATTGTTGTGCATGTCCTGAATTATTTTGAGAAGGGCCTTTTTTATTTTTAAACCACACCTTCCAATAGTATCATTTTTACCATCCATAAATATTTCTTACTGCCCACGAGTTTCTTAAAAAAAAATCCATATATTCACAACACCATTTAAATTTATTTTTAAATGTAATTTATTCCTGTGATGCAAAGCTACATTTTCAGCAGCCATTACTGGTCTTCAGTGTCACATAATTCCTCATAAATCATTCTGATTTGGTGTTCAAGAAACATTTTTTCTTATTATCAATGTTACAATGACAAGCAGCTTATTTTTGCTGAAACAATTTTTTTCAAGATTCTTTAATGAGTAAAAAACTCAAAAGAACAGGATTTATTTCAAATAGAAATAACTTGCAACATTTTAAATGTCTTTAATGTTACTTCTGATCAATTGAATGCATCATTGCTGAATAAAAATATTAATTTCTTATTAATATGTGTCTCTGCTTCTCATGAAGATTATAGACATTTTTAACTTTCATTTGTCACTTTGGACACTTTTAATTATAGTCCAATAAACACTACACTGTAAAAAAAACAAAAATCCATAAAATGTACTGTAAAAAAACGGCAGCTGTGGTTGCCGGAATTTTACCGTAAAAAATACGGTAGCAACATTTTAGGTTTTACGGTTTTAACTTAAATGTACAGTTAAATACCGTAATTTCATTAACTGATATAATGTTAATATACCAATCTATTAAAGTACTGAAATATGTTTTGTACCTTTGTAATACACTGATAACCACCAAATGCAAGTCACATGATGAACCAAAGCCCATCACAAGCAGCTTTTAAATAATAACATATATAGAAGGTGCACAGTGTTATTCACACAAACACCATTGTGGTAACACACATGAAACTGAAATAATGCAATAAACATTAATTTAACAACATTAGGTGTAACATACAACCCTAATATAGAAAACTGATAAGAAAATTTTTTGAAGAAACAGTTATTTCAACAAAAAAACCCCCATCAAATTTGAAATGTAATGCAGGGAATTCTGGGAATGTCAGTTTACAGTTATTCACTGTAAATTATACAGTCTTTTTCACTTCCAAAAATGGTATGCTACCGTAAAATTATATGTAATGTCCAAAACAGTTTTTCCAAAGTATATAGTAGGGGAATTTACCGTTTACCATTTAACAGGTTTTTACTGTAGCATTTTTACAGTCTTTTACCGTTAAATTCACGGTCATTTTTTACAGTGTAGTTTTCAAGAAAAGTTGTTTAACCACATAACATCAAACAATAATTGTTTTGAAACACAATGTTTCAGTTCAACCTACTAACTTCACCACAGAGAAACTACACAGCTCTCAGAAATAACTGAATAGAGCACAATTTTAGCTCTTTGACTGGCTCTTTGAATAGTGTCGAAAGCTGGCTCTTTTAGCTTAGTGCTCATCCCTCCCCCTTTATCTATATGTGAAACAGAATTGAAAATGAGATGTCCTTTTAACAATCTGACGAAGGTCTCCAATAGCTCAGGGTTTTAAATTAATGCCCCCATCAAACACTTCAGCTTGTGGAATCTATGTTTAAGGGCCAACAAGTTCAAACAACAGAGATATTACTTGGTTAGTTGGAGGTTGTGCAATGGCTAACCTGTTATCGCTTAAGCATTTTACTGCACACGCGCACACTCTCTCTCTCTCTCACACACACACACACACACACACACACACACACACACACACACACACACACACACACTATAAAGACAAAAATGTGGAAGTTGCATTTTGTTAATCACCTATTTCACCATCATAACAATATTAAAAACAACAATCAGTATTAACCAGATTCACTTAAATCTATTAAGAATACTAATCAATAACAATCGCTAATAATCACCACAAACTTGCATGAATACCCATAAAATCACCATCGAAAGCTCTATATCAGTGGATTCTGTTATAGGAAGGTGGGAAACAAGTTCAATTACTACAGGGCTTTCACAAACGCAGCAATTGCCCTTAAAGCAATTAGTTGAAAAATCATCACTAGCATTGTGAAATGTCCATGTACTTTTGAGTCCATTAATTTTTCGTTTAAAAAAAAATGAAAAAAGAACAGTTGTTGTATTTTTAAATTCTATGTTGAAAACCAAAATTTAAATTAGAACTGTACACACAAAATGCTGCCTGAAAAAGTAAAATATTTACTTATTTTCAAATTTTTGTTTGACCTTTTGCACCTTTAATAAACATTTTCAAAATGCACAAATATAGAAAAGTATAGATTTTACAAGTTTTCTTTGGTCGAATGATAAGTAATGCTTTTCCTGCACGTTCAGTTGAGAACTTGAGCCGTCCCTGAAACAATGCAGAGACCTAATACATTAGGCCTACTTTAAAATAAGATTTAAAAATTTACATTGCAGAATCCTACAAACTTTATCGTCATGAAATTATATATTGGGGTATAATTTTGTCTTAATTTTGTGTACTATCTGGGTCACCATAACGGAGAGGACCATGCATGGTCGCTCAAAGCACGTACAGTACATCTTGATAGAGCACTATAAAGGAGGCTTTAATATGGTAAATATATAAATATAATTTATATAAAATTATAATTTCTCTCACTTCTCCAGATACAGGCAGGCCTGGTTCCAGAATCAAATCACCGAGACTTCTGAAATTAGTGAGGGAGCTCTAGCCTTAATGTACAGGCGCATCTCAATAAATTAGAATGTCGTGGAAAAGTTCATTTATTTCAGTAATTCAATTCAAATTGTGAAACTCGTGTATTAAATAAATTCAATGCACACAGACTGAAGTAGTTGAAGTCTTTGGTTCTTTTAATTGTGATGATTTTGGCTCACATTTAACAAAAACCCACCAATTCACTATCTCAACAAATTAGAATACTTCATAAGACCAATAAAAAAACATTTTTAGTGAATTGTTGGCCTTCTGGAAAGTATGTTCATTTACTTTACATGTACTCAATACTTGGTAGGGGCTCCTTTTGCTTTAATTACTGCCTCAATTCAGCGTGGCATGGAGGTGATCAGTTTGTGGCACTGCTGAGGTGGTATGGAAGCCCAGGTTTCTTTGACAGTGGCCTTCAGCTCATCTGCATTTTTTGGTCTCTTGTTTCTCATTTTCCTCTTAACAATACCCCATAGATTTTCTATAGGGTTCAGGTCTGGTGAGTTTGCTGGCCAGTCAAGCACACCAACACCATAGCCATTTAACCGACTTTTGGTGCTGGAAAATCCTGCTGGAAAATGAAATCAGCATCTTCAAAAAGCTGGTCAGCAGAAGGAAGCATGAAGTGCTCCAAAATTTCTTGGTAAACGGGTGCAGTGACGTTGGTTTTCAAAAAACACAATGGACCAACACCAGCAGATGACATTGCACCCCAAATCATCACAGACTGTGGAAACTTAACACTGGACTTCAAGCAACTTGTGCTATGAGCTTCTCCACCCTTCCTCCAGACTCTAGGACCTTGGTTTCCAAATGAAATACAAAACTTGCTCTCATCTGAAAGGAGGACTTTGGACCACTGGGCAACAGTCCAGTTCTTCTTCTCCTTAGCCCAGGTAAGACGCCTCTGACGTTGTCTGTGGTTCAGGAGTGGCTTAACAATAGGAATACGACAACTGTAGCCAAATTCTTTGACACGTCTGTGTGTGGTGGCTCTTGATGCCTTGACCCCAGCCTCAGTCCATTCCTTGTGAAGTTCACTCAAATTCTTGAATCGATTTTGCTTGACAATCCTCATAAGGCTGCGGTTCTCTCGGTTGGTTGTGCATCTTTTTTTTTCACACTTTTTCCTTCCACTCAACTTTGTTAACATGCTTGGATACAGCACTCTGTGAACAGCCAGCTTCTTTGGCAATGAATGTTTGTGGCTTACCCTCCTTGTGAAGGGTGTAAATTATTGTCTTCTGGACAACTGTCAGATCAGCAGTCTTCCCCATGATTGTGTAGCCTAGTGAACCAAACTGAGAGACCATTTTGAAGGCTCAGGAAACCTTTGCAGGTGTTTTGAGTTGATTAGCTGATTGGCATGTCACCATATTCTAATTTGTTGAGATAGTGAATTGGTGGGTTTTTGTTAAATGTGAGCCAAAATCATCACAATTAAAAGAACCAAAGACTTAAACTACTTCAGTCTGTGTGCATTGAATTTATTTAATACACGAGTTTCACAATTTTTGTTGAATTAGAGTTGAATTACTGAAATAAATGAACTTTTCCACGACATTCTAATTTATTGAGATGCACCTGTATATACTACATCTATTTTGCCATTTTTGCCCTGTCCATTGTTATAGTTATCACTATCATTGCAATGATAGTGACATCCGCATATAAATGCTACATTTATATTCGGATGTCACTCCTGAATCTTTGTAGCGTGTGAGCGGTCACTGGTCCTCTTAGCATCATGAAAAACAAAACGCTTTTTCTAGCGGTGGGCGGACTGGTCTTACGGTCACGGTGAGGAATTCCCCTCCGGGGATACCCAAACCCGCCGGCACTGCGAAACCAGTGGAGCTCTCAAAAGAGCAGGCTGGACCCTCCCGGGGGGTACCACCTGTTTCTTCCGAGGCTCCCCCGACGATCGGATGTCGGTTGCAGCATCGGAGGGTGAGCCGGACTTTTCCGGGGATGAAGATCCGTCAGCGTTGCCGCCCTCTGGGCGGTCAGCAGTGCCGAAGACGGACCCGGAAATGATGGCTATGCTTTCCCGGGCCGCCGAGAGTGTCGGGCTCGAGTGGAATCTTCCACCGCGTCCCGAACCCTCAAGGTTGGACGATTGGTTTCTCAGGGTGGCACGCGCTGGTTCTCAGGGCCCCACCCCAGTGCCTTCCTTCCCGGAGGTGCATGATGAGATCGCTGGGTCATGGACAGCACCTTTCACTGCCAGAAACCGGCCCAGTGGCTCATCCTCCCTCACCACCCTCGATGGGGGTCCAGCGCGGGGGTACGCAGGAGTTCCCCAGGTGGAGCGGTCGGTTGCGATGCAATTGTGTCCACATGCCGCTACCACTTGGCGGGGCAAACCGTTGCTCCCCTCCCGGGCCTGTAGGCACTCGTCGGCCTTGATCGACACTGCTTATACGGCCTGTGGAGAAGCTGCGTCCGCCTTACATGCTTCGGCATTACTGCAAGTGCACCAGGTCACGGCACTGAGGGACTTGCACGAGGGTGGTCATGACCCGGAAGTTCTCAAAGAACTCCGCACCACGACGGACCTCGCGCTACGAGCGACGAAGGTTACGGCGCGGTCTCTGGGTCGTGCGATGTCCACTATGGTGGTCCAGGAGTGCCATCTCTGGCTGTGTCTGGCCTACATGCGCGAGACGGACAAGACAAGATTCTTAAACGTCCCCGTGTCCCAGACCGGCCTTCTCGGCTATGCGATTCAGTTCGCCCGGCGCCCTCCCAAGTTCAGGGGCATCCACTTTACGTCAGTGAAAGCAGCAGATGCCCCTGTCTTGCTTGCAGAGATCATAGTCCTACTGGCGAAGGACGCGATAGAGCCGGTCCCTCCAGCCGATATGAGGTCGGGGTTTTACAGCCCTTACTTCATTGTACCCAAGAAAGGACCTGCGCGTCATGGACCGGGCCCTTCACAGGCTCCCATTCAAGATGCTCACGCAGAAATGCATCTTCAGGTGTATCCGTCCCCAAGATTGGTTCGCAGCGATCGACCTGAAGGACGTGTACTTCCATGTTTCGATCCTTCCGCGCCACAGGCCATTCCTGCGGTTTGCGTTCGAAGGGGCGGGCATACCAGTACAAGGTCCTGCCCTTCGGGCTGTCCCTGTCACCCCGTGTCTTTACGAAAGTTACGGAGGCAGCCCTTGTTCCCATTAGAGAACAGGGCATTCGCATTCTCAACTACCTCGACGATTCGCTCATACTCGCTCAGTCTCAGGATCAGTTGTGAGAGCACAGGGATTTGGTGCTTTCACACCTCAGCCTGTTGGGCTTTCGGGTCAACTGGGCTTGCAGTGTCAGGGGTTTGGACAGGGCCCCAACTGTACTGGTACTTCAACTGCCTCGAGTTGCTGGCAGTGCACCTTGCCCTGGGCCATC
>NW_015505270.1:1109434-1109703 GCF_001515645.1 Sinocyclocheilus grahami | reverse complement strand
TCTAAGTGGCCTACCCCAAGAGGTAGTTGACACCATCACTTCAGTGAGGCACCGTCTACGAGACACGCCTACGCTTTGAACAATGCTATGTGATCAATGCTACAAAAACACGCTGAAAATAGAAACCTCTGAAGCTCTCCAGAGTTAAAACACAAATACACACTGGAGCATTTGGAAAATATGTTTTGCCAGTCTCCTATTTCTACTACTTCAACTGATGTGCTCTTGCTTTCGTTTCGTTTCATGTAGCACTCATGTAGAATCAGCCC
>NW_015505270.1:1084136-1105533 GCF_001515645.1 Sinocyclocheilus grahami | reverse complement strand
AGAGAACAGGGCATTCGCATTCTCAACTACCTCGACGATTCGCTCATACTCGCTCAGTCTCAGGATCAGTTGACAACAACCCAGCAAATGGGTTAATGTAAAAAACAAAACAAAAAAACAACAAGCTGGGTCATAATAACTCAGCATATATTCTGTCCAATAGGTAGGGTATTTATCCAGTGCAGGGTTTCCAAATAACCCAGAAATGGATGTATTTAAGCCAGCATTTTTTAGTGCGCGTTGCCGTTAACAGCCTACAGGCTATTTACACTAAACTTTTCCTTTGTCAAATAATTTATTTAGATTTCTTTTATGCGGGCTGTGAATGTTTTGTTTAAATTAAGTAAACAATGCAATGTGAGACTACTGTAGCTATAACGAACGCAACTTTGACGCGCATCTGATCGAAAGATAAACCGTGCGCTACTGTATACTGGAGATAGGCTATTTCAGTAAATTTAGCTTCGCTTAGTAATAACGTCTACAATAAATAAATAAATAAATATAGGCTAATCAATCACAGCTGATGTTTGTTTTTCCAGAGACAGTACACTAAACATTTTGTTTATGTAATTAACATGTTTAAATTGTCTAACAACAAAGCATTCAACACCAGAAGGATGCAGAGAACAATTCTAAAATCTTTTAGAGCTGCTTGGATTCAACTCACTTTATTTTCATCATGAAATAAAATTATATATCATTTGTCTGTGATTTTTATTAGTCATGTAGGATATGCTGTGACTGATATCATGTGCCTTACAAGCTTGGGATGCTGTTTGAGAAGCGTTTATAATAATAATTCCTTACATTTATATAGCGCTTTTCTGGGCACTCAAAGCGCTTTACATAGAAGGGGGGAATCTTCTGTATAGTAGAATACCTATAGGTTTTAATAAACAATAAGTTTAGTATCACATCGAATGCTATTGCGGTATAGTGAAACTGTGATGAGTCATCTAACGATAACAGATACACTTTCAAGCGAAATAATCATATTGATTCAAGCATTTAACATTTATGCAGTATTAATGAACAATACTGCACAAATTATACCAATCACGAAGATGGTCCTTATCGCTCCCAAACGCGTACAGTAACACGTACAGTAAAATACAGTAGGCTATACAACACCCCTATAGTTATGTGCAGTTCTATACTACCACCTGTTGGCGTAGTTGTGTAACTTAGAGAACACTTTCGTTATATCGAGAAGATCACGAGAAAATTAAGTCGTGATAACGAGAAAACAAGAAAGAAAAATAGTAATAATGCATGGCACTTCCGTAAAAACAGTGATATGTGACATATTCTATGCTTTTGTTTGCCAAAATAATGTAATGTTTTTGAATTACCTTAATTTGGGGAGCTTTTCTCAGTAAATATTTACATATAACTGTATTTAATTTACTGTGATAATCATGAATTATTTTACATTTTTTAAATGAATTGACTGCCCACTTTTACTATAGTGCAATAAACCACACAAGGCCATGTTTTACAGTGATTTTACCATGGTGGTTTTAGGCACTCTGCTTTGTGTCATGCCTAAAAATGCCCCTTAACTGTGATAAAATTAATGTAAGGCCCAAATCACTGTAATGCTTTAGTTTCATCCATGCTAATACTTCTTGCACAGCTGCAACATCTATTCTATTTCACAATGTACCACATGGGAACATACGTTTTGTACAAGCTTAAAAAGTTACGAAGTTACGTGAGTGAGAGATATGAACAATGCAGTGCTCTTTGACATTGCTTTTATTACAGTATAGAAACTATTCTGCCTTATTCTGTGATAAAAATGGAAAACAAAGTGTTTGCAGTATATAAACAAATCATAAAATTGTCATTAGGAATCTATAAGATAAAAATGATAGAATACAAATTACTGGTTATTGTCCAGCAGTGTATTTGATTCCTTAACCACTTAAAAGTAATTTAAAAGTAAGTTTATAATTGAAATTAATGGCTCAATCCTTTATGTAAACACCTAAATCGATCTGAGCTTGATCCAAAAGAAAGTTTACATAAAATAATTAGAAATAATCCATGGAAACACTAGAATTTGATTATTTTCTAAATCGGATTAAAAAATGGTGCCATGAAGCATATGCTTACATTCAAGCAGGCTTTCTTTGGTTCTGAACGGGCCGGCTGGACAATACACATGCGCAGAAGTTTTGTTCAGAACATGCAAGGCACATGTAGTGCAACATTTAGAGTTAATATAAACAGAACTTTCAGAATCTGAAATCGGATTCAATCTGGATGAAGAAAAGTATAGTGTATGTAAACATACCTACTGAGTGAGCGAGCTGAACCAGCTCAGTTTGGATTAATTCACAAAAAATAATTTTGACTGGTTTAGCACACCGTATCAATCATTCAAAGGAACCTTTTGTTCACAAATAAGACACGAAATGTCAAGATTATGACATACAGTACATTTTGTCTGTTCCTCACACAAAGCTACTGTAGAACATCAGAAGACTTGTAGGATACCTTTAAAGTGCTTTTGCACCGTTTATGAAGCTTGAGAAGCCTCAGTCTCCATTCATTGTAAGTGCATGGAAAAGTTCAGCAGAAGAAAGAAAATCATATAGACTTGCAATGACATTAGGGTGAATAAATAATATCATTTTCATTTTAGGGTATATATGTTAGAGTTTCATTTGATTTCTTACCTGTATGAGTCCTTTGGTGTGCTTTCAAGTGAGAGCTTTTTGTGTAAACTTTGGCGCATCCTGGTACAGAGAAAAATTGCCCAGATGTTAGTTCACAAACGTCCCTGATAATCTCTGCCAATCTTCAGGGTGGCATGGCACATGCAATCCAAAATTATTTACTGGAATGGCACACTAACCTGGGAAGTCACAATGATGAATCCTTCTCTTCTCCAGCTCAGGGTTGTTCCGTCGGTTGTATCTGGGTCCCGTGAGGACGCCGTAACCGTGGGCCATTAGAATGGAGTGAGGGGTCATCTGTCCAACCTTCATTCCAATTCTAGCCTGGTACTGCGGGGAAGGGTGAACAGAGGTAATGAGCTCTGCCTGGTTCTCGGGACTGCCGGGCTGGGAGTTGGGGGGCGACGGAGGCAAACTGTGCGGCTGGGGTGAAGTGTAGAACGGCTCGGGCATGACAAATTCGCCAGATTGTGTCGTCAAGGCCACTGTGTTCAGGTTGAGCATGGTCCTGCCGGATGCACCGATTCCATTTATCGATTGACTCTGGGAGAAAGTCATTGTGGTAAGGTCGCTACTGCTGACGGGCATGTGGTAGACTGCTGGCTGCTGGGGGCCGATGTGGAGCTCGTCTGTGACGCTTATGTCAGGTTTGATGAAGAGGCTGTTGACCGTCTGGGGCACGCTGAAGACGGAGGTGAATTCAGGGAGCGTCTGAATGCCACAGGGTTCATCTACCCCTGGCTCAGATTTGATCTGATGCACCTGAGGTTTGTTTGGACGATAAAGGCCCGTGCGAAGGTGTGTGGTATTGGGCATGATAACGTTGATGTTGAGACTGTAAGGGGCTGGCTTTTCATCTGCAAAATACTCATCCACCACTGAGGCACTTTCCCGACGGTACTTCTTATCCGTCATGTTTAGGTAAACCAGCGGGCTGCTCTGGGGCAAATATTTATCCATCTCCATCCGTGTCTGAAACAAAGAGAAGATGATTATGATTCAGTTAGGGCTGCACGATTATGACAAAAATCATAATTGTCGATTTTTCCCTTGAAATTGTAATTGCGATTATTAATTACGACTACCACAATTTACATTGATTGAATTATCTTTATACCATTGTTTGAAGTAACGGCATGCCATATTTTTATATGAAAATAAACAAGCTGAAAACACTAACTAAAAAACTGTTATTATTTATATAAGCCTCAAATGTCAACTATATTGGATTGGTTTCTTCTTTAAATAAAAAAAGTAAAAATTTGCATGGTAATATAATGTTATACTAAAACTAAAATTAAAACAATGGAAAAACCCTTAAGATAACATGTAGAAAGAAAAGAAAAAACACATCTTAAGCACGCAGAATAACATAAGTGGACTTTGAACGTTTAATTGCTGCTTTGAACAATTATATAATTGTGGCATCCGTAATTGTAATCGAATTAAATGTAAAATGTAAGTTACTCATTTGTTTTAATAATTTCCATCAGCCATAACCAGATATGCAATTGACAGGAAATTGATGAGCATTACTTTTTATATTATTCAAATAAAATTAAAAAAAAGTTTAATTTAGCAATTTATTAAATAAAAGTTCTTTATTTATGACTTCTTGTCAGAAAATAGCCAATGGCCATCTCTATTTTGGCAAAACGCCTAAACATTGCTTGTTGCAGCATAATTTATTTTCATTTTTTTTGCATCTAGTAGGCATAACTAAATTATTTTAAGTTGTAAAACAAGACCAGAACTGAAACTGAAATCCAAATTATGCATTCATTTAATTGCATGGAAAAGTTTTTCTCAATTTAATGAAGTTAACTGAATGTTTTTATTTTTGACTGCATGCAGTCCATGTTGATAGGTTGTGTGTGTGTTTTGGTAATTGGATTAGCTGCCGTCAAACTGAGATGTCTGCTCTGCCATTTTACCCTTTTCACTTCACCACAGCTGATAAAAAGATTTTATTTGAAAAAGGAAATCTGGCAAGCATACTATGTTATTGTCTTTCACAGTTGATTTGTGATTGCAACTCCTGGTACAAGTAGTGGGAGATCATTCCCTGCTCAAACCATGCACACAAAGCCAAGTTCAATGGAGCAGCTCTGCACAGTGCTCCAATACAGCACAGAGTAAACAGAAACCTCATAGGTGTGGTGGCCATGAAGGACTGGAACACAAAGCAAAACCAAAACAGTGACATGTGATAGCAAAAGGAGATATGGGCACAAACAATGTACAAAAATAGAATTCTAAAAACGAGTGCACCCTGGAGAGCCATTCAGGTGCAACGGTGCTGTAAACTCCTGAGACTGATAAATGAGGACTTTTGTGCGATAATGAAGAACCAGATTTACCAAACCAGTCAATTGGCAAGTCAAATGTGTGATGATGAAAAGGTTAGCACATGCAAAAACCTGAACAACCTAAATACCTGTCTTGAACAAAAATGTTCAGGGTTTACACAATCTGTAATGCAGCATGTGCTAACCAAAATAACCCCCAAAAATAACCAAAAAACATGCGAGACCACTAGTGAAAATGCTTATATTTAGCATATTTCTAATACACATATTACATTTCAAATTATGTTTATAAATATTTTATACTAAAATTTAAGACAGACAGACAGACAGACAGAATTTAATATAATATGAAATTATTTAAGTTTTGGAGTTTTGGTATATATATATATATATACACGTATATATGTTTCCAAGAACTAAGAATATGAGCAATCTTTTTTTAAAGAATTTTAATGCCATTGCAGACATTTGGATCCTAATTAAAACACACAGCTGCCTTTATTGTTGACCTTACTGCAGTCATTATATTTGACAATAAACATTTCAAAAGCACTGTAATGTCCAGCTGTCTGAAGTCAGACAGTCTATGTCAACAATAAGTCATGCATTGACAAAATGCATTTCCTTGGCAACCCACTGATGTGGTTTCATGTACAAATATCTTCATCCTTTCAGGTCATTCATACCCTAACATGTGAGGTCATGTACTCTCGGGGAATGTGAATGCTGACGCTTCTGCAGCTTTTGATATCGCTGTGGATGAGCCATTTATTGCAGACGATTGTACTCTCAGCGTTAATGTCAACAATTCCACCTTCATCAGGCCAGCTTTGGAAAGTTAAAACCAGGTAATTAATTGAAAATAGCTTTCGATTTATCTCCAGATCTGGCAAGCGTACCGCCGCTGCCCTTAGTCCTGGGCACAAACAGGCTTTGTGTTGTGTGGTACTGACAGAGAGGCAAGTGTCCTTGGCTATGGCTTCCGTTGGCCTTAGAGACCCGGTTCTGTTCACTGGGTTTGTGTGAGGAGAATGAATAGCAGCTGAACCCTGGCCCAAGAACTGAGTTAATGATTGAAGGACATTTACAACTGCTAAGTTATGTATTTTAGGGACCGATAACGGCTGGGAGCCGAGTTAGACATAAAAATAATCTTTGAGATATATAAGCCAGAGGTTTCCGTATTGCTCAGTATCGACGTTCGTTGAAAATACGGCTCACTTTCCGAAATTCTGGTAAATCTCATTCACTCTTTAAAGGGATAGTTCACCCAAAAATTCTGTCATCAAATCTCTCACCCACATGATGTGACCCACATGATGTGAAAAATGCTGACAGAATTTTTAGTTTTTGCTCAAAATTCATTATCAAATATCTTATCCATTATCCATTACAAAGCACATGAAGTTCAGAAGATTCAAAAAACGGCATGGTATGAGTCATCCGAATCGTTTCTCCAACATTAGATATCACAGCTTATTTCCGAGTACCCTGTTAGCCCAAAGAACACAAAAGGTCTTTCCCTTTGAAATAATCGTCTTTTATGGCCTAAAAGGAATTCAAAAAGATGGATATTTGTCCACAGACCCCCATAAAACCAGACCGATATAGGCTTCTTGTCTGTTTACTTGAGCCATAACAGCACAAATCATCCGAGGGCAGCAGTAAGAGAAAACAAAACCTTTGAGATGAAAATGATGTTTTATGGCTTTGGGGGAAATAGATAACAGTTGGTTTGGCTTTTCAGGACCATGACTAGTGAAGGAACCATCTTGGCTGCTCTTCACAGCTGTGGATATGACTACTGACTGCTGGTTTTGTAAATGAATGCAAGAGAGATGCGTGACACCACAAAACGATGTGACTCAGAGACACCCATATCTTTTGATTAGATGTGCCAAATCACTCATGTAATTAAGATCATCTTTATTCATAATCATGACTTTTGTTGGTTTCGGATTATTTTAGCAATCTAATTCCATTTACACTATGATTACGACTTTGATAGCAGGCACTTTTCCCAACAATTACTGGAGGTCATGAGGTCAGACATGTGCATCTCGTTATCAACCAAAAACAAGGGAACAGAAACCATGCGAAGACCCAGGCTGCTTCCTTCGGTGTAGCCAACAACCTACATGTTCCCTGTGGCCATTCGAACTTTTGAAGGAGTGCAACGAGTTCACCAGTCATAGGCTCAGCCAGTCATAAACAAGTGGTGTTCTAGTTAGGATGCCATACGATCCAACAGAGCACATTCGGTTTGCCTTTTAGACCCAACCATTTTCAGGTGTCATTGTGGACTCATTATCAGACATGATCATTAAAACAGAAAATAGAACAAAGAGCAAGCTATAGAGAAATCTGATTCTATAAATAAATTCGAAACATGTGGATTAATCAGAATTTTCTCTGTAGGCAAACTAAATATTAAACTTTTGACTAACACTGTCCCAGTGTTAAATGATTTTCTACAAATCAACTTGAAGTTACTGAGCATTTGTGTATTATTGTACCCCTAGGAAAACAAGAAGGTAATACAAGTAAATGGTTCTATTCTTTGATTCCTTTGCAGTACACTGTACATTTTAAACTAGACCATTTAAGAGAACAATATGACGTCAGTGTTTATTACAAAACATTTAGAGAAATGTGTCATTGCATAAAATAGCATTTACTTCACAAGTAATATCATTCGGATTTCTTTCAATTACTGAATAAAAAGACATGATTAAACATACCATGAGATTTGCTATTAATAGCAATACTAATACTGATAATAATAATAAACTGTATAAGCAACTTTTCATTTATATCAGGCTAAATTAATAAATGTAAACGCAATGCGAGACATACATACAGCAATTTAGTGGACTCTTATGTGCAGATGTATCATGCACACTTCAACGAGAACAGTTTACACAGCCTGAAAGAGATGTCTGTACTATTTTCAATATTTCATCAACAATGCTTAATTTTAAAAATAAATAAATAATATCCAGACACTTGCATTACAGGAAGCCTTTCATGAAGATGTTCTCTTACTGAGCAAGTGCTTTCTCTTAAAGTGCATTTGTTCTAATATACTTTTGGGATGTGAGGACATCGAAATATTTTAGTTTCCCAGGTAAGTCAGACACCACAGAGTGCCTGGCCATACCTGAGCCATTTCAACAGCGTTTCTTGCTAGCCTTACTGCGGGTTTGACGTCCTCAAACACAGACGAGTCCTCCGGCCCATCCGCGCTACACATCCGCACGGGTTTAAGCTGCGTGAAAACCGCCCTCTCTTCTGTATTCGGAGCGCCAACGGCCAGTCCTACACTTGCCATTTCTATTTGCAAATATCGAATATTATATTTTAAGCTTACTTTTATTTGCGAATACACATATACGGGATTATTGTAAACGTCCTTGTCGGTACATCCAGACGTGCGGTGTATCCAAAACTCTCCCTGTGTCCCTCAGGTAGCCTCACCTGTTGTAAAGTATCACATTGTGGACACGTACGGTAAAACATGAGTGACAGCTGCTTTAGCCATTCAGAGCGAAGGGAAGAGCGCCTCCTCCAATCACAGAACAGGTATTCACCTGAGAGGTGTATAACATGGAGGCGTTACTTTTCTGCATATCCATCAAGGACATTATACTAAGGCTATCGTATTGTAGACAGTTTATTTCTTTGCTCACTATGAAAACGATCTCCTTTTTATTTATTAATTTTTTTTGTGGTGAGACCTTTTTAGTTTATTAACCAAACTATCATGCTATTATATGGTCTTAGCAGGACTCTCAAGTCTGGTTTGTTGGCTGGTTTTGGACATCAGCTTGTCAACCAGCAAACAACTTAACTTGTTCGTGTTTAGTTTTTTTTTTTTTTGCCTCAGGTATCATGTTAATGAATTTAACCAGTTCATTACAGTTGACAAGTTGCAAGTAAACTTATTTTAGGTTTACAATACTATATTATTTATTTTACATTATTCATAATTAAATACAATTTCAATTGAATTGACTAAAAACAACATAAGCATAAGCTCCCAGAAATAAATGTCTTTTATTGCTGCAAGGTCTGGCTATCTCAGTCATAATACCATAGCTCCCACACAGACATTACATACGACATTAGTGCATACTGTAACATGCCCATGTATAGTGATTATATTATAGCAGGCTAACTTACAAATGAAAATCTGTAAATCCCACTTCACCTGTAAGCTGTTTTTGTTTTGTCTAAAGCATATCTCAGGCCAAAACAAATCTGAGCAGTTTTTATCAGATGCCTCACACGAAGCACCAAACCAACCAGTTTTATTTCTCTTGATGTACAGATTCTGAGCAGCTGTTTCATTGCTCCATGAATTTCTAGACATAGCAATGTGGAAGAAGGATAAGTGATGGGTCGGAAACTGGATTGTCTGCATTCCTCCCGTTTTATCGAAGAGCCTGAGGACAGACGGGATCAGTCAAAAACAGATGTGGCCACTGCAGGTGTCACTGTTTAGGGCCAATTCGGAGGGAACTGTAGGTGTGAGAGAGGTCAGACAAGGTGAAAACACCTGTTCCTGGGTTTAAATGGGGTTGCTGCATCATGAAAGTTACATGAAGCAAAGATTCACTGAGCTCAGTGCAGTGCGCCAAAACATGCCATGCATTGTGTAATGTGCACATTATTATAATGTACATCATGTAATTCCAAAAAGGATAATAATGCTTACTTTTTGTATAAAATCCAGTTAACATTCTAACATTCTAGAGCATTCTATGGAATGCTTTGCATAATGTGAACTCATATATGAAGAAGAAGGTATATAAAATACTTGTGTGGGTATGTGTGTATGATTTGTATTTCTCTCGTTCATGAATTTGAATAGAAAATGAACTGTGGTAAAAAAAACAAACAAACAAAAAAAACAGGATGCCAGTATAAATATTTTAGGAGAAGAATTTACATTTAAAAGATGTTCATATTATAACAAAAAGTTTTGTTATTTATGACAATTTTATTGAAGAAGTTCATAAAACACACCAAGACAAACTTTGACAGACAGATTTTGCTAAACCCTGCTATATCCTGTTTTAAAGTAACAAATCACCCTACTCACCCTCATGTCGTTTCAAACCATATGCTATTGTTTTCTATTGAACATAAGAGGAAATATTTTGAAAAGAAATGCATGAAAATTATTCTAAATATCTCCTTTTGTATTCCACGGGGGGGAAAAAATAAAGCACAAAATAAATCAAACATAAAAATTCCTTTTATTTAACTTTAATTTAACTATTGCTTTAAAGACTGTAACAATCGTCCACAGGAACATCTATTGAACAACATCACTTAACATTCAGTCCTTGTAAAGAGTAAACACAGGAACTTTTGAAATATTTCTGAAACCAACAGTGGCAAAACAGGTAAAATTATCTGCCACATAAAATCACCAGTGTCCTGAAAACCGTTGGAAAAAAGAATCACTGGGATACTGAATGTGTGCTTAGGCAGAATTAAGTACACTAACTATTAAAGAATCTCACCTGAGCACCTTGCGATCGGCATGTGAGCTTGTGTAATCAACAGACCTGTCTTTGACTGGCTCGTATTAAATTTGCATGGGCAATTGGTTGATGGATTGCGGTGAGTTTGCTCACCTTCCTGAGGTCAAATTACAGCAGCAGCTCTCTCTCACACACTCCTGAACACGTGTGCTATGGGGCAATACACACGTATCCACTCGTGCTGTGCTTCGATGCCGTTTTGTTTCCTTTTTAATGCCTCATTTGTCCAATTGCAGTGTCAGACAATATGACAGATATCCTAACATGAACATTCACCATTTAGCAACTTGTTTTTCGCTGCTGGAAATGGCCTCATAACAACTCTGTAAATGAATATCTGAGCATTGAAAGTAACTGATGCATTCCGGGGACCAGAGAGTCGGTGCTGGCTATGGATTTGAGAGCCAAATGTTGACTGAGGGAGGGTGTCCTCCAGCCCTGAATAGGCCCTGATTGTTCTCCCCTATTATAGCACTGCAGCTAAAATGTGTACTTTTCAATAAGGTAAGAATCAGCATTGATCCAAGCAAACCGTGCAGCGCTAACCAACCGTGTACACGCCCAGACTCTCATTGTGAAATGACAGAATGAGTAGCATGACAAAAGGTGAAAATTAAGGTGAGTCAATACAAGCTATGACCACTTTCTAAAACACAATGCTTGTATGTAGAAACGCATTACAGAGTCCTATAAATCACGGTTGGGGTTTTCTGCAGTCTGTACACTAAGAGCATTCAGAAAAATTGAGCTCTCTCTCTCTCACTCATGCTTTATCACATATATATAAATACACATACAGAACAATGTATGTCAAATCTAAAATATGACCTCCTATTGCTTCTAGCTTTGAAAGTCCTGAGTGACAGGATTTTAAAACCAAAACAGAACCAAACATCTGCAACTTTTCAGGAGAATTCATCTAAAACTTTGTTGTTGAGTACTAATTGTAAATATGTCAGTAAATATAACTATACTGTTTTAAGTATAGCACATTAATGTTTACAGCATGTGTCTGCAGCCTGTCATAAGTCTGACAAAAATATTTTTTGTCTGGTTCTCAGGCACTGCTGTACATACAGTATGCGAAGATTAGTAGGGGTCGAGCATTGTTGCTTGCATATTTAATTAAGGACATAACTTTTGACATACATTGCAGTTCTGAAAAGAGACACCTAGATAAACAAAATGGGCAAAATCACAATAGTGGAGAAGGACTTCATATGGGTCATTTGAAGCTTCACAAATACATTGTAAACAATGTGAGCTATTGTAAATCTTGAAATTAAGTGAAGTGACATGTGACATGTGGCCAAGTATGGTGACCCATACTCAGAATTAGTGCTCTGCATTTACCCATCCAAAGTGCACACACACAGCAGTGAACACACACACACCGTGAACACACACCCGGAGCAGTGGGCAGCCATTTATGCTGCGGCGCCCGGGGAGCAGTTGGGGGTTCGGTGCCTTGCTCAAGGGCACCTGAGTCGTGGTATTGAAGGTGGGAGAGAGTGCTGTACATTCACCCCCCCACCTCCAATCCCTGCCGGTACGAGACTCGAACCCACAACCTTTGGGTTGACCCTGAACAAATGAATGCAGTTGTTGTGACATTAAAGGGTTAGTTCACCCAAAAATTTAAATTAGGCTGTGTTTTACTCACCCCAGAGGCATCCTAGGTGTATATGACTTTCTTCTTTCAGACGAATCCAGTCGGAGTTCATTAAAGCTACATTAAAGTAATTATTATGTTTTAAATATGGATATTTTTCTTACAAAATGCATCGATTTGCTACAGAAGGCCTTTGTTCACCCCCTGGAGCCGTGTGAGACACTTTTTTTTTATGGATGGGCGATTTTTATTCAAGTGCTTTTGGACTGAAGCGATGCAACACCCGCTGAGTGGCATTAAACAGCTTGAAAGATCAAAGACCATTTTTAATATAACTCCGACTGGATTCGTCTGAAAGAAGAAAGTCATATACACCTAAGATCCCTCTGGGGTGAGTAAAACGCAGCCTAATTTTCATTTTTGGGTGAATTAACCCTTTAAGTAAAGGAAGTTTGTTTTAAACATGATATTTTGAAAGTTTGTTTTCAACATTATGAACAGTTTTATTTTCACTTTTTCAGACAGTCTGCTTCTTACCACTGCAAATTTGAACCATACGGTTGACCCTTTTTGTTAAAAAAGATTTCAAAGATCCTATTGATAAAAAGACAAAGACAGAACAACAGTACACAGAAAAGAACTGACTTCCCACAGACCTTATATTAACTGTTATATGAATCACAAGGAAACCAAAGGGTTAATGAAGACTTGTTAGCATTATGCTCTAACAAAATGACGTATGTCCGTGTCCATTAAAATGTCTTTGAGATCAAGCAGGATGTTGAATGTATCGTTAAAGGATTAGTTTACTTCCAGAATAAAAATGTCCTGATAATTTACTCACCTCCATGTCATCCAAGATGTTCATGACTTTCTGTCTTAAGTCGCAAAGAAATTAAGGTTTCTGAGGGAAAAAAAACATTGGCCACCACTGAAGTTCATTATATGGAGAAAAATCCTAGAATGTTTTCCTCAAAAACCTGAATTCCTTTGCAACTGAAGAAAGAAAGACATGAACATCTTGGATGACATGGAGATGAGTAAATTATCAGGAAATTTTTGTTCTGGAAGTGAACTAATCCTTTAAAAAGGGTAGTTGCACAATACTGAGTACCAGAAGTCAGTGGGAGGTGACCATATATGGGCCCAGGAAATGTTGGAATTCCTTCAGTTGAGATAGGGAATGACGTTTCAATGTAATGGGGTCAGAGAACGAGGAGTTAAACGATTTCTGTGCACTATCAATAAAATATGCAATTTGAAGTCTTTTACCATTGATACGCCCATCTGCAGTACACAAAGTCACAATGACTTTGCGTGAGAAAAGGGAAACGTTACTGTCGACATGTCTCAATCTAACAAACCACATTTTTTCTTTCAGCAACTTACTCTCAGTTGTGATAATGGATGATGTAATATGCGATTTTGTGCATTTTCATGCATGTTTGCAATAGTCTTTTTTTTTTTTTTTAAGTCTAAACAACTTGATGTCACCCAATTTATACAATGGTGTGCAAAAGTGTGAGACTACTAATGCTTCTATTTTTAATGATTCAAATGTAATATTTTTTCATTATAAATCATATATACACTACTGTTCAAAAACTTTGGGGTCAGTAAGATCATTATTGATTGATTGATTGATTGATTGAAATAAATTAATACTTTTATTCAGAAAAGATGCTCAAACTTTTTATTCATCAAAGAAAGCTGAAAAAAGTATAATGGTTTCTACAAAAATATTGAGAAGCACAATTGAATTTAAAAAATATTTTAAAATTTTTACCCAACTCAAATTTATGAACGGTATTACGTTATTAATAGATTAATTTTTGTTTATTAAAAAGTATAAATGCATATTATTGAATGTTTAATACTTCCTATTTTCTTTTTAAGTTTTTCAAAATCCTAAAACTTCCTGTTTATTGGCAAATTACACTTTGAATTCGATATATATTCAATGTGTTTTCAGACTTTTGGATCCCACTGTGCATGTATGGCACCTGTTATAGCGGCTGCCTAGTTTGCTGAGGTCTTTTAAATTGTATTCTGTCCTTGTACAGCCAGCAACCATCTGTAGCACTTAAGTTTTTTTATGGCATAACTGGTCAATATTATGATGCTTAAACTTAAAAACCTACTTCACAAGGACCAAAGGAGAACAGTTCAATCTTTTTCAATAAGTCATATTGAAATGTAGAATTTATAAGTTAATGAAAACAGAGCACAACAAAAGAATTTAACATTCAGATGGTTTGCTAAGGGGAAGTTTGTTGAATTGATTGACTGATTCAATGTGATAATTATATTTTCATCAGAAAGTTATACATTTACAAGCAGAGCATCTCAAGTGTCTGGCTGCTCATAAAAAATGATATTTTTTTACTTTCTTGAAAGGCATGTGTGTGTGTGTGTGTGTGTGTGTGTGTGTGTGTTTGCATTTGCTTTTTTGGTCCCACAGTGTCAGGTTACCTTAAGTCTAGTTTGAGAGAAGGCTTTGGGATCAACTCTCTATTGTTACTCCATAAACTAATAACAATTGGGCCAGGAGATTCCCACACTCTACATCTTAAAAAGCTCTTTTATTTTCTTTTTTTCACCTGCATCCTCCTGCCTCCCACATCAACTGGACGAAATTCCATTTCTCCGAATCCAGAACAGTTCTGAATTGCCCCAACAGGAAAGAACAATACCGCTACTATAAGGAATGTGGTTTATTGTCTTCATGCCTGGTTTGTCTTGCATTCTCAATGTTATGATTTCAAGGAAGTTTTATGCCAAATGGCAGTGTTTGCATTTTAAAGAAGAGTTTTAAAGATCATCTGATGATATGAGAGATTTAATCTCATCTCTTTTTAGCGGTTGGTGGATGGATTGTGGCATTTGGAACGTGTTGAGTATAGAGAATATGCCAGAAAATCCAGGAATTATGGAAAGTGTGTGGGATAAATGACAACGGTATCTATGAAACATGGCAAAAACAATAAATAAAAAGATCATTCTTGTGATGTATATTCAGGATGACAGTGAAAAGATTAATTGCATCAACACATCAACAATGGAAGATCTGGTCTAAGAATCCTACGGTTTTATATTGATGATCTAACAGTCAAAAGCCTCTAACGGAGGCTGTAATTATCTCATTTTAAATTGACATTGCATAATTTCATTTAGCATCCCAAAAGAAGCAAATCAGTTATTAATTTTATTATTTGTATTATTTGGGCAAATCGTATTGTCTTTATTGAATTTAGTAAGGTTTATGAATAAAACAAACATATAAACAAAACCTGTTTTAGATTTTCAGTGGAATAAGACAGACTCAATTTAACAGTTTCTCTAAATATCTAATGCAATTTATAATAAAACAAAAATACCGATTAAGAAAATTACAGTGCTGGAAGAATTCACACAAATGACCATACGAAATGATTTCCTTTTGCTTCCTGTTAAGACATGGATTTAAAGGTTCTAGAAAGTACTTGTAAAATGACAGACCATGCATGTGGACTTTCCACTGAACAAAGAGCGGTCTGTTGTTTCAGTATGAATCATGACTGAAGGTAAACTATTACAGTAAGTGTAGTATCAGTTGACCGGATCTCTAGTGCCGGAGAAATCACAATAATTACACTATAGTCTTTTTTTGTCCATTAGAATATCTTTGGTACCTCAATCCAGAGCTGGTGGTAGGATTTTTGTGATGTGGTATCTGAAGTATAAGAACAATTCTAAGCAGTATAACCAGTAAAACATACAGTCCTGGATGCCAGTTGGTGTAGTGTTTGAGTAATGCTAAAGTACACATAATTGTGACAGGTATGAGGCAAACTCCTTTTCATTCTTGTTACTGTGTATGTCACTACTCAGCAACCATACAGGCCAAATATTGACTTCAGTTTGATTAGTCAGGGACTATATCTTTAAGTAGAATGTTGGCACTTCCTGAATGTGCCTTATAAAAATTTGGGTTCCTGATATTTTTATTAAGTACCAATGTTTATTCTAAAGACAATAAGGCACTTGAGGCGTATATGTGATTACGGTATGAATATGACAAGTAATCATTATCTAAACGTACATTTCCAAAAACAGGGGGAGAGTGATGTATAACTAATACATATTGCTTTTGCAGTCAATCTGAGGTTTTCCTACATGTAAAGTTCTAGATTATAGTTCTACACTGATAAAACACGATTAACAGAGTGATAAATACTTTCAATCAACAAAAACACTGAACTATCACATAGCAAGATTGCATTATCAGCACACTTTAAAATACAAAACTGTTCAAACCTGTTATAACTATATGTTTTAAAGGTAAGATAAAATATATTTAAAACAATTAACAAAGAAGCAATCAAAAATCAGTTTTTGATTTGATTTGATTTTAGGTTAGTTTATTGTGCAAGGTATACCCATAACAGTGGTGCAATGCAATGACTCATTCTCATTGAAGGACTTTCGTGTCAATCAAAGCTTTTTTTCAAGAAGTTTCTCACAGCTGGAGGTATGGTCCACCTACCTACTTACATCAGAAGACTCCATTCAGACCTATTAGCAGTGGGCGGGAAAAGTTGTACATTCTTGGGGTTTTAGTTTTGCGTGTGATTTAAATGTTAGGATGTCCTTTTTCATGGTTCTCCTGGCAACATAAGTAACACAGGCTCAATGACAGTGTCAACAGATGACTTGCTGAGCAAATGGAAAAATTATTTGACGTAAGAGGAGTGAATTGCCTGTGGCGTTTGTTCTTGTCTAATTCAGCTGGATAAGCCCATTGATGAATGAATTCATAAAAATAAACGAACAAATAAAAATGAGATATGATAAAGTAAAAACATACAAAACACACCCAGCCTAATAATTATTTTTAAAGTTGCAACAGACCTGTTAAAACAAGCAGATTTAATGAATTGTTTTAAAGGGGTTATAGGATGCCCATTTTCCACAAGTTGATATGATTCTTTAAGGTCTTAATGAAAAGTCTGTAAAAAAATTCTCAAAAATTCAGTCTCTAAAATTTCTCAGTGGTAGTGTAAAGAAACACCTTTTTTACCCTGTCAAAAACAGCTCTTTTCAGAGCATGCAGATTTGTAGCATTTTCCTTTCAATGTTAATGAGCTCTGCTGACCCCGCCCCTCTCTTCCGAGCCGCTCTCTGAGAGACTGTTTACTTTAACTGCATTCATCGTGAAACTTGCTAATTAGCACATTATTAGGAAAGGCGATTTGCAAAGATTCGTTAAAAAAACCTTACACTCACTTCTTCTGTAGGTGAAGCTGGATCACGAATGATTTGCATGAACATAGATGCATTTATGTAGATCGGGGGCGCATTCCCTTCAAAAACGAACAATCCACTGCGTCTTCAGCGGCTCAGATGTTGGGAGTAAATGACGACTGCTATGTTCATTATTACATCCAACAACAGAACACCTCAATCGCTTAGGAGTCATTCTTGTCTACATCTGATCCAGCGAAACAATGGCGGACTGATGACAGCTCACGCAGGGCGGAGCTAAGGTAAGACACCAGTCCAGTCTGTGCTGAAACGCTACTGTCAATCAAACTATCGTGGGAAGGGGCCTGTCTGTGTGACATCACACAGACAGGCATCTGAGATCGGCTCAATTTGAGAAAGGGGTAAAGATTTTAATAGATTAACAAAAAACCACTGGGTGGATTTTTATCATTTTAGGGTAGTTGTGTACACACACTGCCAAAACACATGTCAGTTCAAACAACTTGTAAAAGTGCATGTAGCATTATATGACCCCTTTAATAAAAAACCCTAAAACAAAACACAATTATGTCATCATCTTCTCCGCTTAAACACGGCAACATTATCTTGATATGGTAACATCACACTACCCTGCCACAGAACAGCCGAACAAACATGACATGTACAAAGTGCAAGGTAAACCGAGGCGACAGGCAACGTGTGACAGCCAAACAGCGTTTACTTAAGCGTCAGGACCTAGGGGAGCTGCATGCGTGGTAATGTAGTCCACTAAGTAGTAACTAGTGTGGAATTTCATCTGTGTTTTTGTCTCCTAGCACGAGTGGCGAGATGCTGTTTCCTCACTTATAGCCTCGGGTCATTGTGATGCTGCCACAAGGTGCCAGAAGTGATAAATTATTTCGACACCTGCATCGGTGGGGTCAGCTTTCCCATAGGTACCACACAAAACACGATAAAACAAAGGCTTTAACGGCAGAATGTGACACAACGGCAAACTGAAAATGAGAGGAGGTCTGAAATAGCTTTTGATTTGTGCCCGAGGTGTCGTTTTTCTCCTTTGGGATTTGGTGGGATTTCAAGGTGGATGAACTGAATGGTTAATGGTGAACCGGGACACCAGCTAATCCCGTCAAATCTTGGCTGTGATGAATACTCATGTATAAGACTCCTGGAATCAAGATATGTCTTTTATCAAGGCCCAAAACTTAAATAAAGGTGCTCCGAACATTTGGTGTTCGAATTTTCACGGGTGAAATTCAGTCATTTCAATAGGAATCACCACTATCAGAAAGATTTCGCAAACGGTTCACGTTGGTCACATAAATTTGTTTGTGACTTCTGTGTGAGCAGTGCTTCATCGCTATACACTTTTGATAGTAGACGATAGACCTTAATGTGACTGTACCTTAAAGCCCCAATTTTCACTGAATTTAGTGTCTGTCTTTTGTCTAATCAAAATTTTTCAATTGCAAGTCCTCAAAAATAATTTAAATTGTCATAGACATTAATGAAGCATATGTAGATTTCTAATTGCATTTCCCTTCCAATCAGTTTTTTTAATGCTCATCATGCAGTGTAGAGGAAGAGTTTGAAAATATAACTTTGAGCGTCTGGCCGGACATGGGTCTTACCACAGAAATATTCATTTTCTCAGCAAATGACTGTTTTAACTGAAACATCCTGTGCTGACAGATCATGACAAGAGAGTAAAGACAATTTATGCCTGCTGTATATATATGCACAATTTCCTGTAGGAATTGGCTACGACTAGTTTGGACACGAGGTTAAATATTTATCTTCAGGTTCAAAGAAACCACAGTAGTCTATGATGCCATTGTGTCATTGTGTAGACTTTGATATTAAGGAAGTTTTGTAGGGTAATACATCACATTAAATGTGTTGATACAAGTAATAGGTTTCCTTTTTGCCAACAGACTTAATACTGTCACGCTGCTGCTACTGTGAAGGAGCGAGGAGACGTAGGAGCCCCAATTTTCACTGAATTTAGTGTCTGTCTTTTGTCTAATCAAAATTTTTCAATTGCAAGTCCTCAAAAATAATTTAAATTGTCATAGACATTAATGAAGCATATGTAGATTTCTAATTGCATTTCCCTTCCAATCAGTTTTTTTAATGCTCATCATGCAGTGTAGAGGAAGAGTTTGAAAATATAACTTTGAGCGTCTGGCCGGACATGGGTCTTACCACAGAAATATTCATTTTCTCAGCAAATGACTGTTTTAACTGAAACATCCTGTGCTGACAGATCATGACAAGAGAGTAAAGACAATTTATGCCTGCTGTATATATATGCACAATTTCCTGTAGGAATTGGCTACGACTAGTTTGGACACGAGGTTAACTATTTATCTTCAGGTTCAAAGAAACCACAGTAGTCTATGATGCCATTGTGTCATTGTGTAGACTTTGATATTAAGGAAGTTTTGTAGGGTAATACATCACATTAAATGTGTTGATACAAGTAATAGGTTTCCTTTTTGCCAACAGACTTAATACTGTCACGCTGCTGCTACTGTGAAGGAGCGAGGAGACGTAGGAGAATTCGTGAATATAGTCTTTATTTACCAACAGAACACACACGTAGCACAGGGGATCGACGAACAAGAACGGACACAGGACACAGGAAAAACCAGGGCTTAAGTAACTAGAACAAAACGAGGAACACCTGACATCAATGAACATAATCAACGAGGGAGAAACTGGGTAATGGGGAGCACATGGGGAGCAAAATACAAGACAGACAGTCCAGGAGTGTGACAAATACTATACGACAATTAATAGGTTTTTTTTAGATGAGAAAAAAGGAGATATAAAATGTAAAACTATCTTTTTAAAAAACATTTAGCCTATTTATAAAGCCTATTTATAATGCCTAAATATAGCCTATTTATATTGAGAAATATGTGGTCTGACAAAAAAACAAAACAAAAAAACAACTATAACATGAAATTTACTACAAAAATCAAATAAAAAAAATTAACTAAATCAGCATATTAGAATGATTTCTGAAGTGTCATGTGACACTGAAGACTGGAGTAACAGCTGCTGACAATTTATCTTTGCTATTACAGGAATAAATTACATTTTAAAATATATTAAAAGTGAAATCACTATTTTAAATGAATATTTTACATTACTGATTTTTACTCTGTGTTTTGATGTAATACATGCAGCATTGGTTAGCATAAGAAACTTCAAACACATAAAAAACAACAACACAATTATTCCAAACTTTTGACTGGTAGTGCGTGTTTAAATTCAAAGACATTAAAGATTTAGACAGCATAAGAAATATGCTGAACACCCCACTTCCATCTTACTCTGACATGTTGTGTTTCGTTTAATGCTATAATCATACTGTATGGAAAGACATAATTAGCCTCTGTGTGCCTTTTTATATTCAGTCTATAATATGTAAATAAGAACACAAACAGAGATCTAAGATCTGCAAAGATCTAAAACCTACAATCAGCCAGACATCATTAAAACATTCAATTGTAGGCTGAGAGAGCTCTGTAAATTATGGAAATAATAATAATAATAAAAAAGAGAGACAGAATCAGCACATCAAGTAATAATGAATTAACACTTAGCTAACAATCTTTGGTTTCTGGAATGTTTTGGGAACATTAGTTTCTGGTTATGAAAAATACACCATTAAAAAAAGCATAAGTGACTATTAAGTTCTTATTAGGATTTCACAGAATGTAGAACATTGCAAATTGGTTCTTAAAAATTAGAAATGTCTATTTTGAAAGACTTCTACAGCCTCCATTGTAGAAATCTGTTGTTGATGTCTAGTAGCCTACACTGTGCTCTGCATATGTTCTCATGTGTTCATTGTCCACCTTAGGTTTAAATGCTAAAGTGAATATCTGGGCAATGATAATGTCCTTAGCATGATATTTAAGGGTGTGTTTAGTTTGGGTCATCCCCCCTGTGAGAAAGCAGCTGTCAGTGAAGAGGACCAAG